>NW_027412610.1:600000-1164829 GCF_025532065.1 Leptinotarsa decemlineata
TTAAGATACTTTTGTTGTAATCTTCAGCAAAACCCATCAAATATTTCAGTAGTAGTTTTCCACTAAAAACATGACTGTTTGTATCCAAGATATCTTGTTTCGATTGTGAAAGTCCCCAGCCAGATGTCAATAATGTGTTATGTGATTGTCCAAATGATATCATGGTTTTCATTGTAGATGTTATCCCAGGTTTTCTAACACCACCCATTTCGTAACGAATTTCATCAAAGAGAAATGCAATTGCATTATTCGAGAGATAGCATGTTTTCGCTACATTATTCGGGGTGAATTTACCTTCTATGTAAATGAAGTTCTCGGCAATATCTAGTATAACAACATCTTGATTATTGATTGCAATTCTAATTTCATCCGAATTCCTGAATAGCGGTGATCCGTAGGGCTTATATGTGTGCTCATGTAAACTTATGAGAGAATGATCGAGCACTGGTTCAGCGAATATATTCAACTTTTCACTTTTTGTTTCGAGCACCATTGTTATTTTCTCACTTTCAATCCAATTGATTTAAAAAATTTAAGATCACTCACAGACAGAGCGTTATGTGCTAACTGTTTAGCATACATTTGTGGAATGAGCTTCTTTTTATGCACACTTTTCTTTTTATGCACACTTTTCTTTTTGATAGTGCAGCTCGTTTTGGTTTGGGATTGTTCAATTCCAAAATAATGAAAATCTCTTCTTCACTTCCAAAATCGATAAGGTTATTTTTTTCATCCAAAATACGCACTGTAATGTTGTGAATCAATTGACGACCTTCTGGACTGACAGGCATATATATAATACTGTGTGGTTCTTTAGCAAGATTGTATCCAGGTTCAACATCAATATCGAATGAGAAAAGAATGTGGGATTCTTCACCATTTATATATGAACCAGATATTATATTGCAATCTAAGCGGATAAGTCTCACAGTTGTAATGTTTATTGGTAATGAGGATTCATGTATCTGATTTGGTGGAAATATGCCATGAGCGAACCCCATCATTTCTGCTATAGAATTTGGATGTGTCAGATCAATTTCTTATTTGGATCGCATTTCACATTTGAATGTATTATTATTGGCGTATAGATAGAAAATGTCATCTGCAACGATATCATTTGGTTTTTTATCATGAAACAATCTGAACATGATACGTTTCTGTATGACGGCATTGATCTCTTATATTTCGTAAGTACCACATGGAATTTCAATTGTAAACTTTTGGGGTATCGATGAGTTGTCATTACTGATTCTAAAACTCACTAAATTATTAGCTTCAGTTATATTATTGATTGTATTGCAAAAGTCCTAATCTATAACCACTGTTCCTATCCAATTCAATTGGTGGAAAAAAATCCGCACTCAAGACACTTGTCCCAACAGCTTGTAGCTTGAACTTTCGTGACATGACTGATGAATATTTGGAAACACATTTCAATTTATTGTTGTACGCAGCAACAGCACATTTGAGACAATTTACACTTTTTGGAAGGTGTTGTATTGTAATAAGTATCATTTTTATTGATGCCAATATTCACATCGTCTATATTACAAATACATCACATAGATTTTCGAGGTATAGGACCATCATTAACATCCGAATCTGAATTTTGATCAGGGTGGTGTTCATAACAATATCTATGTTTCATTATATCGATGTCATCTTGTAGATGTTTAGGTAACTTTTCCCAAACATATGCAATCTCATGTGCAACACATGCAAGTATCACTTCCTTGGGCATATTTGCAAGCATCACTTTATCCATTTTTTTCAAGGTACCATATTTTGAAAACATTCTAAGTGAAAACCCCATTCCCTTGACAGCCTCCCGATCCAGTTTTGGTGTTGTATCCATTTTTATTTGGAAAATTATTCAGAGAGAAACTGTAAGCACAAGTGACCACAGAGAACTGTATTAAATTTCTGTTGACGATCATAGTTATATTTGATTTTTACATTCGAACATTTTCGAAAGAATCGAGTCAATTCCAATGGTGGGGGTAGATCTCCAAAACTATCGAAATATGCGACTTCTTTCCCGCAATTTTTATATGCCACCCAATGTGTTCCTGGTCCACTTATTCCATCTAAATTAACAATAGCTGTCTCGTTTTGTCTTGGACCTGAAGAGGGTAATCTGTCACGCATAAAAACACCACGAAAATGTGTAATTTTCATTTTTTGTGCATAATAACTGAGATCCAGATCAGTAAGAGGCCTCTGAGGTAGGGGTTCACTTAGTTTTTTGTTTTGTTTGCGGCTTTGTATGGTTTTAAATAAAATCCTAAACCTTTACGGTACGGTTTAAGGTATATTCCACTTCCGCGTTTGCCCAATGCTACAGCCTCCATGGTTTCATTGTGGCGATTGGCTTCCATTAAAGCCGCTCTGCTGGTTTTTGCTGAATTCACGGCCTTGGTAACACCGGTAGCGGCTTTCGCTAAACTCCCTAGTGCGGATAGTCCAGCAAAAATTGGTATCAATGGCAAAAGTCCACCGATCTTGGGAACAGGAATTATGCGTGGTATGCGGATTTTCTTCTTTCCACCGGCAGCTTTGAGGTATTTACGTGCCGCCTGCAATGCCACAGTGATAGCTTTTTTGCTATTATTCGTCACAAATTGATCCCCACCAGCTTTCTTCAATACATTTCGCACTTTATGGACTACCCCAGCACCAAATGCAACTTTTCTAATTTTATTTTTCTTCGTTTGTTTTTTCTTACTTTTTTTCTAATTGCTGCTACAACCCATGCCCATATGTCTTTTTGTTTTCATAATGTTGGTGACAAGTAATGCAGCTGCTCGTTCCCCAATACTCGCGTCCTTCGATTTAACCCTATCCCAAGCGCTGTATTCAAGTTGTTTGTCGGCTAAATGTCTTGCTGCAAGATCGGATGGATGCTTAGTTTTTGCATTGAATATCTAATTTATTGATTCCAGGATCATTGCGAGCTAAACGTCGTTTCAGCTTTGTACCCGGTCCACAGTATTGATAACCTCCGGGTAGATGTAATTCGAAAGGAAGTTTGTTTATTAAATCATTAACAAAACCACAACCTCTTTTAATTTTATGATCACTTTCAATACGTCCGTATCGTTTGATGGTACACATTGAAATGAATAAGCTAATAACATTTATATAGTCGCCAACCACGGCACGATGCGCATTGTAAAACAGAAAGAAAAGTTTGCTGTAGATAATCTAGCTAAGAAATTCGGGTGTGGATTGAATGGACAAAAGGTATTTAGACATGGTCCACTACTTCCATCATCAGTTCGAGGACTCATTATAGGACCTTCAAATTGTGGAAAGACGAATGCAATGATATCGCTATTAACACATCCACAAGGACTGAGATTTAGAAATGTGTATCTATATTCAAAATCACTCAATCAACCTAAATATCAGTACTTGCGAAATGTTTTGGAACCTATAAAAGGATTAGGTTTTTATACATTCAGCAATAATGCAGAAATAGTGGAACCCTCCGATACTAAGCCTAATTCTGTTTTCATTTTCGATGATGTGATATGTGAAAAGCAGGATATTAGTAGATGAGATACAAGAGTTCTATGGCGTATTCCCTAGGGGACGTACTTACGGTAGTGAGTGGAAAAGAGACGTGTGCGACGTGATCGACGCTTAGAAGGATGGAATGAGCTTCGAGTAGATTCATTTGGTAGATAAGAGCGCGGTGGAATTACAAAAATAACATGTGTGTCATACAGGGTGTCTCATCGTTTAAGAAAAAACATGTACGGGGTGTTTCAAATACGTCAGCGCGGAAAATAATGATATAATAATAATAATGAACGAAAAATCGGATTGAAGAAAAACATGGCCACAGACATTAAAGAAAAAAACATGTCTGTCATACAGGGTGTCTCATCGTTTGAGAAATGTCTCAAATATGTCAGCGTGGAAAATAGTAGTATAATAATAATAATGAATGTAAATCGGATTGAAGAAAAAACATGGCCACGGGCGTTGAAGAAAAAAACATGGCTGCCTCATCGTTTAGGAAAAAAAACATGTACAGGGTGTACGTCGGTGCGAGAAATAATGGTATAATAATAATGAATGAAAAATCGGATTGAAGAAAAAAACATGACGTCAATATGTACAGGGTGTCTCAAAATACGTCATTTGAAATAAGTTTAAGGAGGCTCTATGGTTTTGACGTGTGATTCTTCAATATGTACAGGGTGTCTCATTTAGGAAAAAAACATGTCAGGTGGGGGGTCTAACGTACGTGTTTTTTTTTTCTCAACCGATGAGACACCCTGTACGCATTGAAGAATCACACGCCAAAACGATAGAGCCTCGTTAAACTGTCATGTTTTTAATGACACATTTTGAGACACTCTGTACACATTGACGTCATGTTATTTTCTTCAATCCGATTTTTGTTAATTATTATTATATCATCATTTTTCACGCTGACGTATTTGAGCCACCCCGTACATGTTTTTTTCTCAAACGATGAGACACCCTGTACACATTGAGGAATCACACGACAAAACGATAAAGCCTCGTTAAACTGTCATGTCTTTCAAATGACGTATTTTGAGACACCCTGTACACATTGACGTCATGTTTTTTCTTTAATCCGATTTTTCGTTAATTATTATTATTATATCATTATTTTCCACGCTGACGTATTTGAGTCATGTTTTTTTTCACAAACGATGAGACATCCTGTACACATTGAGGAATCACACGACAAAACGATAGAGCCTCGTTAAACTGTCATGTCTTTCAAATGACGTATTTTGAGACACCCTGAACACATTGACGTCATGTTATTTTCTTCAATACGATTTTTTTTTCATTATTATTATTATATTATCATTTTTCACGCTGACTTATTTGAGTCACCCCGTACATGTTTTTTTCTCAAACGATGAGACACTCTGTACACATTGAGGAATCACACGGCAAAACGATAGAGCCTCGGTAAACAGCCATGTTTTTAATGACGCATTTTGAGACACCCTGTACACATTGACCTCATGTTATTTTCTTCAATCCAATTTTTCATTCATTATCATTATTATATCATTATTTTCCACGCTGACGTATTTGAGTCACACCGTACATCTTTTTTTCTCATACGATGAGACACCCTGTACACATTGAGGAATCACACGACAAAACGATATAGCCTCGTTAAACTGTCATGTCTTTTAAATGACGTATTTTGAGACACCCTGTACACATTGACGTCATATTCCTTTTTTTAATCCGATTTTTCGTTAATTATTATTATTATATCTTTATTTTCCACGCTGACGTATTTGAGTCACCCGGTACATGTTTTTTTCTAAACGATGAGACACCCTGTATGGCAGTCATGTTTTTTTCTTCAATCCGATTTTTCGTTCATTATTAATATTATACCGTTATTCTCCACACTGACGTATTTCAGACATCCTGTACACATTGACGTCATGTTTTTTTCTTCAATCCGATTTCTCATTCATTATTATTATATCATTATTTTCCACGCTGACGTATTTGAGTCACCCCGTACATGTTTTTTTTCTCAAACGATGAGACACCCTGTACACATTGAGAAATCACACGACAAAACGATAAAGCCTCGTTCAACTGTCATATCTTTTAAATGACGTATTTTGAGACACCCTGTACACATTGACGTCATGTTTTTTTCTTTAATCCGATTTTTCGTTCATTATTATTATTATATCATTATTTTCCACGCTGACGTATTTGAACGTTTCCCATTGGGATCGCACGGTAAAACGTTAGACCCCCCCACCTGGCATGTTTTTTTCCTAAATGAGACACCCTGTACATATTGAAGAATCACATGTCAAAACTATAGAGCCTCGTTAAACTTTTTTCAAATGACGTATTTTGAGACACCCTGTACATATTGACGTCATGTTTTTTTCTTCAATCCGATTTTTCATTCATTATTATTATTATACCATTATTTTTCGCGCCGACGTACACCCTGTACATGTTTTTTTCCCTAAAAGATGAGGCAGCCATGTTTTTTTCTTTAACGCCCGTGGTCATGTTTTTTCTTCAGTCCGATTTACATTCATTATTATTATTATACTACTATTTTCCACGCTGACATATTTGAGACACCCTGTACATGTTTTTTCTCAAACGATGAGACACCCTGTATGACAGACATATTTTTTTCTTTGATGTCTGTGGCCATGTTTTTTCTTCAATCCGATTTTTCGTTCATTATTATTATTATATCATTATTTTCCGCGCTGACGTATTTGAAACACCCCGTACATGTTTTTTCTTAAACGATGAGACACCCTGTATGACACACATGTTATTTTTGTAATTCCACCGCGCTCTTATCTACCAAATGAATCTACTCGAAGCTCATTCCATCCTTCTAAGCGTCGATCACGTCGCACACGTCTCTTTTCCACTCACTACCGTAAGTACGTCCCCTAGGGAATACGCCATAGAACTCTTGTATCTCATCTACTAATATCCTGCTTTTCACATATCACATCATCGAAAATGAAAACAGAATTAGGCTTAGTATCGGAGGGTTCCACTATTTCTGCATTATTGCTGAATGTATAAAAACCTAATCCTTTTATAGGTTCCAAAACATTTCGCAAGTACTGATAATTAGGTTGATTGAGTGATTTTGAATATAGATACACATTTCTAAATCTCAGTCCTTGTGGATGTGTTAATAGCGATATCATTGCATTCGTCTTTCCACAATTTGAAGGTCCTATAATGAGTCCTCGAACTGATGATGGAAGTAATGGACTATGTCTGAATACCCTTTGTCCATTCAATCCATACCCGAATTTTTCATCTAGATTATCTACAGCAAACTTTTCTTTCTGTTTTACAATGCGCATCGTGCCGTGGTTGGAGACTATATAAATGTTATTAGATTATTCATTTCAATGTGTACCATCAAACGATACGAACGTATTGAAAGTGATCATAAAATAAAAAGAGGTTGTGGTTTTGTTAATGATTTAATAAACAAACTTCCTTTCGAATTACATCAACCCGGAGGTTATCAATACTGTGGACCGGGTACAAATCTGAAACAACGTTTAGCTCGCAACGATCCTGGAATCAATAAATTAGATATTGAATGCAAAAAATACGATATTCAATATTCTAAGCATCCATCCGATCTTGCAGCAAGACATTTAGCCGACAAAGAACTTGAATACAGCGCTTGGGATAGGGTTAAATCGAAGGACGCGAGTATTGGGGAATGAGCAGCTGCCTTACTTGTCACCAACATTATGAAAACAAAAAGACATATTGGCATGGGTTGTAGCTGCAATAAGAAAAAAAGTAAGAGGAAACAAACGAATAAAAATAAAATTAGAAAAGTTGCATTTGGTGCTGGGGTAGTCCATAAAGTGCGAAATGTATTGAAGAAAGCTGGTGGGGATCAATTTGTGACGAATAATAGCAAAAAAGCTATCACTTTGGCATTGCAGGCGGTACGTAAATACCTTAAAGCTGGAAAGAAGAAAATCCGCACACCACGCATAATTCCTGTTCCCAAGATCGGTGGACTTTTGCCATTGATACCAATTTTTGCTGGACTATCCGCACTAGGGAGTTTAGCGAAAGCCGCTGCCGATATTACCAAGGCCGTGAATTGAGCAAAAACCAGCAGAGCGGCTTTAATGGAAGCCAATCGCCACAATGAAACCATGGAGGCTGTAGCATTGGACAAACGCGGAAGTGGAATATACCTTAAACCGTACCGTAAAGGTTTAGGACTTTATTTAAAACCATACAAAGCCGCAAACAAAACAAAAAACTAAGTGAACCCCTACCTCAGAGGCCTCTTACTGATCTGGATCTCAGTTATTATGCATAAAAAATGAAAATTCCACATTTTCGTGGTGTTTTTATGCGTGACAGATTACCCTCTTCAGGTCCAAGACAAAACGAGACAGCTACTGTTAATTTAGATGGAATAAGTGGACCAGGAACATATTGGGTGGCATATAAAAAATGCGGGAAAGAAGTCGCATATCTCGATAGTTTTGGAGATCTACCCCCACCATTGGAATTGACTCGATTCTTTCGAAAATGTTCGAATGTAAAAATCAAATATAACTATGATCGTTAACAGAAATTTAATACAGTTCTCTGTGGTCACTTGTGCTTACAGTTTCTCTCTGAATAATTTTCCAAATAAAAATGGATACAACACCAAAACTGGATCGGGAGGCTATCAAGGGAATGGGGTTTTCACTTAGAATGTTTTCAAAATATGGTACCTTGAAAAAAATGGATAAAGTGATGCTTGCAAATATGCCCAAGGAAGTGATACTTGCATGTGTTGCACATGAGATTGCATATGTTTGGGAAAAGTTACGTAAACATCTACAAGATGACATTGATATAATGAAACATAGATATTGTTATGAACACCACCCTGATCAAAATTCAGATTCGGATGTTAATGATGGTCCTATACCTCGAAAATCTATGTGATGTATTTGTAATATAGACGATGTGAATATTGGCATCAATAAAAATGATACTTATTACAATACAACACCTTCCAAAAAGTGTAAATTGTCTCAAATGTGCTGTTGCTGTGTACAACAATAAATTGAAATGTGTTTCAAGATATTCATCAGTCATGTGACGAAAGTTCGAGCAACAAGCTGTCGGAACAAGTGTCTTGAGTGCGGATTTTTTTCGATCAATTGAATTGGATAGGAACAGTCGTTATGGATTAGGACTTTTGGGATTCTATGGATGCAATACAATCAATAATATAACTGAAGCTGATAATTTAGTGAGTTTTAGAATCAGTAATGACAACTCATCGATACCCCAAAAGTTTACAATTGAAATTCCATGTGGTGCTTCCGAAATAGAAGAGATCAATGCCGTCATACAAAAACGTATCATGTTCAGATTGTTTCATGATAAAAAACCAAATGATATCGTTGCAGATGCTATTTTCTATTCACACGCCGATAATAATACATTCAAATGTGAAATGCGATCCAAATATGAAATTGATCTGACACATCCAAATTCTATAGCAGAAATGATGGGGTTCGCTTATGGCATATTTCCACCAAATCAGATACATGAATCCTCATAACCAATAAACATTACAACTGTGAGACTTACTCGCTTAGATTGCAATATAATATCTGGTTCATATATAAATGGTGAAGAATCCCACATTCTTTTCTCATTCGATATTGATGTTGAACCTGGATACAATCTTACTAAAGAACCACACAGTATTATATATATGCCTGTCAGTCCAGAAGGTCGTCAATTGATTCACAACATTACAGTGCATATTTTAGATGAAAAAAATAACCTTATCGATTTTGGAAGTGAAGAAGAGATTTTCATTATTTTGGAATTGAAGAAAATCGAATGACTATTGTTACGGGTTTCATTTACAATAGACAAAATCGTATTGAACAATCCCAAACCAAAGCGAGCTGCACTATCAAAAAGAAAAGTGTGCATAAAAAGAAAAGTATGCATAAAAAGAAGCTCATTCCACAAGTGTATGCTAAACAGTTGGCACATAACGCTCTGTCTGTGAGTGATCTTAAATTTTTTAAATCGATTGAATTGAAAGTGAGAAAATAACAATGGTGCTCGAAACAAACAGTGAAAATAATATTTCATTGGTTCTTCTGGATCATAACTCGATGATATAGAACAAGTCAGTGTAATATGATATAAATAAACTTATAAAAAAGAAAAAATTATGTACATATAGGATATGAACAGTTATGTAAAATTATATATTAAAACTTATAACTAGGTAAAATTATAATATATTAACAACCCTAGATGACAATCTCAATTCTTCAGTTATATTGATAAGTCATTTATAAACTCTTCAATGGAGTAGTAGGCTTTATCAATCAGAAAGTTTTTTAGGAACGGTTTAAATTTTCTTAGTGTCATTTTTCTAACATGATTTGGCAATTTGTTAAATAGCCTGACACCCATTAAAATTGGACTTGATTCTGATCTAGCCAGTCTATGATTTGGTATTTCTAACAATGTTGAATTTCTTGTGCCGTAATTATTTTTGTTTAAGAAGGTAAAAGGTCGCTGATCCGATTTTACAAAAATTAACAACTGGTACATATAAATGCATGGGAGAGTTAATATTCTTAAAACTTTGAATAGATCTCTGCAGCTAGTACGTCTATTTACACTCTGAATGTTTCTGATAGCTCTCTTCTGTAAAATAAATACCCTTTGTGCCTCACGTGATAGGCCCCAAGCTACTATACTATATGAGATTGTTGAGTGTAATTGAGCATGATAGTACATGAGTACCACCGACTTATCTATAATTTTACTGAGTTGATAGATACAGTAACACATAGGCGTTATTTTTTTACATATTTCATTAATATGTTGATTCCATTTACAATCTTCAGTGAGAGTAAGTCCTAGAAATTTTATTGAATTCACCTGTTTCATTAAACCGTGCTGTGATTTTAACAGTAAACTGTGATCATGACCATTTGGGGCATAACTAAATCTTAGGAAGGATGATTTTTTATCATTGCAGATTAATTTATTGCTAGAAAACCAGTCCTGGGCTTTTAAAATTTCCCTGTGAGCCAAGTCTACTGTGGATGTAACATTCTTACCACTAACCAGTAGTGTTGTGTCATCCGCATACATTACAAAATTTCCTTCAAAGTCATTGACATAAATTATATAAAGTAGAGGTCCCAAAATAGAGCCTTGTGGTACTCCAATAGTATACTTTAAACGTTTAGATTGATACTGATCTATTTCAACGTATTGTGTTCGATTTTGGAGATAACTTTCAAACCATCTACGTGAGTTTCCCCTAAAACCATACTTTTCCAATTTGTCTAGTAGAATTCTGTGGTCTACAAGATCAAATGCCTTACTTAGATCTGAGAAAATACCCAGAGTTCGATTACCCATATCTAGACTATTACATAGCTCTTTTAGTAGTTTTATTATAGCTTGTGTTGTTGAACGTCCCTTTCTAAAACCAAATTGATTTTCATTGAATAGCTTATGAAGATCAAAGAATGAAACGACTGAATTTGACACCCATTTTTCATAAACCTTAGCAAAATCACTGGGGACAGTAATGGGCCTGTAATTTTCAACTTGATTTTTATTTCCATTTTTATGTATAGGTTTTATTTTTCCAATTTTTAAGCTATCTGGGTAAATACCTTCTTCCAACGAGCAGTTGATGGCAAAAGTTAGTGGGCCTGCAATAAATGACGAACACTTTTTTAAAAGATTAGGACTTATTTCATCATTACCAGTAGATTGAGAGGATTTTAGGTTTTTGATGATATCATTTATTTCTGATTCTGTTGTTGGTTTAAATGAAAAAGTATAAGGATTGAAGTATCTAAGTGTGGATTCTTCTGATGATTCTTCAACATTGCTGGCCAGTAGTGTGGGTATGGTATTAAAATATTCAACAAAGTGATTTGCTACATTCTGGGGTGCCTGTACAATATTGTTATCAATATTTAAGTGAATTGGTTCCAACCTCCTTTTTGGTTTTTTGCCTGATCCTATAATAGTCCAGGCCGTTTTAGATTTATTTTTTGCGTTTGCAATTATGCCATTATTATAATGCTTTTTTGATACATTCAATAGATGTTTATATAACTTTTTATATTTTTTATAATACTCTTTGGTATCCTCATTTCCGTTTAAGGTTAGCGTATACAGATATTTTAATTTCTCTCCAGAAATGAGTAAACCTTTAGTTAACCATGGTTTTCTTTTATATGATGCCTGTTTTTGTTTTACTTTCTTTAGAGGAAAAGCAATGTCGAAGTAATATTTGAAAGTTCGAAAAAAGATCTCAAATTTTTCGTTTGCATTACCCCCACACATATACATACCATTCCAATCTTCCTGCCTCAAAAATGAGATAAAGTGTTCAATATTAAATTTATTATTAAGGTCTCTAAATTGCTGTCGAGGTTTTGTTTCTGTAATTTCATGTGAGTTGGTATCAATATAGATCAGTTGAGCATTTTGATGATCACTAAAATAATTATCTACTACTGTACTCTTATATAATTCATAGTGAATGTTTGTGCAGATGTTATCCAGGCAATTATTTCCTCTTGTTGGGGTATTAATGGTTGGTATGATATTATAAGAAGTTAGCAGATCTGTTAATAAGTTGAGGTTTTTCGATTCATTGAGAAAATTGATATTAAAATCTCCACATAATATTACCTTATAGTTTTTGAATTTTACAATTAAATTTCGGAGCAGTTCCTCAAGATTTTTGATAAAAATGTCAAAGTTCCCGTTTGGGCTTCTGTAAATTGTTATAACTAGGCTATTTAACATGCCTTTGCCAAGTGTACCTGCCTTACATCTGATTCCTGTCACCTCTAAATCCATTTCGACAGAATTAGTTTTTACTATGTCAAAATTTATATTATTTCTGACATATATAGCTACCCCTCCATGTATAGATTTATCCCTACAAAAAGAGTTTGCAATCTGGAAACCCTCTATTTTTAGAGATGATATACTATTGTCTCTGGCCCAGTGTTCTGATACACAAAATATGTCGCAATTATTGTCTTCTAAGAAAATTTCAAAATCTAACAATTTGTTACTAAACCCTTGTACATTTTGATGAATCAAAGTAAAAACCTTTGAAGTGGATAAATTGACAACGTTTCTGTTTTTATGAGGTAATGTTGTTGAAGTGTATTTGCTGACTAATATGTTTGATGTGATTCTTGGAACTTCGTCTATGGATGGTGTTCTTGGTCCTGGAGATGATATAAAAAATTATCTTCAGTATTGAATTTCCTGGTTTCGATGTCTTTTAATTCTGTAGCAAGTGAGATCTGACTATATTCTTGGACTTCCCTATCTGATGATTCAAGTACTATTTCCTGGTTTATAGAATTACTGTTCATTTTCCTTGTTGAGATATCTTTTTGTTCAAGAAGACCTGATATCAATTTACAGACATACCACTTTCCAGTTTTTTTTAATATTTCTACCGTCTCGCTGGTAGTTCCTTTTCTGTAGCACATTATTACACTCCACTATATTTGATTTTAGGTTAATATTGAGAGATTCCTTTAGAAGAGCTAGGTTATTTCTGTATATTCTATCATTAATAATATCTTCCGCCTCAAGTCTGTAGGGCTGTGTAATAATTAGGAAATTTGTATAACTTAATGTTCGAGAGACATGTCTCACTGGAAATTTGTACGTGTTGTTCGGCCAGATAATAACAACGTCAGTTTTTGTGAAATCCTTGGTATTATTTATTGCGGTTGTTATAAGTTCACTTTCTGTACAGTTAGGCTTCAGAAATGACTCTATTACGTACTTGTCATTTAATTGTCTTCTGAAGAAATCTGCCATGTCTCGTCCAAAATTCCCAGCAATAAACAGGATTCTCTTCTTCAAATTAATTTTTCTTATATTTACTGCCTCCGAACTTCGTATTTGTTTGCTCTTCTCCTTCGTCATTTCACTTCTACGATCTCTCTTTACATTTTCTTTAGAAACCGAAGTATCGGAATACATTGTTTTTGTTTTGGCTACGCCACTGAATTCCCATAGGGATGAGTCAGTAGAAATTCCTTTATTTACTGTTTTTACCTGGCTATCTGTTTGAGTGTCTACATTTTTTGTTGGTTTGTTTTTTACTTTCTCAATTTGCTTTTTTAGTTCTGCTATTATATTTTCCTGCTGTTGAAGTAAATTATTCATTTCTGTTTCATTTCTCATGACCTCTTCAACAAATATTTCATGTTGTTTCTTTAATTCCTTAATATGCTTATTTTTCATTTCATTGTCCTCACCTAAATCAAGGATTGTTTTCTCTAAAACACTGTGTTCTGTGTCCTGGTTAGATTCATCAAAGGTTTGTTCAGAACAACATATTATCTTATTTCCCAATAACCTCTTCAACTTTCTGTACCTTGGTAGGCAGCTTTTGTGGAAAACCCTATTACATTTTGTGCAAATATAGTGACTGAATGGCTTCTTTTTACAGCATTTAAAGATAGATACTTCTTCACTTGCGGCCATCTTATATACAGTGTGACCCATTTAAAATGGAACCACCCCTGTAGAATGTGCATTTTTCAATCAATCTCAATTTTTTTCTATTGAAATATTAAGCATGAAATACTGTATCTTGACACTAACTTTCACAATTTTAGTTTCATTTCCAAGGCACTCTATGGTTTTTTTTGTTTGTCAAAAACGGCAAAAGTTTATTAGGCAATTTTTGTTTTCAAATTTGACTACACCACTGGATTTGTAGTCGTTATAAATCAAAACTGTCAAATTTTCATTAAAAAATATTTGTTAACAACGAAGTTACAACAACTTCAATTTTGGAAACAAAGTATTTGTTTGTAATTTTTATTCAGATTATAGACATATTTGAGATCTGACAACACTGTCATCACCAAGTAGAACACCAGTGAATTTGTACAGTGAAAATCCGAAGTCAACAGCTCAATGCGTTCTACAGTTATAACTCCTGAAAATATGGTAATGTGAGAGATTTGTGGTGCAAGCGTTTTGTAATAAAAATCTGACTACGCCACTGGATTTGTGGATAATATTCCCTTAAAATCATTCATTTGAGTGTAGGTTACGAGAAGTGTATTCTAGAATAACAGAAAATTAAAAATTCATTTTCAAGTTATGCAGTACTTAGTACATTCTTCCGCATAGCCGCTAAAATCAAATTGATTTAAAGCATGGAAATCATTTATTCAATAATAAAACAGAGAGCAGGACAAAAATTGTTCCCTGTAAATTCTTCATAACTCAGCTAAAACAATCTTTTAGAGGAGATATCAATAATTTGAGGAAGCTGAACTCATTATGCAAAGGTTTTATAATAAATCAACAGTAGGCTGTGATTTTGACAGTTAATCATAAATAAAATAATAGTTGTTAGTTACGTGCATTTAATAATGGCTTTGCAATTATCATTAGAAGAAAGAATTGAAATTGTGACAATTTCTGGGGACAATTATCATAGTGAAAGAGAAGCAGCTAGGATATTTAATCACAGACATCCAAATCGACTTTCCATTGACAGAAGCACCGTCAGTAAAATTAACAAAACATTTAAAGAAACCGGTGCAGTCAGCAAACATATTTTAAAAAATAATCACCGAAGAAGAAATTTAAACGAAGGTGCTGTTTTAGATTATTTTAGAAACCATCCAAACAGAAGTTTACGAGTCGCCAGTAGTAGAGGGGAAAAGACGGGTCTGGACCTCCTCCCAAGGGTATGCCCCCCCAGATACACACCACTGACTGTGACCTTGATTCGTTTTTTTATTCTCTGTCTATGAGTTGACCTTGAGTTGTGTGTAACATGATGAGGTGAAACCCCTTTTTTACTCTCCGCCCATGACTGGCATTGAGATGTGTAATGAGGTGAAACCCCTTTTTTACTCCCCGCCCATGACTGGCATTGAGATTTGTGTGATGTCATGACCGTGAACCGCTTTTTACTGTACAGCTATGATTTGGCCTTGCATGGTCACATGACCTTGGAAATTTCCTAAGCGATTTCGAGCTTCGAACACGTCATATGACCTTGGGAAAAATTTTGAACGATATTACTGATGTATTACCTTGAGTTTGAGTGATATTTAATAAAATGACGTAGATTTACCTTGCATTGGAGTGGGGGGTTACGCACATATAACATGTGTGTTGTGAATGTTTCTTTTTTGTCCGTATTCTCATCATAATCGTGTGGTATTATATAAAAGATGTATACGTGTAGTGAATGTGGAAATAGTTTCACTCGAAGTGATAACTTGCGTCGTCATCAGCGAGAATCATGTATTCTTGCAAATAATGAAGGACCATCAATGTCGAAGAGGCCTAGGTTAAACGCTCCATTATCTCCAGAAATGCAAACCTGTTTGTGTTGCAATTTGAATATTGCAAGTGATCAGATGAATATTCATCGGAGGACTTTGCAACATAGAACAAATGCATGTATTCAATATGGGGACGGTGTTAAAATCATACGCACAGCATTCAAGTGTAGAATTGTGAGCTATAGAGTGGATAGTCAAAACCGTCACATTGATTACCCAACATTTTTCAATGAATTGAAGCAAAAAGTTTTTAAACTACTCGAAGAAGTGTTAGTTATCCATAAAAGTGTGAAAGTCAATATGGAGGTGTTTGGACGTTACTATCTTCAAACTAAGGAGAATTTAGAAGTAAAATCATTCAATAGTCCCAATCAAGTTGTCGATCAATCGATGGATTTGAATGTGATTTATAACATTTTTATTGATGCTTTAACTGCTCAAGCAATGGAATTTCAACATCGAGATTCAGGTAAGTGATGTATTCACAAAATTGGTTATTAGATGTGAAGAGAAAATAAATTTTCAGGTTGGACTATCGAGGAAATTCTGTTTATGGAAGTAAATGTTAACAAGTATAGTCCCCTTGGAGGCTCTTCTTATATCAAGTTACCCAAATTCATTGAGTTGAAGAAAAGTGTTGTGAATGTTATTAATCAAGATCAATACTGTTTTGCATGGGCTGTAACTTCAGCTTTGTATCCTGCCAGTGTGAGAGTGTGTGAAATTTCATCTTATCCTCACTTCTCTACCGTGTTGAATGTAGCAGGTATGGATTTTCCAGTAAAGTTGAAAGATATTCCTAAATTTGAGATTATGAATGATTGCTCTATCAATGTTTATGGTTTAGAAAAATGTTTCAAAAACGGTAAAGATTCATATGATGTTGTAGGCCCGTTACATTATTCGAAACGTAGACTTAATAGTCATGTGAATCTGCTTAATATAATGGATGATTCTGGTAACAGTCATTATTGTTGGATTAAAGATTTATCGAGATTAGTATCATCTCAAATATCAGCACATGAACATAGAAAATATTTCTGTGATGGTTGTTTATTATACTTTAGTAATGAGCGGGGTTTATTGCGACATCAATTGAATGATTGTAATCACATATCGACAACAACACCAACCCCTAAATTCAGAGTTGATAAATTCGGTGAATGCGTACCTGAGAATATTTTGAAATTTGAAAATATTGAGAAACAGTTGAGGGTTCCATTCACGGTGTATGGAGATTTTGAATCAATCCTTAAACCACTGCACACAAATGAGCCAAATCCTGCTAAGTCTTTCACAAATCGAACCTATCTTCATGAACCATACGCTTTCTCATATTTCATAAAGTGCTCTTTTGATGATTCAATTTCAAAATTCGTATTGTATAGAGGGGCTGATGCATCTAAAGTTTTCATTTCAAAGTTGGAGGCTGACGTCACCAATATATATCACAAATATTTGAAAAATATCGTTCCAATGAACCCTTTGACTGTTGAGGAAGAAAATGATTTCAATAATGCCACTACATGTGCTATATGTGGAAAGACATTCGAAGAGAATGACATTAAAATCCGTGATCATTGTCACCTGACAGGAAAAAAAAATATTGGGGCAACACATTCCATATGTAATCTCAATTTCAAATTGCCCAATTTCATTCCGATCATTTTCCATAATCTCAGTGGGTATGACTGTCACTTGTTCATAAAAGATTTATGCACCAATAAAAGTAAAGTTGACGTCCTCGCTCAAACTAAAGAGAAATATATTTCTTTCACGAAACATTTATTTATGGAAAACAAATTAAATCGAAATGGGCAATTGAAAAAAGTATTTTTGAAATTAAGGTTCATTGATAGTTTCAAATTTATGAGTGCATCTCTTCAAGAGTTGGGCGATAATTTAGATGAGAAACATTTTGTGAAAATGAGAAAACATTTTCCAGAAAATGATAAATTTAAACTTATGAGACAGAAAGGTGTTTTTCCATACAGTTTCATCGATTCTTTAGATAAATTGAATTATTCATCTATACCATCAAAGGCGGACTTTTTTGACAAACTGAATGAAAGACATATTTCTGATAATGAATATGATAGAGTGAAGCAGGTATGGAAAACATTCAATTGTCGTGATTTGGGTGAATATTCTGATATTTACTTAAAATCAGATGTTCTATTACTGTGTGATATTTTCGAAAATTTCAGAAACATGAGTTTGAGTACATATAAATTGGATCCTGCACATTATTTCACATCTCCAGGACTTTCTTGGGACGCTATGTTGAAATATACAGGCATCAAGTTGGAATTATTAACTGATATAGACATGGTGCATTTTTTTCAAAAAGGTATTCGTGGCGGTGTTAGTCAATGTTCGGAGAGACAGCACATTGCAAATAATCAATTCCTTCCAAATTATAATCCTAATGAAGCTTCATCATTTATCATGTATTTGGATGCAACAAATCTGTATGGTCATAGCATGTCTCAATCACTACCTTTTGGAGGGTTCACATGGTTGACCTCCGATGAAATAAGTAAACTAGATATCGTCAGTATTCCAGATGAAAATTCTCAAGGATACATTCTTGAAGTTGATATTCACTACCCCGTTGAAATGCACGATTTACATTCAGACTTACCATTTTTGGTTGAAAGTATCATACCGCCTGGGTCAAAGTCTAAAATAGCCAAACTTATACCTAATTTGAATGATAAAAATAAATATATCGTTCATTATAGAAATTTGAAACAGGCGCTTCGTAATGGTTTAAAGCTGATTAGAACCCATAGAGTTCTCAGATTCGATCAGTCACAATGGTTGAAAAAATATATCGATTTAAATACTAAACTGAGAAATGAAGCCACCAATAAGTTTGAGAAGAATTACTTCAAATTAAATGTGAACTCTATTTATGGGAAAACTTTGGAAAATGTTTACAACAGGAGAGACATTCGAATTGTTACACATTGGGAATCTATACGGGGAGGAATGGGTGCTAACGCTTTGATAGCTCGCCCTAATTTCAAAACATTATCCATAATTGCAGAAGACTTTGTAGTCATACATATGGATAAAGTTAAGGTTTGTTACAACAAACCATTGTATCTGGGGTTTAGTATATTGGATATGTCGAAAACTGTCATTTACGACTTTTTCTATGATGTTATTAAAAAACATTTCGGATCACGTTCTTCTCTTCTCTACACCGACACAGACTCTTTGATTTTGAAAATAATGACAGATAATTTTTATGAATTTATCATTGAGAATGTTGATAAATTTGACACTTCCAACTATCCGTTGGAAAATAAGTTCCATGTGCCAGTTACGAAGTCGGTAATTGGAAATATGAAAGACGAACTTCCAAACGATACTATTATTAGTTTTCATGGGACTGGAGCAAAAGCATATCACATCCAAAGTGTGTCAAATGAAATTAAAAGGGCTAAGGGTGTCAAAAAATCCGTGATTAAAAATCGGATTTCAATTGACGATTACATTAGGATTGTTGAAACAGGTGGAACAATATTGCGAAAGATGAATGTATTCAGAAGTGATTTACATGATATTTATACTTTGATGTGTAATAAAGTCGCTCTGTCGCATAACGATGATAAAAGATTCATAATTCCGAATACTACCAAAACATTACCTTGGGGTCATTCCGATATTGAATTTTATCAAACAAGCTCCCAACAGAATCTGAGAATTCTTTTGGAAGTAATGAAAGATTCCAACAATACCATCGATGAAAACCTAGATCTCCTTATTGCATTATTGGAAGAGCAATCGAGTAATTGAATTTTACAAATCTAATTTTTGCTTTTAACATTTTGGAAAATTCATATTTGACGAAAAGAATCGTTCAAATCGTTTGTGGTGTCACTATAAATTAGAATTAAGATTTCATGTTCATAAGTGATTGAGTCACAATTAGTTTAGCGCGAGTATATGATTTAGAAAAAATATTCAATTATTATATTTTATTCCAAAAACTGACAATTGCGCGTATTCGCCATTTTTGGGAAAAAAGGATGTTTAGTATCTAAGTTTTGTAACTTTGTGGGTAGAAAATATCGATATTCAAACAAAAATTTATGATTATATGTCTCTGAAGTCTAGACAATTTCATTATTTTATTGAAGGGAAGCGAGAAGATGTTTGGTTATTTGGAGAAAAAATATTTTATCATTATATGCTGTTGATGTCGAGACAATTTTCATTCTTTTATTGAAGGGATGCAAAAGGTTGTTTGGTTTATTTTTGGAGAGAAAATATTTTATGATTATATGGTGCAGTATTCTACTCAATCTCATTATTTCATTGAAGGTATGCCAAAGGATGATTGGTTTATTTGAAGAAAAAATTCGGGTAGGAAACCCTGACCGTAAAATCCATTAGCACGTTCAGAAGTGCATTGGCATATTTGAGATAGAAACCCTCGAAGAGTCCATTCAGGAACTTTTATAGCGTGTCTAGACAATATTATTTTATTGAAGGGATGCAAGAGGTTGAATGGTTTATTTGAAAAAAAATTCGGGTAGGAAACCCTGATCGTAAAATTCATTAGCACGTTCAGAGGTGCATTGACATAATTGAGGTAGAAACCGTCGAAATGTCCATTAGGATATTCGGGAAGTTTTATAGGGTGATAAAGGCGGAATTCTAACAATTTTGTGATTATATGACCCTGCACTCTGAACAATTGTAAAATCTCAAATTAGTTTCTACCAACAATAAACTGTTACTACCCTTTTCTTCCATTTTCAATTTTGTATCGTTGGGACAAATCATAAGACTCGAATTCAATCCCCACCAGAAAGGGCTGACCTTTCCGAACAGCAGAACAGAATCAGAAGGGACGACACATCATTCTGTTTTAGTATCTCTTACCCATCGAACTAACTTGCAGTGACACAGTTAAGTCAAGTGATATAGTTGACTCAAGCAACCCAATAATCATCAACGATTCTTAGCAGTTGAAGTTATCTCAATGTAAGTACAGTGTACTATATTATTCATTTCGAATTGAAAGGGTTATAATTTTAGGAGTGTTTAGTTTTTTGAATTTCTAATTTGTATTCAATTCAGTGTTCATATAAAATTATCTATTCCAAAAGTATTTTTTTTTGTGTACAATGGGTCACATGTGCCTAAGTGCGTGGGCTTACACTCACCCTTACTCTACAGATACAGATACAGATTGTGTAAATCAACTGATTTTGATGAAAGTAGATGTTTTCGAAAGAGAGTTTTTATTTATACTTAATATAACCTTGAATATTCTGAACAAAATTTGAATGTTTCTGAAAGGAAGTTGAGATGTGACGATGATATATGAAATTCTTTTCTGAAATTGCTTCCTTCTTTTCAGTTTCTAATTTTTTTGTATAATTCAGTGTTCATGTGAAATTATTAGTTCAGAGTTTTTTTTTCATATAATTCATTGTTTTCTATGAAAGTAGTTGTTTTTATGTAAACGTAATACAACCTTGAAAAGTGTGAAACAAGTTTGAAGGTTTCTAAAAGGACATTGAGATTTTGATGATGTTATATGGAATTCTTTTTTGAAATTGATTCCTTCCTTTCAGTTCAATAAAGCAGCCAGGTGAAGCAACTCCACCAAAGCCTTCAAATCTCAGCAGCTGAAAATTCATCTCGATGTAAGTACAACCTACTATATTATTCATATCAAACTGAAAAGGTTATATTTTAAGATGAGAATAATTTTGGTAAAGAACGGTTATTTATACTTAATACCTATAACCTTGAATATTCTGAACAAAATTTGAATGTTTCTGAAAGGAAGTTGAGATGTGACAATGATATATGAAATTCTTGTCTGAAATTGCTTCCTTCTTTTCAGTTTCAAATTTTTTTTTTTGTATAATTCAGTGTTCATATCAAATTATTAGTTCAGAGTTTTTTTTCATATAATTCATTGTTTTCTATGAAAGTAGTTGTTTTTTATGTGAACGTAATACAACCTTGAAAAGTGTGAAACAAGTTTGAAGGTTTCTAAAAGGTCATTGGTTTTTATGTGAACGTAATACAACCTTGAAAAGTGTGAAACAAGTTTGAAGGTTTCTAAAAGGTCATTGAGATTTTGATGATGTTATATGGAATTCTTTTTTGAAATTGATTCCTTCCTTTCAGTTCAATAAAGCAGCCAGGTGAAGCAACTCCATCAAAGCCTTCAAATCTTAGCAGCTGAAAATTCATCTCGATGTAAGTACAACCTAATATATTATTCATATCAAACTGAAAAGGTTATATTTTAAGATGAGAATAATTTTGGTAAAGAACGGTTTTTGTTTTTCTATAAAGTTTTTTTTTTGTATGATTCAGTGTTCATATGAAAGTAATTGATTTGAATGTAATTTTTGTTTCATGTAATTCAATGTTTTTTTGAAAGTAGTTGTTTTAGAAAGGGTACATTGTGATTAAAAGTTACTTCTTCGTATATAGTTACCTCTTTTGAAATTGCTTTTTCTGAAAGATTTCCACTGTTTTGTATCAAGGTGATGAAAAGAAAAGATGAAAACTTTTTTGTTAGCTAATTAAATTTAATCATATTATATTGTCTATTATTTTTTGATTTCAGAACCATGTCTTTGTTGAAAGAAGCTTTATTAAAACCATCAAGCTCTGTGAACCGATCAGAAATGTGTGAAATGGAGCGCAGGGATGTAATTGTCCACCAGAACGTGATCATTCAGGAAGGCGGGGAGATACCACAACCGGTGATGACTTCCATTCAGCAGATGCACAATGCTAAATCATTTTTAAATGGATTCAATCCAAATCATGTGGAGATGAATGACAATCCCTCAAACATTGATAATGTGATGGCGACTCACACCCAGAATCTTGATGAGTCACTTCCGAACTTATCACAAACTGTTGTGAGTAACATATTAGAGATGGAGGAAACATATTCGAAGAATATGGGATCTCCACATAGTTCAATCATTCAGAACAGTTCGGATGATGACCTTGAGAGACGAAAAAGAAAAAAAATGGAGAGTGATGAAAAAATAATGAAGAAGGCGAAGAAGTCTAAAAAGTCTACCTCGAAGTCGCCATCTAGAAGGAGACACAAGGCGAAACACGAAAAAAGGGATAAAGTCAAGTCGATAAAAGTGAGAGAGATGGAAGTCATAGCAGGACCTTCTACATCACTCCATCAGGTAATTATCATTACTCAAACGCGACAAGATGTTAGTTCATCATATCCTTTCATTCCACAGGTTCCTGAATACGATAATGTTAGTGCTGGAAGCACGCCTCCCCCAGCGATTGACCTCGAAAACTCAGACGATTGGTTTTCATTTATGAGATCCAGGAGAGACAAATTTCTAGAGATGTATCACGCTTACAATGGCTTCGAAACGGAATATAGAGCGAAGAAGGAAAAACTTGTTGAACTGGAAGAGCAAGTTTCTCTCCTCAAAGTGGAATGTGAACAAATGAGAGCAGCTCAACGAGAGAGATCTGCTCACATGAAAAAACTTTCTCCCAAAATTCGACAATTGGAAATCTTCAGTAAGGAGATACATGAAAATTCCATCATACATCTCTTGTAAAAATTTTTATCTTTCCCTATACATTTGCAATTCATGTATCATAATATTTTCTATATTATTTTCATATCTGTATTATTCAGAGCAATCGTGTCGAGAAATCTCCCCCAATAAATATTTTGTAAATATTTTTTTTTGTATGTTGCTAATAAAGTTATATGTGAGTGTCACTTTCTAGTCATATTTAAAAGTGTAAAATTGATTATTCATATTTGAAAAAATGAATAATGAATGTATCAGTTAATCATTTAGTTTAAAAAAAACAAAATAAAGTTATGTAATGCAATTTCTATTTATATGTAAAAAAGTATATTTTATATTTTGAAAAATAAATAAGGAAAATTATGATTAGTCATTTTTATTTCTAGAAAACAAATAATATTTATGTATCTTACTTTCTACTCATAACTAAAAGTGCAAATCTGATTATTTAAAAAATATATAAAAGTAACAATTAGAAAGTTATTTTCAATCTCTGAAAAAATTAAAATGATTGTAGCATTGATTATTAAATGTCGTCAATGCCACAGATCAAAAAAAAATTCTACATCCTATATTGAGATGGATGACTCAGATGAAGACAAATCAATGGTTATTTTTCAGAAAACAGAATGAGATTATCATTCATTACATTCAAAAGTTATCTGTCGAAAACAAAGTCAATCGTTAGGGTTAAAACTCCATGTCAGAGGGTATATGACATTTCATAACACAAGGTCGTATGAGATAGTAAAACCAAGGCCAAAACTCCATGTCGGAGGGTATATGACATTTCATAACACAAGGTCATATGAGATATAAATAAGTTGTGTTCATATATCGAGGTCATGTGACACAAAATATAATCAAGGTCATATGACACACATATCCCAAGGATTTGTAATGTTATTCATTGTCAATGTCGAAAGATTGGAAGTTTTCAGCTTTACATTGCAAGTAACTGACCACTTGTTCCCTCATAATGAATCAAGTGAAACCAAGGCCAAAACTCCATGTCGGAGGGTATATGACATTTCATAACACAAGGTCATAAGAGATATAAATAAGTTGTGTTCATATATCGAGGTCATGTGACAAATCCTTGGGAAATATCCCAAGGATTTGTGATGTCATTCATTGTCAATGTCGAAAGATTGGAGATTTTCAGCTTCACACTGCAAGTAACAGACCACTTGTTCCCTCATCATGAATCAAGTAACACCGGTTGTGCAAGAAGCCGATTCAACGAGTGAACCATATTTCGTTCCTTCTGAGGATTCAGCTTATGGAGACATTCAAGTTGAAATTATCAATTCAACGGGTGTGGACAACAACTTCGATGGATATTCAGACACCACAATTGATTTGGATGAGGACCGTGGTTTCGAATTCGACGCTGACGAATACGGTCTATTTGACGACCCAAATGATAGCGACGGCGACTTTGGTGTGATGAATGAATTTTTTCCAATCTTTCGGGATTCACCCAGCCCTGACCTTATGGAACCGTATTTGGATGAAGAAATTGTACAAAATCAATTCGCCGACCCCCCAGAAATCATTATGATAGCTGATTCTCCAGATCCTGAAATAGTCGTTATCGATGATGATCAGAATGGTTAGGTTACGCTAGTGTACTCGGAGTGTACATAATTTGGTTGGTGCACACGGAATACTGCGTGATTTGGGGCAGTGTTCAACCTAAGACATTATTTTATTGAAAACTGATTACTCATATCTATCACTTATAGATGTTAGAAAAAAATTAGGTAAGTTCAATACAAAATTCAATGTGAAAAATGAATGATGAATATAAAGATAAAGCCAATTGTTTGTTTCATCTCGTTTTGTGTTGATGTTGTCTCGAAAATTTGTTGTTGCAATGATTTTTATTTTTCAATTATCTACTATCTCTGATAGGTTTTAAATTATTAATATCATCAACACGAAAAAACGACTTTTTGAGCTCTGAAGAAGAATTCAATTGAATTCAAATCGTCGACTAGAATACAATTATTTTTTAAGAAAAAAACTTGGATGTCTCAACAATATACTTTAGTTTATCATGTATATTGTGTCAATCATATTTTTTGAGAAGGACTTTTCTTCTCCATCAAAAGGTTCATTATTAAAATAACATCAACAATAGTGAAATCAATGATATTTATTATAACATTTCATTGTGCAGGGACATTGTTACAAATAATGCATGCATCTAAACGGCGAAAATTCGTCAGAGGTCTGTCACAAGATTCACACCAAGTTTGAGTTATTTCCATCATCGATATAGTGTAATGTAAATCCATATGTTCATATTCGCCTCCATTATTTCTATTTCGATGGGAATAAAATCTAAAACAACACCAACATAATGTGTGGATGCTATCATTAATGCTTCGTATACGCACATGAGAGTCCGTCACACAGTACAGATCTAAATTATTTTCCACTGTCTCACTAATGTTCATCCACCGGCTCCCTATTATAATGTTGCCATTGTCTGTCGCTGGATCATCATCAATGCCTTCATCTTCAAGTTCTGGATCCATTACACCTTCATTATCCTGCAAATTATCAGCAGCAGCTATGGCTCCACCATCTTCTTGTGCTACATCGAATATATCGATTTCTCCTCCGATGTTATCTTCTCCTTCGATAATGATGTTGGGAAGTTCGTCTTCTTCATCCGAAAACCAATTATTTTCATCTTCAAGTGTCAACCTTGTCAAAACTTCATTAATTTTTGCAGAATTCATTTTTCTTTATTTCTGAGTGAAAAGCTTGAAGTTACTAATAGTACTAGTGAAGTGAAGTTTCAGAATCAGCATTCGATTTTTATGATTTGTTCGATTGTGGAGGTGGTAGCCCCACCACTCTTCTCCCTCTATTCTCTCTATCAGTTTATGATAGGAAAAATAGGTTCATGAGAGTGCAGTTGAATTTGTCAGTTGAATATTGCACCATCTAATAGTGAATACTAATATGCCTTTTCCGAAAGAATGGAATTCAAAACCGAAAGTGTGTGGCGATCCAATTAAAATTGATAAAACTATATTTTGTAATAATTGTCAAGGTTATTGGCCTGAGACGTATATTAATCCATGTACTGGTTTGTGTCGTAGATGTGTGTTGGAGAATCCAGTTCCAGTTCCGAGTCCATTCACAATTCCGAAGACGTCAAATGATTCATCTCCTGAAGTATGCGTCCATCATCAGTGCTACAAATGTTTTACCAAAATCGTGTATAACAATATAGGAATTTGTAGAAATATGTGTGTGAATTGTGCATCAAATCGCGAGTTACTAATTCAACGTTGTATGCGTTGTGATAACTACAAAGTAGATTGTTGGAACAATTTATGTAGTATGTGTAGAAATGGATGGATATTATGTGAAAATGTTGGTGATTTCCATCCCGATGAGAACTTTCACTTCCGGGATTGTTGGTGTTTGGAGAGTGAAGATCAGATGAGGAGACTAGAAATCTATGGCAACGTTATTCGATCTTACATTCCATTGGTTATGGTGCCACCTATCACAACGAACGCTAATAATTAAACAAATGCATTAATAGATATAAATGTGATGAATAAAATCAGTTTGAATATTGTTTGTTTTTTTTTACTATTTAGAATCAAAATTCAAAAAAAAAATTCAATTTCATTTATATATCTTTATTTTTCATCAAAAACAATAATACTGCAATTACATTAATGAATTTTCATCAATCCAAGAGTTATGATCTCCAGAAAATCCCAACCATTTCACAAATAGGCGACGTCCTTTCTTTTTCAAAACTCGTTCAACCAAATATGTATTGGGATCTTTCGCTTTATTCAACTCCATTTTATAAAAGCAACCTTTGATTGGATGTCCATTCACATCTTCTAGCTCATAAGTTATAGGGTCTGTACTATTAATTTTCACAACTTTAAAAAGTTCAGTGGTGAAGTTTGCAGTATAGCCTTTGGCGAATATGTTTTTAAATTTACTAATTCGTACCATATCTCCAATTTTGAATTGACTTTTTTCACGTTTACCACTTGGCTTCTCAGATTTTGTATAAACGAACAATTTTGTAGATGGTTTTACCTCTGCAGGCTTCATGCCAATGGTGCGATGAACTTTGTTGTTATATTGATTGGTAATTTTAGGAAGAACTTTCAACCACTTGTAATGGCCTTGAAGTGAAAATTGTTTATAAAGCCAACTTTTCAAAGTTCTGATAACTCGTTCGGCAATTGAAGCTTTTTTTGTGCTGAATGTTGAGTAATGATTGATATGGTGTTTTCTCATTAACGATGAAAATTTTGAATTATAGAACTCACTACCGTGATCAGATTGTAAATTTCTCGGCACATGCTTTGCATCTTCCAACACACTTGCCATAGCTGCAGTAACTGAATCAGCAGATTTATTTTTCAACGGTTTTGACCATACATATTTTGAATAACAATTGATTACTATGAGTATGTATCTATTCCCGTTATTTTCTTTAGCATATGATTGCATTTCCATCAAATCCATCTGCCACAAGTCCGAAAATCCCTTTATTATTGTCTTTCGACGGGGAAAATTTCGACGCGCTGGCTTATGTATTTCTTTCACAATCTCCCATTTTGCATCACTCATATTACTCAAGATTATTATGTTAAGGATTCACTTCTCTACTGTTCAAGTGCAGGTTTAATTACTGACTGATCAAATTCATCAACTCGCTCAGTAAAAGTACCAATCAATTCAGTTATAACGCTAATTCACATTTCCACATTCCTCAAATCATTTAGTGATGAGTCAGTTTCACAAACTGATTCTGTGTTTATGACTTTGTGATTAATAGACTAATCCTTCTTCACGTAATTCCTCAATTATGGACAATATTTCATTATCGTGGCCGGTATGACCAGCCATTCGTGAACTCCAAAGTAATCGAAGGCGATCAATCAATTCTTCGAGTTTATTCCAATATACATAATCTATATGCTTATTTCTGATATATTTTTTTTGGGTTGGCGGTTTGATCATGCCAGCACCTTCTCTACTAGAGTTTGGCAGAGGGTTTCCATTGGATAATAGTGGTAGAATTATTTCACGATATTTCTTCCAATTATTCGATAGTAGACCCTGTTTTCTTTCATTATATTTATATGCCGCCTTTGTTAATTTGAGTATATCACCATAAGTGCTCATATCGGAAGAGGGAATATTTCCCGATGGTACTTTCATGAATATCAATTTATATAATTTTGGTGTGCCCTGATATGTGGCAATAGTTTTACCATTTTTCTTGAACACAATTTTCTCATCGATAAATTCCACATCAGCTACACCCATTTGTAAATTTCCCGTATCAGTGTTCATGTGTACTCCAAAGACTGTATCGTATGAGGGATTTCCTGATAGTAACTTTTGTATATGCATTTGTACTTCATCACCATTATCAAGTGCATTTGGTGATTCTGAATTTGAAGTTGACAATTGAGAAGATTGATGAGCCTTCGAAAAAGCACCTTCAAATTTTGGTTTCAACTCACTTTTAATTATAGTTTTAGCGGTGAATGGTGTACCACTATCTGTTTTCTGTATAACTCCATTCATTTGAGATAATCCTCCAGTATTGGCAGATATTGCTTTCAATGGTGTTATTATTGGCTCGTAGATTCTCTCGAGTGTTGATTGATCACCTTGGCGACTATTCTTGATATAATTGAATTTCTTTCGAACGGCATCCGTTGCTTCAATTAATTTTCTTCTTAAACATATTTCGTCATCATTTTTCCCCTCCATATTGTTTTCACTCCGAAAATGAGTACAATGAAGTGTTGTCTACACTATCCAGCACTTGAATGAATCAATTATTTCAAGAACGTCAAGGATATATGAAAGCGTCAAATCCTTTTCGATAACGTCCATCTAGCACTTCTCGATCCTTATCAATTACTAAAAATCCATATTTATCTTTCCAACATCTCGCACACATATCTTGAAATTGCTTGAATGTAACATCTGGTGACACATGGTCGGAAAAAATATGATTGAGATTCATATCATCTTGTTTGAACAGCACAATAAAATTTGCATTATCTCGAATCAATTGTTTTGGGACTCGTGAATATGTTTGGGCTAGATAGAAACAATCCACATTTTTATGACGACCCATACTGAAATATGATCGTATAACATCCTGTTTCTCACACATAACATCATCAAAAATGAATATCGAATCCGCTTTGGCATCTGACGGTTCTACTATTTCACCTGCGTTATTGGCGAAGGTGTAAAATCCCAATCCTCTAATTGGAGTTAGCACTTCACGTAAATACTCATATTTAGGTTGATAAAGAGATTTTGAATACAGATAAACATTTGCAAATCGTAATCCTAGAGGATGAGTCAGCAGAGAAATCATAACATTTGTTTTGCCACAATTAGAAGGTCCAATAATCAGTCCGCGAATGGATAGTGGAAGTAAAGATCCATGACGCTGTTTGACACCACTTCCCGATCCACAACCCACTTTTTCATCGAAATTATCGATGGAAAATTGTTGCTTTTGCTGTAGTATGCGCATTGTATGACAGTTGGAGACTATATAAGCAGGGTTCCATATCGATTTCTTTATTTAAATGGGGGTTATGAACCGATGCAGATCTACTAAATTGCATTCGAATAAAGTTGGTAGAGGATTGGTAAATTCACTCATTAATAATCTACCATTCGAATTACACTTACCTGGCTATCAGTATTGCGGTCCCGGCACCAAATTGCAGAAAAGATTGGTGAGAGGTGATCCAGGTGTCAATCAACTGGATGTTGCATGCAAAAAACACGATATTGCATATTCACATAATCCCAACAATCTTGTAGCTAGACACAGCGGATCAGGAACTTGCTGAAAGTTCTTGGAATCGATTCAAGGCAAAAGACGCTTCTATTGGAGAGAAAGGAGCCGCTTGGCTAATTACAAATATAATGAAGGGAAAACGTCGATTTGGTATGGGTTGCAAGTCACCATCCAAGCCGTCGCGCATACAAAAAAAACGTCCTATCAAGAAAAAAAAAGCTACAAAAAAATTAAAAGATTCTAAGTTAATAGCTTTTGGATCTGGAATCGTTAAGAAAGTGCGCGATGTTTTACACAAAGCGGGAGGAAGTGAATTTATTGTCAAAAATTCTAAAAAAGCAACTGAAATTGCATTAAAAGCTGCACGCAAATATACGCGAGATGCAGGTGGCAAAAAGAGAATTCGCACACCTCGAATCATACCAATTCCTAAAATTGGTGGAATACTACCACTCATTCCAATTTTTGCTGGTTTATCAGCGTTAGGAAGTTTAGCTGGTGCTACAGCTGGCATAACGAAAGCAGTTCAAGCAGCCAGAGCGAGTAGGGAGCAGTTGAGTGAAACAAATCGACATAATAAACACATGGAGGCAATTGCTTTAGGTGAACAAGGGAGTGGTATCTACTTGAAACCTTACCGTAAAGGATTAGGACTATATCTGAAACCTCAAAATCCAAAAAACTCATAGATTTGCTACCTCAAAGAGCTCTCTCCAACATCGACCTCATCTATCACGCTAAGAAAATGATGATTCCATATTTTCGGGGGGTATATATGCGTGATGATTTACCAAAATCAGGACCACGCCGATATGAATCTGCTATAGTAAATCTGGATAGTCGACATGGCCGAGGAACACATTGGGTAGCATACAGAAAAAGCGGCACTTCTGTGAAATATTTTGATAGTTTTGGTAATTTACCCCCTCCCAAAGAATTGATTTACTATTTCTATAAGGGATCAAATTCTATCAATACTATTACTTATAACTATGAGCGTAAACAACAATTCAACACAGTATGGTGTGGTCATTTGTGTTTGAAGTTTCTCCAGAACAAATCATGGAAATAACACCAGCACAGGACAGAAAGAGTATCAAGAGGATGAGTCATTCATTGATCGCATATTCCAGAGCACGCACTTTACGAAAAATGAGTAAAGAACAACTCGCTGATATGCCGAAAGAGGTGTTGATTGGGTGTGCATCACATGAAATTGCATCTGTATGGGATAAGTTACCACAAAACCTACAAAATGATATTGATGTGATGAAGTATCAGTACTGCCAAGAGCATTACAATGATTCCAGCGGCGGCAGCAGCTGTATTTCTGATGTGAATGATGGTCCACCTACAAGAAAAATTTTCTGTTGTTATTGTAAAGTGAATGATGTGAATGTAGTCACACATAGTGATATGGATAGATCGCCGAAAAAGCAACGATTACTCCACAATTTCTGCTGTCAGCAATAAAAAGACTTGAATCAGTGAAAATTCATCAGTCATGTCACGTACGTTTTCATTGTCGGGATACTCTAGCGAGTTGAGCGCCAACTTCTACCCTCCCATCGAATTGGATGCCACCAGTAATTATGGTCTGGGATTACATGGTTTCTACTCTTACAACTCCATATTTAATGTAGATGCTAAGAATAATGTTATCGGCTATTCGCAGACAATAAACTCACCCCCCACTATTATAAAAATTCCACCTGGGGCTTATGAAATTGATGAAATCAATAAGGTGATTCAAAGATTCATCAAATCCAAAGAAGTGAAACTAGAAAATGGGGATGAAGAAAATATCAACGAAGTATTTCTCCTACATGCAAACAACAACACTCTGAAATGCGAAATGCGCTCCAAATATTTCATCAATCTCAAACATGAAAACACCATTGCTGAACTTCTGGGGTTTGATAATAATGTGTTCGGTTGTGGTGAAACACACGAATCAACATTGCCTGTGAATATCAATAAGGTAAGAATAATTCGTGTGGATTGTAATGTTACAGCTGGAGCATATTCAAATGGTGATGAAATCCATAGCATCTTTGAATTTGATATTGATGTAGAGCCCGGTTACAAATTCACCAAAGAGCCACAAAATATTATATATATGCCAATCCAACCTGGGGGTCGTCAGTATCTCGACAATATCACTCTACGCATATTGGATGATAATGGTAAGCTGATCAATTTCAATGGTGAAAAAATAATAGTTAAATTGGAATTGATAAAGCTATAACAATCATCATTTCTCATATGTTGAATCACAACATCAACGACCGTCATAAGTGTATCACAAAAATGAGTGGAGGAAGCATCGATAAGTTTGGTCGCAGAAGTAAGGCTGTTTCAAATACTGTTTTGCGAGGACCACCTGGAGCCGGTTTCAAATTGACTTCCGATGGAAACTTCGATATGGAAAATAAACGTTTGAAAAATATAGCACAACCTGAAGAGAGTACGGATTGTGTTAATCGTGATTATGTTGGTTTTTACATCTCAAAGATTAGAGGAGAAATAGATTCTGACATTGATAAAATTAATTTGAGATTAGATAGAGTAGAAACACATTCCTCATCTGTTAGAAAAGATCTCATTGCGCTTGGACTGAAGTTAGTAGAAACTGTGAGAAATTGTGAGCATATGGAAAAGGATATCAAATCGATGCAATCTGATTTGAAAAAACAACCCTCGATAAGTATCCAAACAATTGACCAAAAACGATGGTGAGCGATGATCATCTGTGAAAAAATCAATATAAAGCTGAAACTGATAAAATAGTAACTCAGTATTTATTACTTCCCAGCGCTGTGCAGATGATAATATTTGATGAAGATATAAACTCTACAAGTATTGTAAAAAAAAAATGGGATTGTGCTTTAATAGTCATCGATTGCAGCAGCGGCAGCTGATGAATCAACGTAATGCATTTGGTGGAGAGTATAGTCATGTGCATTTAAAGGAGGGGAAATCTAAAAGTCGATTCATTCCACATATGTTAGCCAAACGGTCAAGATATAGAATAAGTGCTAGTAGCGTGAACTTTCTCAAATCCATTGGTTTGAAGGTGCGATATAAAAAATAGTAATAACATGGCTACCATCACCACAAGTGATAAATTGGAGGTATTCGAAGAGCCAATGTTCGACCATTCCCTCATTAGCCATCATGAGCATACATATAAGCCGTATGGTTCACCATATTACAAAAATTCAGATGAAATAAGAATTCCAATCAATTTTCAAGATCTTATACTGGATATAGCAGACAGTTACATTTATATCGAGGGGAAGTTCACACCATCTGATACCACGAAGCAGTGCTACCTATCCAATAACGCCCTCGCTTTTCTCTTCGATGAAATTCGCTATGAAATGGGGGGTGAACAAGTGGTCGTTGTTCGAAAACCTGGTATAACTACAACAATGAAAACGATGATATCATTCGGACAAACACAAGCAAATTCACTACTACCGATAGGATGGGGTCTTGATGTGAATAAACAAGATATATTGGATTCCGTCAGCAATGTATTCAGCGGCAAATTACCCTTGAAGTATCTCATGGGTTTTGCTGAAGATTACAATAAAGGGATATTGAATGTGAAGCAGGAGCTCATTTTGATTATAGCACGCTCATTCAAAAATTCATTCATAGGAGAAGTTGATGCAGATTTAGAAATCAATAAAATAGAATGGAGAATCAGACACATTGTGCCGGAAGATCGCCAAAAATTGAAACTATTGAATCGCATCAATAAAAATTCTAATAATGCTAAAGTGAAGGTGGCTTATCGTATGTGGGACCTTTATGAATTACCCACACTTCGTGATACATCCTCAGATATATGGGCTGTGAAGACAACCAACAGTCTCGAAAGACCACGATATATCATTATCGGCTTTCAAAATACTAATCAATCCGAAAATATATCAAAAGATGTAACTAAATTCTCACATGTGAATATTAATAATATTCGACTATCTCTGAACTCTGAAGTATATCCATATGAGCGTTGGAATCTGGATTTCGATAAGAAGTTAGACTCATCAGCCTACTATGCATATGAAAACTTCCAACGCAGCTACTACGATAAAATTATGAGTGAGCCGATGATGGATATTGGCAGCTTTCGCAACAATCCACTATTCATCATCGACTGCTCCCATCAACCCGATGCTATGAAGTCATCCACTGTCGACATCAAAATAGAATTTGAAACACGCAAGGTGAAGTTTCCAGCAAACACCAAAGTATATGCACTCATCCTCCACGATGCTGTTTTATCATATAATGCTCTTAACGGCTCTGTTCAGACTGGATTATAATAAGATTGACATGTAATTCATCATGAAATATTCGATAAATAATAAAACAATCAATAATTATTTTTTGTCTTTTATTCACTAGATATAGGCAAATATGCAACATTATTTTATTCATACCATATACAACAGATTTCAATTATTTACATCACCATCAGTTAATGATTCTTCCAGTTGTGGGTTAGGGCTTCGCGGTTCCAATTGATATTTCTCTATAATATTCTGCGGCAGGTATGTGCATATATCGTAAAGAAAATGTTTCAAGTCTGCTTCAATTATTAGCTTACAGAAGTCATCCAAATTCCTGCTTCCATACGAATATTTATGACACAATGCCACACCAAGTTCATACTTTTCACTAAGCTCCAAAAGTTTTCGCACCTCCTCAGCATCATAACATACACTTAAATCATAATTTGATGAATGTAGAGCGTCAAAACTCAGATCAGCCATTTCCCAAGCCATTTTTCTTATGGCAGAATCCAAATCCACAGCTTCCGGCCACTCTTGTGCTGAATATTGCATCCACATATTTGCAGAATGAACAGCTCTGAAAAAACACAAATCACATTCATTAGTTTGGGAGATATATTGTGAATGGAAAAAAAACACTCACTTGAAATTTGACCATGATTGAAGCGAGAGAGTTGATACATATTTCATATAAATAAACCATATTTTCACTATTTACAAAGAGAATAAAGACACAATCAACACCATCAATCTAAAATATCAAATTTTACCAATGAGCGGGTCTTGGCACCAGGATAATCCTGAGAACTTTGACCCATATATGTAAAAATGAATTTAGATTTGGTTGAATTCACTTCACGAATAATGTCCTCTGTGAATTGCTCTGTGACACGTTTTGGTAGCCACGATTTGAAGGAAGTATTACTTTCCTCATCCAATAAAACTACTTGGATGGATTTACCATATCGTGTAGAAAGCATAGTCATTTTTTCAATTTTATAACCCTTATCGACAATCAATGATGTTATGGATCTCTGCTCTAAAACTTCATTTTGTTGATTAATTGCAAAATTAATCTTTTCAATGTCAAATTTCAAATTATCCATTTCAAAAAAAATAGTGAAAATTACAGTTTAAGAATATAAAAAATATGTTCACCTCTATGACGATGTCAACACTCACTACTTGGATTGCTAGTTACTTCTCGTTATCACCTTGAAACTCAACAAATACTAATCACCTATTCGAACACTTGAGATTATATGAACTGAATGTGAAAGTATGAAACTCCATACTTATAGAAAAATTATCAGGAGGGAAGGGGTTCAAGGTTACATCTTCTTTATATTTGAGCTCATGTATCAAGGGCAAAGCCGGGTGTCTATCCACACTTTGTGTTTAAGGTCATATGACGTGTTCCGAGGTCAATATCGATCAGAATTTTCTCCCAAGGTCATATGACGTGTTCGTAGCTCGAAATCGCTTAGGAAATTTCCAAGGTCATGTGACCATGCAAGGCCAAATCATAGCTGTACAGTAAAAAGCGGTTCACGGTCATGACATCACACACATCTCAATGCCAGTCATGGGCGGAGAGTAAAAAAGGGGTTTCACCTCATCATGTTACACACAACTCAAGGTCAACTCATAGGCAGAGAATAAAAAAACGAATCAAGGTCACAGTCAGTGGTGTGTATCTGGGGGGCATACCCTTGGGAGGAGGTCCAGACCCGTCTTTTCCCCTCTACTGCCAGTTTGGATTTAAACTTACCGAGAGAGACTATTCGACGATGTCTTAAACAAAACAAAATGAGAGCATTTAAACCTAAATTTCTTCACTCTTTAAAGGCAGGTGATGAAGTGAAACGTATGGAATTTTGTTTGTGGGCACAAGGCGAGTACCTGAATACAAGAAATTTTTTAAACTGCATAATGTTTAGTGATGAAGCTTCTTTCAGCACCAATGGGGTAGTTTCATCGCAAAATGCTCGGTATTGGGCTACGGAAAGTCCGCACTGGATCATAAATTGTAAAAGTCAATATTCCGAAAAAGTTAACGTTTGGTGTGGTATAGTACAAAATAGAATAATAGGTCCATATTTTTTTGATGGAAACATAAACGGGCAAAATTTTTTGGAATTTCTAAATAACCAATTATCGGACGAAATAGATGAAATGCCTCTTGCGGAACAAGTAAATTTATATTTTCAGCTCGACGGCTGTTCCGTGCACAATTCGAGGATTGTTAAAGAGTGGCTAAATAACCAGTTTCCAAATCATTGGATAGGACGAGGTAGTGACTTAATTGAATGGCCACCTAGATCGCCTGATCTAACAATATTAGACTTTTTTCTGTGGGGTATTCTGACACAAAAAGTATACAGAACAAGACCAACGAATCGAGCTGAACTCATGCAAAGGATACGACAAGCTTGTGCTGAAATTATAGTTCAACAAATAAGAAATAGTGTAAACAATATTCGGAAGAGATACGATAAATGTATTGAACTTAATGGAGGTTTGGTAGAAGCCACAAAAATTTGAATGTTTAGTTTTAAATCAATGTTTATTTTAGTATCAGTTTTTTCTTAATGACAATTAATTGTTGAATAAATACTTTGAAACTTGTTTGTATACATTTTGTTTTCATCAGCTATAGAAGAAGGTAGAGTAAGTTCAGAATCTCATAAAATGTGATTTTCCAGGTGCGCTGTTACAAAAGTACTATTATTTATTATTGGGAAACTTCCAAAAAGCTTACACAAGTATGACCATTAATACTTCAAGATTCTATCAAGATTTGGTAAAAGCGCAATTGGGAGATCCCATGACATGAGATTCTGAACTTGGTCTACTACTGCGTAACTTGAAAATGAACTTTTAATTTTCTGTTATTCAATTATTCAATTTTTATTTTAATTTTCACTTCTCGTAACCTACACTCAAATGAATGATTTTAAGGGAATATTATCCACAAATCCAGTGGCGTAGTCAGATTTTTATTACAAAACGCTTGCACCACAAATCTCTCACATTACCATATTTTCAAGAGTTATAACTGTAGAACGCATTGAGCTGTTGACTTCGGATTTTCACTGTACAAATTCACTGGTGTTCTACTTGGTGATGACAGTGTTGTCAGATCTCAAATATGTCTATAATCTGAATAAAAATTACAAACAAATACTTTGTTTCCAAAATTGAAGTTGTTGTAACTTCGTTGTTAACAAACATTTTTTAATGAAAATTTCACAGTTTTGATTTATAACGACTACGAATCCAGTGGTGTAGTCAAATTTGAAAACAAAAATTGCCTAATAAACTTTTGCCGTTTTTGACAAACAAAAAAACCATAGAGTGCCTTGGAAATGAAACTAAAATTGTGAAAGTTAGTGTCAAGATACAGTTTTTCATGCTTAATATTTCAATAAAAAAAAAATTGAGATTGATTGAAAAATGCACATTCTACAGGGGTGGTTCCATTTTAAATGGGTCACACTGTATATATTCGATGAACCAGTGCTCGATCATTCTCTCATAAGTTTACATGAGCACACATATAATCCTACGGATCACTGCTATTCAGGAATTCGGATGAAATTAGAATTGCAATCAATAATCAAGATGTTATACTAGATATTGAAGAGAGCTTCATTTACATAGAAGGTAAATTCACCCCGAAAGATGTAGCGAAAACATGCTATTTCTCGAATAATGCAATTGCATTTCTCTTTGATGAAATTCGTTACGAAATGGGTGGAGAACAAGTAGATGTTGTTAGAAAACCTGGGATAACATCTACAATGAAAACCATGATATCATTTGGACAATCACATGCTAACACATTATAGACATCTGGCTGGGGACTTTCACAATTGAAACAATATTTGATGGGTTTTACTGAAGATTACAACAAAAGTATCTTAAATGCCAAACAGGAATTGATTTTGATTATCGCTCGATCATTCAAAAACTCATATATAAGTGAGGTTGATGCTAATTTGGAAATAAATAAAATCGAATGTAAAATAGGACATATTGTACCAGATGATAAACACAAGCTCAAACTTTTGAGTATAATAAACAAAAGCGGTCTGAATACCAAAATCAAGTTGGCTTATCGCATGTGGGACCTCTATGAACTTCCATCATTACGTGGGACTTCTTCAGACATATGGGCCATCAAAACAACCAACGCTCTGGAAACTTCTCGTTTTGTCATCATCGCATTCCAAAGTACTACCACATCTGAAGATAGAACACAGGATATTACAAAATTCACAACTGCTGATATCAATAGTATTCGAGTATACTTGAATTCTGAAGTTTATCCATATGAGCGTTGGGATTTGAATTTCGATAAAAAACTTGATGCTTCTGCTTATTATGCTTTTGAGAGTTTCCAGCGGAGTTATTATGATAAAGATATGAGTGAACCTCTGATGGACATTGGACAATTTAGAGAGAATCCACTATTCGTCATTGATTGTTCCCATCAACCGAATGCAACAAAATCATCAACTATTGATAAAAAGATTGAGTTTGAGACGAGGAAGACCAAGTTTCCAGACAACACTAGAGTATATGCATTAATTTTGCATTAATTTGATACAGTGTTAACATACAATGCATTGGATGGTTCAGTTCACAGCAGATATTGACACTCTTTAAATTATTGATACTATTTCATTTTTCCACTCTATCATGTACTGTTTTATGATTTTTTTTTCTCATTTGTAACTGACTTATATCATGTATTGTAATTTTTTCCTAATTCATATATATTAGATTATTACATAAGGGGGGAGGGAGAATATCTGGTGATATTCACCATTAACGAAATTATATCGGTCTTCTAATCAGGGGTTTGTTCTTACCTGAAAGTTATAATAAGAAAAATATTTAACGTGCTCTAGTGACTCCCCTTATCAACTATAATCCTGAAAACTAAAACACAAACTTTGCCTAGCTTGGGGGTAGGTTCTCTGTATAGCGGGTTCTGATATCATAAATAATTCCCAGTGAATAAAACGAACCTGACTCATGAATTCGCCTTATTTATTATTGATTTTAGATCAATGAACATTTGAGATAGTACTCAAGGGAGATCTCACTTGCGTCTCACATTAGAATAATCAACGACATAAGCATATACAATTTCTTCTAACTCTTTCGTAGCACAACCCCATACAAATTATAATTATATTCTATTATTATACAATTAAAAAAAAATAAATAAATAAGGAATTCAAAATAATTGTCTTATTGGCTAGACTTATCTGTTTCTGTCCAATATGAAGGTAGTGGACCTAATGTTTCTATTCAGGGTGGTGAGTCGGGATAAAAAGTCAGATCTCCTGGACTGGAACCGATCTATTCAGGGATGATCGTCTGGAGCGCAGGATAACACCTACCTATCAGGACTCGTTCCGGGTAACAAAGATGACTTGAGTCAAGGGTAGTAGGCCCCAAACAATCTAGGGGTGGAAGAACAAGCCCTAGGAGAAAACACCAAAAAAAAATAATAAGGATTTTCGACCATCCAGAAGTAGAAAAAAAAATAAGAAAATTCAACTTACGTGGAAGAAGGGTGGCTTGAAACGTAGCTGTCCTATGCAAGGACAGAAGACAAAGTGCCGGTAAACACAAAAAAATATCCGACTAAGTCGATAGCTAGATGAGTAAAAAAAACAACTCAACGGAATGATTCCAACAAGAACTGTAAATCCATTCACCAATTACTTCCTCAGCACAAATTTCACGTCTTGAGAATTTATCCTCAAATTAGAGAAGAGCAAAACAAAGTTAAACTCGAGACGATATCGGCACAAGTGATATTTACACCTAAATCAAGTAGGATGTGTTTTTTTTTCATTTTTTTGTTTTCTTTCCTTTTAGTTCAGTATATTTATAAAAAAATAGTCCCTTAGAATAGATAACCCATATGGCAGGTATGTGTTTAATAAGTGGTATTGATTTTTCTGAAATCTCTCTTTACATAAAGCAATGATGGAACCAAAACAATTGTATTTGAATTATGAAACTTTGGAACACGTAACAAGATTTATTGTTTTGTAATAATTTTCTATTGTATATAATAGGATTTGAATAAATAAAACATGAAAATAATATAAAGTTTTTTATTTGACATTATTTATGATTTACAGGAACATACAGACTATCTAAAATAACTTCTTCCTCATAGTCATCATTTTCGCGACCATCTTCAATTTCCTCTCGATTTTCATCATTCAATTCAAAGTGATGAATAATCCATTCTGGCAAGTATGGTTGAAGGCTATACAGGAATCTTCTCAGGTTCAGTTCAATCATAACCTCACAAAGTTGCCACAGTTCCAATTCATTATCCAAAAATTTGTTACAAACTTCTGCACCACTCCAATAGTTCTCAGCATCACGAAGACATAATTCAATTTGTTTTTCATCATACACTCATATCATAAACGCTTGCATGTTCGGCTCCATCACCAAATACCTTCAATTCAGACGACAAATGTTGAACCGATGATTTAAGATCTACAACATCGATCCAATCTTGACTTGCATACTGCATCCACATCTTTGAATGGTGGAACTGAAATCCAATAAAAAAACAATAAGCAACCTCCAACTTGTTTCTATGATATAATATTCACATTTCCATTTTACTTGTAGTTTCAAAGTGAGTGTATTCAACTAAGTGAGTGATGTTTATATTTCCATATAATTATCATCTAATATATGAATATTATTAAAAGAAAAAGAAATTCACTATAAATAATTACAATTATTATTCAATCATATTGAATTTGACTAGAGATCGAGTTTTTATGCCAGCAAAACTTTGTGAGCTCCGTCCTAAATACGTCATCGTATATTTACCACCCGATGAATTGATACAAGTTATATCATCATCACTGAATTGCAACGAAATACGTTTTGGAAGCCATGTTTTAAATAATTTATCATTGCTCACATCTTCCAAAGTTAATAAAATTGATTTACCAAATCGTGTAGAATAAGTTGACATATTTTTAATTATGTACACTTCATCAATTGGCAATGAAGATAAGGCCTTTTGCTCTAGTATTTAAACCTCCTGTACAATCAAATTATTAATTTTATTCAAATCTACTTTTGAAACGAACATGATGAAAATATGTTTGAAAATATAAACAATTTCCAACAGACAAATACACTCACCGTCTTCCTTCTATTACGAACTGAATAACACTCTACCAATTGCTAACTGCTGCAGATATATTCGTCTACTGGTTTTATAGTGTGCCAGGCATTTCTTTTATATTAAACAGTGCGAGTCACCCCACCATGAAATCGTGAAAGGTTCACATTGCTAGTTGCTACCCACTAGAGATGCCTGACATCACAGCCAAGCCTACCTCCCAACTGGATGCGATAACAGATGTGATACGAATAAGCAGTGGTCGTTGCGCTCTCGTAGAGGGTAGACGCTAGGCAGACGGTCCTCGGCTGCCGTGGTGTCACCATCGATAACGGGGCTAGAGCGATGCGTTACGTCACAGCCTTCATTGCATCGGGAGAGGTGAGGGCAGACCGATGAATACGCATTACTCAGCCATACGTCGTGAAGTGAACATCTTGCTCTCTTACCGTTGGACGGATGCTGCTGTGACGTCACACCACTACTAACTTGGTGGGCTCACACCAATGGAACATTCATTACCTGAAGGCTCTTCGAAGTATGCAGACGTATGTTTGTACATAGACAAGCACATGATGAAACCCTGTACCGTGCATTCACACACACACACACACACACACACACACACACACACACACACACCAATCAAATGTAATTACGTCACTATGTCACACACATACACACACACACACACCCAAAAATCTCATACGAAAAAAAAATTCTGAACGATCCCTGCACCAGACCCTTCAAGGTCACATCGCCTTGATGTTACTGAACAACAAAAAAAGCAATTAATACATCATAGTGGTGGGGAGAGGCCCAGAACCGGCTGTAATCTGCTACTCTCCGTTATCATTGTTCGTCCATAGTCATTTACTGTTGAATGTATTTTCATGTAGATATATGACACACCTTCCATTTTAAAAATTATTCATTCACTTTTTGCCATTTAATCTTAGTTTAATTCTATTTTTTTGTCATCGCAATGTTTAAATGTAAAATCAATTCCGCACATCAGTTATGCATTGCGCAACTAAAGAATTCCCACGCATAACATCGGTTTTAGTCGGTTTCTCCATGTTTGTTTGTATTGCATTGTTTTTATGTAACTGTCTTTTGCTGTTGTATATTCATAATTTTTTTTACCGTAGTGTGCGCTGGTCAGGCCCTATCCCCCAAAGCCCCGATACATTCGAGAAGGCGCGCCAGCATTATCAACCAATGACCATTCTACCAAGGACTCCAATAATCAGAACAACCATCTTGTCAGAGTGATCTGGATAGAGTCTGTGGAGTTCAAAGAGAAAATCTCGATATTTCATCCGTTTTTCCTCCTCTTTTCGGACGATATTCGTCTCGCCAGGAGCTGAAAACTCCATGACAAATATCGTCTTGCTCTGGTGGTCGAGAAGGACTACATCAGGCTTATTAGCTTACATGAGCCTGAGGGTGGGGAACGAATAGTTCCAATGAATTCTTCGGCACTTGTCGTTCCCCATAACGGATTCAATATCACCCGGAGCGTAGGGCAATACCGGTGTCTCGTCAATACTGTAAGAGTGCCGTATATTGTAATATAGCACTTTTAGGACCGCGTTATGTCGATAGATATAGGCCGAGACCGCATATGCTGGACATGCTGATAGCAAGTGCATAAGGGTCTCGGGCGCCTCGCGGCAGGCCCTGCACCTCGTGTCAGGAACCTCTGTACCCATCACACGACTGCGGTAGACTAATCTGTTGAAAATACCATCTTGGCAAGCCATGATGAACCCCTCAGTTTCCGACGTCAGCCCACTCGACCTGAGGAAAGCGAACGTCAGGCGCTTTGATAAGCCAAGGTCATCAATGTTATTGAAGACCCAATGCATTGGCTTATCCTTGTGTTTCCGCAGAAGTGAGGTGATCTCTGCGGCTTTTTTATGAGCTTTTTGCTGAACGGTGCTCCAACTTGGTGATAGAGTTGTGGTCACCTCGTTCAGCGTCGAAAACTCTACCGAGTTCATCAGCTGCTCGGGCAGCTGCCCTGAAGAGAAATGCTCCAATTCCTACTCTCTCATGGTCACGAACCATGCAGAAGAAGGGGATCCAAACTCCTGACTTTACAGCCTGTATGCAGTACCATTTTGTCATGTAGGCACTCCAAACTCAAAAACCCACGGGCTCCCTGTTGTCGGGGGAAGTACAATTATTATTATTATTATTAGTATTATGTTACATAAGTCACGGAGGCGTGAGTTCGAATCCCAACGCTGCCACCAAGTTATATATTTGAAATATTAACTTCTACAGCTCTCAATTACCTATTTTCGTAACTAATAACGACAAACATGACAGTTCCTAATATCTAGTTGGCATCAATATTGTAACGAATTAAAGAATTAACTATCTCAATCAAATTTATTTTTAACAATATTTCACTATCACAACTAATTTATATACAACACTTAATTTATCTTCACAGTTTGTTAACCGCTCTATTCGTTCTTTAGATACAGACTACTCCTTCTAGGGAAGGGAGACCGGCTTCATATGTAGAATTAGCGCTAGGACAAGGATTCCCAGTTATCAGGGGAATAACCCTAAGGGGAGATTGGATAGTGCCCAAAAATTTGCCAGATCCAAATTACTGCTCTCCAGTAACAAGATAAGGACAAGATTTGACAAAAAGTCGGTGTCGGTGAGCTTCAAGGAGGGCGATAAAATGTGGCTTTACCAACCTCAACGTCGGAAAGATTGGTTTACCAAAAATCTGATTTTCTTACACAAAAATGACTTTAGTGCAATATGCCAAATAGGTAGGTATCTCGTAAATTTCACTAGTTCGGACTTCCATTGCCTACTATATAAAATGATTTGAAATCCCCGAAACAACTAAAAAGAAGAATTAAAAATGAATATCTGAAAATAACAATTATATTAGGCAAAATAAACCTGAAATGAAATAATAGTGAAACAAAATACAAGTAAAATAGAATAATTGAACAAAAATAAATAATAATAAAGACATGAAAAAAGAAAATGAAAATAAAAAGTTGAGAGATTCCAAGTCACGTTAGTTCACGACGTTTCGATTGTTAATATCTACAATCGTCTTCGGGTGATGACTGGACTGATTCCTCCGAGAGATGACTATTTATAGGTCGTTCGAGTACTTTCACTTATCTCCGCTTTCCATTTTCCGCTTCACTGGTTCCGTGGGAGATGACCGTTTGGCATGAGTTGGCCATTTTTCGCTTGATGATGGGTTTCCATATGTTACGTATTTCTACGCTGGCCTGGCTGAATACGTTGTTGGACAACATGTATGCGGCTTCCTTGAATTTTATTCTAAACCAATGTTCCTCTCTGTGCAAGATCTCAGCTTGGGACCACTCGATGTTGTGTTGTTGGGTCCAAACATGGTCTGCTATTCCTGATTTGCTGGTTTCCCCTCGCTGTGTGTGTTTCTTGTGCTCGGCAATGCGAACATTCAATGGCCTCTTAGTTTCACCAATATAGGATTTTTCGCACTCACAGGGTATCCGGTAAATGCAATTCTTGGAATCGCAGTCCGCGTTTGGTGGCCTGGTTTTCGTGAGGCAGCTACGGATAGTGTTACCGGATCTGAAGCAGGTTCTGATGTTGTATTTGGAACCGATTCTTCTTATCCTCTCCGATAATCCTCTGATGTAGGGAAGTGCAAGTACTGGTTGTGACAGCTTCTGCTCCTTGCGACGCTCCCGCTGTCTTCTAGCCAAGGTCTTTTCTACCATCGCTTTGGAGTAGCCATTCCGTTGAAGATCATTTTTGATGATGTCTAGTTCCTTCTCGAGACCTTTCTTCGTGTTACAGAGCCCGAAAGCACGGTCTAATAGAGTCTTGATGATTCCTCTTTCAGTTGATTGATGGTGGTTGGATTCGTGGTTCAGATACTGTCCTGTATGAGTGGGTTTTCGGTATACAGATGTTTCCCACTTAGTGTCGGTCCTCTTCACCAAAACGTCTGAGAATGGCAATTCTTTGTGAATTTCCTTCTCCATTGTGAAGGTGATGGAAGGTCTCACACTGTTAATGTGTTTTTGGAAGGCGTCTAGTTCAGTGTTCCCATGATTCCATATTATGAAGGTGTCGTCAACATATCTCAACCAGTTTCGAGGTTTCTTGTGGGCTTCTTCGATGGCCAGAGTTTCAAACCACTCCATATATATGTTGGCTGTGACTGGTGAAAGTGGCGATCCCATTGGCAGTCCTTCATCTGCTTGTGTGAAGAATTCGTTCTTCAGTTGGAAATAACAGTTTCGTACACAGAATCCTAGTAATTCCATAATCACTTCTATAGGTAAATTCGTTCTCTTTTTCAGGTTCCCGTCTTCGGATAGCTTTCTCTGTATGATTTGGAGTGCTTCTTCGACCGGAACGTTGGTGTAAAGGCTTTCCACGTCGAAACTAATTAGTTGATCTTCCTGTGTGACCTCAATTGACCCTAGTAGTTCGACAAAATGCCTGGAATTCTTTACAAAAGACGATGTTTTTCCTTGTAATGATTGTATTAAGGGAAGTACAAATCTAGACAAGTTTTGAGTAGCCGAATCTCTGGAGCTGATGATCGGTCTAAGTGGATCGTCCTTCTTGTGGATTTTGGGCAGTCCATACAAGTGAGGGCGCTTACTGTGGTGCGGTGTTAGCGATGATCTTTCCTTGCCCTAAAAATAGACTTGGTGTTTTTTCAAAATCTGGTACAACTTCCTTTCGATTGATGCAGTAGGGTCCCGAACAATCTTTGTGTATTGTCCCTTTTGAAGAACCTCTTCGATCTTCTGTTCGTAGAGAACGGTACATTACATTACCACAGTAGCGTTTCCTTTATCTGCAGGTAGGATCTTGACGGTGTTGTCTCTACGTAGGCCGTTCAGAGGTCTACGTTCTTCATTGCTGATGTTAGATGTTGGAACTGGTTCTCGATCCAGCTGTTCTCTAATTTTCCATCTGAACTCTTCTGCCTCGGTCTGGTCAATAAGGGAACTGGTGGATTCCACTGCAGTAATTATCTCCAAAGTGGGCACAGATGTTGGCGTAATGGCGAAATTTAGGCCTTTCCTCAACAAGGATTTCTCTATTCCCGTGAAATTCATCTTGAAACATTGTCAATCACCTTCAAAGAAACAGGTATCTCGTAAATATCATAAGATCGGCAATAGGCCGTGTTGAGTCAATTTGTATAGGTTGAGACGGCATATGCAGGATATGCAAAGGCAATGTTTTTGAAGACGACCTTGTGTTGCCGCAAGAGTGAAGTGATCTTTGCGGCTTCTATGTGAATCTTTTGCTGAACGAGCATTCAGTACCATTCTGTAATGTATGCAGACATGTTATCATTATTAAATTATTATTATTTTTTTCACCGTAGTATGCGCTGGTCAAGCCCTATCCTCCGAAGTCCCGATACAATCGGAAGGGCGCGCCAGCATTATCAACCAACGACCACTCCCCACACCGTGGGGTAAGTGATCATTTGGTCCGAGAATCAAGTGCCCTGATCAAGCACAGTGAGCCAAGAATGACAGCTTTCTGCATCTGTCCGGCTAAAATTTCTGTCTTAGCGCGGCAAGTGGGTATGATTTTAGGATTCGAGAGTAGAGGGCATCATTCCAACAAAGGCTTCAATAATCAGAACAAAACCATCTTGACAGAGTGGTCTGGATAGAGTCTGCGGAGTTCGAAGAGAAAATATCGATATTTCATCCGTTTTTCCTCCTCTTATTATTATTATTATTATTATTATTGGTATTTATATATTTTTATACCGAAGTAAGTTCTGGTCAGGCCTTATCCTCCGAAGCCCCGATACATTCGGTAGGGCGCGCCAGCATTATCAACTAACGACCACTCCCCACACCGTGGGGTAAGTGATCATTGGGTCCGAGAAGCATGTGCCCTGAGCAAGCACAGTGAGCCAAGAATCATAGCCTTCTGCATCTGCCCGGCTAAGATTTCTGCCTTAGTGCGGCAGGCCGGTATGATTTTAAGATTCGAGAGTAGAGAAGGCTTCATTCCACCAAGGACTCATAATCAGAACAACCATCTTGACAGAATGGTCTGGATAGAGTCTGCGGAGTTCAAAGAGGAAATCTCGATATTTTATCCGCCAGGAGCTGAAAACTCCACGACAAATATCGTCTTGCTCTGGTGGTCGAGGAGGACTATATCAGGCTTATTAGCTTGTATGAGCCTGAGGGTGGGGAACGAATAGTCCCAATAAATTCAGCACTTCTCATTCCTCACAACGGATTCAATATCCCCCGGAGCGTATTATTATTATGCGCTATCCCCGAAGTCTCGAATAATTCGGAAAACTCGCCAGCATATACAATAAGTCAATAATGCATTTGCCGTAGGTGGTAATACTTCAAGGAGATGAAGTAGACTACTTACTCTATCTTCTGAAGTGCCAAATTCATTGGTGAAATGCGCGTCAAGAATATTTCTGCAATTCTGGTGTTTGGGGACAGTATTTGTTTTGGAATTTATTCTAAGCCAGGTCAGGTAGGTGGCTGTGATAGTGCCAATAAAGGTTCGAATTTTATACATATGTCGCCTCACTGCGGACTTGTTGCCTAAAATAGATGTTAGATGCAACAAACCGATTTTCTAAGTTGACTATCTTTCTCTTCAAAAAACATCTCTATAGACATCATTTCTAGAGTCGAAATTCATTAAATCTATGAAAACTGACCATCGAATGGTGTAAAGTGCCACCTATGTGTGGGTGGATGAATACAAATGCATCGGCATTTGTTCTATTAATCAATAAATACCAGAATGTTTGCCTCAACTGATTGGAATTCTGTATTTGACTGTCATTTTCCCTCGAGAATTCATGAAATAAATAACTATTCATACACACATAGATGTCACGAGCAGTCTCGATATTCATAAACACAAGAACGTCGCGACGCTTTTCTGTCTCTAGTTTGTGCCAAATGGCAGTGCGGTTAATATCAATGCTGTGAAAAATAAATTTAACTACCTCTGTAGGGTACACTCGAATTGAAATCGCCGTAATATTGCCATATTGACCAGTTTTCATTCGGTAGTGTTTACTCAGAATATAATCTAGCGTTGAGAAAAATCTTATATTATCCGGGGATCGGTTTTCCTTTCACAAATTTTGTGTGCTAAAGTGATTTTTATAGTCTAGTGCCTATAGTGACAAAATGCCTGTCCGCAAGCAGGGTAAGTGTATTTTGTTTGAATAGTATCCATTATCCTCTGAAAATATCTTATAGCCGAGTGTTATATCTGACAGTTCATTTGCCAATATACCCACGTGTTATTTTGACGGTGGGGGTTGCTACAATTAGTGTGACCTATACAATTCTTTGATTCGTTTGTTAGGTAGGATTATACTAAAATGAAGTGTTGATTTGATGTTTGATATTGGTTAAGCTTATGAGTAGATACTTTGAAAACTATCTCTGTTATAAATGATAAAGATGATTTCTAAGAAAACTATTACCTACATTAAAAAATCTGGCAAAGAATATAAATTATAAACATAGTCAATTTTTTACTATGAGAATAAGCAATAAAGATCAGTTAATCAGGAACATACAGCTTGTCGAATCTAGGAAGAGACTTAAGAATTTCTGCTCTCTCTCTCTCTTTCGCTAGTACCATACTATGTAATTTTAAAGCACAATGTATACAAGTTGCCGATACTAGTCAATGAAACCCGTTCGTTATTCACAATGCACAAGCGTAGGTAGTTCGTAATTCATAATCTTGAATGTTAGCAAATACAAACTCATCACGAATTTGTCGTCTTATCCCCAATATGGAAACTAACGATAGTTATTGAGTGATGCATTACATTTGCATTATATTACATTTAAAAATCGAAAGTGAATAATAATCAATACTTTTTTCTTGCGTTTAAGTACTTGAAGTCATTAAGTCATTCGGAGCATTTACAAAACGTTTAGGTATGTTTATGAATCACCAGACAAGTAAATACCTACTTTTTTCTTCTCCATTACGTTCTATGAATCCAGAATTATGAATTGTACAATAATTAAGTTATGCTTATGTAGGTGAAGGAGGTCGAATATCGATCACTTGAGAGATAATGTAAGATGAAAGCAATAATTTTCACAAAACATTGTTAATTTTTTGTATTGAACGTAAACTGTATTATTTTAATACAAACAAATCCTAATATCTTGGTTAGAAAAAAATGTAAAAAAATAAAAAATGAAAACTGTAACTGATTGATTTTATCGGGTAATATCGATCAATGTCTATACACATACTTCACACGAATCCAAGTCTTCTGGCTGAGACACCGCAGAACAGGCAGCATGGAGCCAATTGCCACATGATCTTCTCCGCCACCACAGTTCACCTGGTGCTCCAGTTCCCACGCATATTGTACATTCTTTTTCATAGGCTCCACATAACGTTGTTGTTTTTTTCAGGTTTTAGGTTGTTTATTTGCTTTTTAGCTGCTGTTGTTTTAAGTTCTACCCATTTTTCAAATCTTTTGAAGCGTCTTCAACTTTCTTCTTGCCTCTGTTTTCTTCCTTTTTCTTCAAAGATTCCTCCAGCGAAGTGGACGTTAGTATTTGAGCTTTTTGTTTCCTTCTCTTAGGGCGTGGTTTTTCTGTTAATTGGGGTGTCGGATGAAAGTCTTCACAAAAATAAATGCATTTTAATCGAACGGTTTTGTCTTCATCATCATCATCATTACTGGAAGATGTCCTTTGTTGACTCCTCTTTTTCTTTGATTGAGCATGTGGCTCCATGTTACACTCTTCCAGTGGCGGTGTAACCTGACGCATATCGATTTTAATATGTCTGCTTGGTACATACGATGGGTCTGGATCTCTACTTGTTCCGGGCTTCAGATATAAATAAATTGTTTGTTCTGAAAACTTGTCCAGTTCGATCGCTCCTACCTTAATACAGAAATTTGGTTCTTCTGGTATTTCAGTAAACTCCTCTTCCTCAAACACGTTTCTATTTAACCCGTATTTTTAAATCCGCTCAAGCCTTCTTCTTTGGAAGCAATGCGATTGTACGCTTTATAGTGGAGTAATTTCGAGACCCTATCGTTTCGTTTTTTTTTTGACGTAGAACCAGATCAGACATGGCAGGTTTTGTTAAGCATGTCATAAGGAATACGAAATCGTATTTTACGACATTTTTTAGTGGTCTAGAACTTTTTTAACAGAGAAAGACTGAAAAAAAATGATTTCAGATAAAATCTGTTATTTTTTGTTTCCACCGTCATATCTTCAGAATTAATGAAGCTATCGGGGTTATTTTTTTGTCGATTGAAGTAAATACAATAGCGATTCCAACAGTACCGATGGATTCTACAAATTTTTTTTCTTTTATTTTATAAAAATCATGAAATCATGAAATTCAAAATATATGTATCATTATTTGTACCAATCGATAAACTTTCTTATTTGAGGAAATTTTTATATACATATAGCGAACCAAATGAAGCACACTTATGGTAGAAGTTTTTGAATTGATTAGTTTTTCCCTAATATATTATATAGTTTGGCAACAGTGATTTTTTAATAGCGCGCCTCCTCGCGCGCTCCATATACACATCGGCACGCGCCAAAGGAGACATGTAAGACGAGGCTGAATTAGTTCGAAATTTGCCCCATTTAGCACAGTATCTATGCTGCGGGCGTAAAAAATAGAAATATTATTCTTACAAGTTCACTGAGATAATAAAGTGTGTTATTTGGGAAAAATTTGTGCGTGATGACAAATCTGTGGTACAGAGACCCAGAGTACAAGGTTTGTTGTCACTAATAAGTGCTGAAAAGAGGCAAGACAATCGTTCGAGAGAAATTCTGTCGCAGAAAAATAAGATTTTAAATGGTGACCTAAAAATAAAATATCGGTTTAAATCACAAACATTTGATATCAGAAAAATGTGACTTATCCGCAACAGCAGTGGAACAAAAAAAATAGAAAGGATAATCAAGGATAATATGTAGTTCCAATTTATAGCTATAAAGAAAACATGAATATTAACTTTGAAATTATTTTATGGATATTTTTTTTCCTTTTACTGCATAATGAATACAAAACCTTTTCAGGCAGTGGTAAAGCTACTCATAATAATATTATGAAGGCTGCAAGGGATAGGAATGACATCCATATGATATCCAAACTGAGTGGCTTTGAAGATTTATTCGCCTTTGATGCGAAATATCATAAGTCATGTTATAGTCATTACATATCCAAAAGAAACATAAATTCTCACAAAAATAAGGAGGCGGCTTTTAATATATCTGCAAACTCACCCGAAGAATCAGCTGACTCTTCAACATGTAGTAGTGATGTTCAGGCGAATATTACACTCCCCAAAGAAATGAGTGGATTTCCAACACCAGATAATATCAATAGGAATGAGTTTCAGAATGAGTTTCCAAATATTTTACATCTATTCGTGTCATGGCTTATAGATGCAAAGTTATTTGAAGAGGTAAATATTGTAGTTGAAGATCTTTCGATTCAAGTATTTTGATGTTTATATTTTTACAGGCTGAATATGGGAAAACAAGTGAATTGGCAGCGATTCCAAGCAATATTATGTTGGGGCTTTTCGACAAGTGTCAGAAGAAATTCGTTTCATGACGGTCTGGATTTGCATCTATATCACCACATTCCAAGCAAACACATTTTAGATACGTTTTCCTCACTTGGACTTACATGTTCATATAACGAAGTCCGTCAAGTAACAACTTCGTTAGCAAAACAAGAAATTGATGACAGGGAAGATGTACCCAAATGTCTAGGACAAGTTTCGAATGAGAAGAATAATTACATTCGAGCAAGTATTGATAATTTAGACTTGAACGACGAAACTTTCGATGGAAAACGTACAACACATGCAATGACTATGGTTGTTTTTCAAGAAAAACAGTTTTCACAACCAATAAGAGAAAGAATCAAAGAAGGCTCATCAGCTCTAAGCAAAGAAGAAACTGATATAAGTTTACAAAAAATTGAAAAATATGTAAGCCTAATACTCGTCCTGTACCTTCTGAATTCGAATTTCCAACAATAATTCGGAAAAATTCCATTCATTCCACAAAGATTAATATGTCTTGGCGATTGTTGAAATTTCTCCAGAATGAGTATTGCTTCATGGGGTGGAGCGATTTTCAAAATATTTTGTCTCATAATAATATTCCACTTTCAACAATTTCATACCTCCCATTTTTAAATGCTCCTCCTACAGAATTCGATACAATTTTCACTGCAATTCTAAGGCTAGTACAGTTAGCGGAAAAATTAAATCAGGATCATATCGTGCATGATTACTGCTGATTTATTTTAAGGCTTGTGAGATACTGTGGAACAATCCTCCAGAATTGTCTAGTAAAGTAACTTTACAACTTGGAATGCACCTAACATTGGCATTTATTGCAAGTATAGGCTACATTTTTGCCGATGGTGGACTAAATTCTATTCTTGTCGAAACAGATATTTATGCAGAGAATTCTTGTCGTCTAATGCCATGCAATGAGATGATAATAATATATCAATTGGTCATTTGAATTACAGGTGTATGTATCAACTTAGAATATGGTACAGCAGCAACACTGAAACACCATTCATGGATATTGATGGTTCAGGATGGACTTTAACTGATGACGCTTGGATCCCAATATTTTCAAGCGATAAACCAATTCCTGATTTTGTGAGACAGTCACTGAGTATTTATTGTTCAGATAAAAATTGTGATACCCGAAAATGCGGTTGTTTCAAAGCAGGCCTTTAATGTTGTAACGAGTGTAAATGTCGTTTTTGTAGCAATATCATCAAAGATTTTGAGGAGGATAGTGGAGATGATGATGAATTCGAACACTTTTGATGTAGATTACCAATACTTATATTTGTTAACAGAGAAATAAAAACTGTTCTGTACATATATATTATGTTTTTGGTGCCAATCAAAATTGTTCAATATCCAAACTGAAGGATGGTACTTAGTTTGAAACGATGATTGATAAAGAATTACCACTAGCATTGTACAATAACTTGAAACGAAAACAATGGAAGGTAATAAATAACATCCCATCAGAGTCCTACTTCTTATCACATATAAACGGATCAGCTGTAGTCGGCGGCAGGCATTGAAATGGGAAACGAGAGAGTCGGGCGCCCGCGAATGCAATTTTAGCCCGTTTTGAAAAAATCATTGTCTAGATACATGAGTATATACATGGAAAATTGTTTTTCCAAAAACTTCCTTCATCCTTTGGCTTCATTTTGTTCGCATATTATATGTACAAATTTTGAAAAATAAAAAAGTTTATCGATTGCTCTAAATTACATTCACAAGAATATGAAAATTAAATTTTCTATCATTACAACAAACTTAATTGAAATATTCTATAATCATGATGTACATTGTTAGAAGCGCTATTGTATTCTCTTCAATTTAAAGAAAAAATCAGGTTGATAGCACGATTATTTTGAGAGATATAGCGGTGGAGACGGAAAAAAACATGTTTTACGTAAAAATCCATTTTTATGAGTTTTTTCGAAATTTAAAAGTTCCCGACCACTAAAAAATGTCGTAAAAAGTGATTTCGTATGCACTACCACCTACTTGAAGAAATGGACTAAGTCTGGTCTGGTTCTACGCCAGTTTTTTTTATCTCACGAACTAAGCGACTTAGCTCTCGAAATTTACTCCACTATTAGCAAAGAGCTCTGTAATGTCAGTCATCTCAATCATACAGTGCATTTCTTTAATGTCCCCCCCTTTTATTTTTTGAACGGGTTACCCTGAAAAAATTGAAATTTGGGATAGTGAAATTAATGCATGAATAGTTTATTATAAAGTGAAATTGACAGATGAAACTTTCAAGATGGCGACTGGGTGCCATATGGGAAAAAAAATGAATTGAAAGGGGGGATTTGTTTAAAGGTGATTGACAATGTTTCATGATGAATTTCACTAGTTCGGACTTCCATCGTATAATATATAAAATGATTTGAAATCCCCGAAACAACTGAAAAAAAAGAAGAATTAAAAATAAATAGCGGAAAATAACAATTATATCAAGCAAAAATAACCTGGTATCCGGTAACACTATCCGTAGCAGCCTCACGAAAACCAGGCTACCAAACGCGGACTGCGATTCCAAGAATTGCATTTACCGGATACCCTGTGAGTGGGGAAAATCCTATATTGGTGAAACTAAGAGGCCATTGAATGTTCTCATTGCCGAGCATAAGAAACACACACAGCGAGGGGAAACCAGCAAATCAGAAATAGCAGACCATGTTTGGACCCATCAACACAACATCGAGTGGTCCCAAGCTGAGATCATACACAGAGTGGAACATTGGTTTAGTGGAAAATTCAAGGAAGCCGCATACATGCTGTCCAACAACGTATTCAGCCAAGCTAGCGTAGAGATACGCAACATATGGAATCCCACCATCAAGCGAAAAATGTTAAACTCCCGCCAAACGGTCATCTCCCGCCAAACGGTCATCTCCCACTGAACCAGTGAAGCGGAAAAATGGAAATTGGGGATAAGTGAAAGTACTCGAACGACCCATAAATAGTCATCTCTCGGAGGAATCAGTCCAGTCATCACCCGAAGACGATTGTAGATACTAACAATCGAAACGTCGTGAACTAACGTGGCTTGGAATCTCTTAACATTATTTATATTCATTTGTATTTCTTAATTTTTGTTCAATTGTTTTAAATTTACTTGTGTTTTATTTTAATATTATTTAACTTCAGATTATTTTTGCTTAATATAATTGTTATTCTCAACTATTTATTTTTAATTCTTCTTTTTCAGTTGTTTTGGGGATTTCAACTAGTGAAATTCGGAAAGGGGGGTCTTGTTACACATAATTTTAAAGCTTCTGATGAATACTTCACAACCCTAGAATATGAAGTCAATATCTTCACCTACTGCAAAATGATTTTTTTTCTGATTGAATCGGCGGTTACTTGATGAAGATCCTTAGTAATTTCAAAAACTACACCTCACGATTTGATATCCACAAACTTTATTTGAAAAATGTATCACAACATGTTTCGCTAGCATAGTAGCTCTTTCAGTTTGTGGAGATCAAATCGTGAGGTGTATTTTTTGAAATTACTACGAAACTAAAATATGAAGTCAATATCTTCAGCTACTACAAAATGGCGGAACATTTAATAATTTCCTGAAGACAAACACATTAATATTGATATTTCTAGAAATATTCCTTTTTATCTGCCATATGGCAATTCCAACAACCCGATAAGGTTTGTTAAGTAATGTTTGTTCATAAAAACTACAAAACATGTCACTACTACAGTGAACATCATTGTTCAGTTTCAATTTTCTCATTTAGTTTTCGGTTTTACTAGTAGAAAGGTACCACGCCAACAATCTCTAAAATGATCAATTCTCGTCCATTGAAAGAAATAATTGAAGTGATTTTTATTTACGCTGCGACGGGTAACTTTCACGAGACTGAAAGGATTTTCAATGAACGTTTTCCGAATCGTCTTATCTATGGAAAATATTTGAGGGAACTTGTATCCAAATTCAAAACTACCGGTAGTGTACGTAACAAAAAGCCCCTAGGTCATCCGTCCATTCCGGAAGAACAGCAAGTGCAAATAATTGGTGAGATGGTAGTAAATCCTGAACAGTCTACTTATTTAGTCGCGAATGTTTGTAAGGTGTCTCCTTCTACTGTGTGGAAACTTTTGAAGAGGAATAGGTATCATCCATACAAAATTAAAATGGTACATAAATAAACTGAAGATGACCCTGATCAAACAACATAATTCTGCGAAATTATGACAGAAACCATTACAAGGCATCCTATCTATCTCCACAATATTTGTTTCAGTAACGAATGTACATTTTTTTTAAACAGCAATGTTCACAGACAAAATTTCCGTTATTGGAGTGACATCAACCCTCACGTTTTCAGGGAAAGACTTACCCAATATCCAGAAAAAATTAAAGTTTTGGACCTCTATTTATTGGACCTCTATTATTGACCTCTATTTATTAATCAAAATTCAACAGGGGAACTGCATTTGAATATGCTGGAAACTACTGTTGACCCTCACATCACTGAAATCGTCGAAGCGAATCCTAATGAATTCGATATGAATATTGTATTCCAACAAGCTGGAGCACCACCACATTACTCCAGACAAGTAAGAAACTATTTGGATACTACTTTTCTTGGTCGTTGAATTGGCCATCGAAGTTCTACAGAATGGCCAGCCCGCTCGCCAGATTTGATACCTTTAGACTTTTTTTATGGTGCTATTTGAAGCAAAAGGTGTACGAAACTGAACCTGCTTCAATATTGGATATACGGCAGAGAATAATACATATTTGTAGAGATATTGACGTTACTGTGTTCGAAAATGTTCGGCGTGAAATATCGGATTGGCTGTTCATATTCGAGTATCTTCTGTACTTACCTCAAGCTTATTACCTCATGTTATGTAGTTAAATGTCAATGTATTCAGGCAATTATTAAAAGTTCCGCCATTTTGTAGTTGTTGAAGATATTGACTTCATATTACAGGATTGTGAAGTATTTGTCAGGAGCTTTAAAAAGATCTGTCACAAGACCCCCCTTTTCATTTAATATTTTCTCCCAGATGGCGCCCAGTCGCCATCTTGAAAGTTTCATCTGTCAATTTCACTTCAAAATAAAGTATACATGCATTAATTTCATTACCCAAAATTTCAATTTTTTGAGTTGACCCATTCAAAAAATAAAAGGGGGGGACATTAAAGAAATGAAGAAATGCACTATATATAAAGATCGCATTCTTTGGTATATGCTGTCTTCAATGGACTGAAAAACGTGATGTCTAGAGGCTGAAGCTGGTGAGAGGTATGTGGGGGCACAGTGGGGGCACAGTAAGTTCACTCTCCGCCATATTTGGGTCAAGTTTCCCCGCCTCGAATTTTATGAGCGGCCGAACTACAGCGCAACCGACTGAATCTGAGGCGTTTACCAAGCGAGCCAAATTGAGGCATGAAATATTATTACAGAGTAAGTTGTTGTAAGTGGTGGTTTTGTATTTGTGAAAAATTTGTGTGTAGTTTCAAAATGAGCAAGTGTCAAGCTGTGGGTTGCTGTAATTTGCAGGACATTCATTTTTTTTCGATTTCCGATTGACGAAAAAAGGTATGTCTTTCTATTATTTATTATGTAAGATTGAAGTAATGAACGTATAACGAAAATCATAAAATGAATTGTTATAGACCATATACAGGGTGTAACATATGTACGTTGAAATATTCAAGAGACGTATTGCTGAGAAAAAAGTCTATATGAACTTGTGTTATTTGCACGAAATTCGGTAACTGTGGCTTTTTTGACGTGGGAAATCATAATTTTGTATTAATTTTCATGTTGCATCTAGAGGACGCTGCGTACGCTGTCATAATTTATTTCAAATTGCCGTAACTTTTTTGACAGTAAACTTTTGGTACTTTTCATGAAAAAAACCTAATTCCCACACCTTTTCCAAGTAAAAAAGGTACACCTCCTCAACAACGCTGGAGGTGATCGTTTTCGAGATATTTACAATTTTCTAGATCGATGCATATTACTTTATAGCCAAATTTGATTTGAATAATTTTTGTCACTCTCCGTTTGCAAATTAAGTTAATTAAATCGAGTAGGCTATGAAAGTTTGTTTATAAAAATAGAAGTTCGCTGTCACATTTTTAACTATTCATAGTAGGTTCTATTATAGGTAGTAGTATATACGTGATACGTCGAAGCTCCGATATAAACTTTAATTTCAGTGGGTTTTTCACGGACGATTATTTCTAAACTAATAACAAATTAACGGTATTGTGTTGTGCAACGTTTGATGAAGGGAGCAATCAAAATCTAATTTTCATTCACTTACAAATGAACAATATTGATCCTGAGAGTTTAACAAGATCATAAACGAACATCTGACCTGAATAATTTCACCATCACAAAAAGCGGTAGCCAGAATCTACAAATAATTGACATTAAGGTGCTCACACACGTCTACAGTGATAAAATGAGAAACGATGAAACGGAAATTACTTTAAAGCAATTGTATGATGAAATACTGAGAAACAGGAGTGAGTTGAAAAACAGTATTGAAGTACGAGTCAGTCTGATAATTGAATCCTTCAACAATAAGGTGAAGAGTTTAGAGAAAGAAAATCTAGAACTCAAAAATGAAGTTGAGTCACTAGAGAAAGAGAATAGAAAAGAAAATCTAGTCATTTTTAGGCTCGACAAAAATCCTAAAGAAGTATCAATCGATTTCATAGGTAACCAAATCAAACAACCACTTGATGTGAACCTATTACAGTCAGACATTAGCAATATTTATAAATTGGGAAATGATAAATTCTCCTATCAAACTTGAGTTGGTATCACAAATGAAGAAAAAAGAATTCCTTCAGAATTTCCGCGAACTGAAAGGATCAAAAATATACATAGGCCACGATCTGACCGAAAATCAAAGGAATGAGAATAAAATTTTGAGAACTTATCTAATGCAAGCTAGAGAAGAAAACACCCAAAATCGGTGTAATATCAGAGAAAATAAACTCTTTGTGAATAAAATTGCATATACCATTGAAGACCTGGAATACGAGGAGAACCCACACCCCAAAACTAATAGTACCCCGTCAACACCAAGTACTCATTCAAATCAAATACCCGAAACAGAAAAGGAAGAACAAAGCCAAATTTCACAAACTCGCCTGAATACAGGAGAAAAGCATACATCCACAGAGACTGAAAATACTCCAAAAGCAGCTCCTTCAAAAAAGTTACCTAAGCAAACCGTTCCACCATTAACTAAAGACATATCGAGGATTAAACTTAGATCTAATAAGTGAGTAGAAATAGTTGACATTCTTCTGTAAACACTACCTTCTGTGGAGTTACTGTTTCAAATTCTTGAATGTTTTTACTATGATTGATTCATTAAAATAATCATTCAAATTTTTTACCCAAATATTCGTTTTCTTACTCGAGTACCGAATTGAAATGGACCCTTATATTCGTGACTTTGTAGTTGAAAAATTAGAGACATATCCACTGAGTACCGCAGAAGAAACGAGTGTCATTTTGAAAATAAACGAAACAAAAAACTTTTAAAAATTATTCATTCGAACATTTGCAACATTGGGTGTCATTTAGATGAATTTCTAATATTTATGAAGACCATAGATACAATTTTCGACTGTATTGTTTTTTCAGAAACTAGCATTGTTTGATATCTATAATATTGAGGGTTATAAAACATTGTACAATTATGGATACTATAATCAGAATGATGGTGTAGTCGTTTGCATAAAGTCAGAAATATACCGATCGCATAGTTTGATAGAGTAAAATGGTAACAATTTATTGAAAATAAATGGGAATTTTGAAGAAAAAGAAATCATTATTAATGCATTTTACAGATCACCACCAACCAATGCTGAAATTTTTACGAATGAATTAGATGACATTTTGAACGAAGAAACTGAAAATGTTGACTATAGCCTTATATTGGTGATGCAAACATTGATCTTCTGACAGATAATCAAGTTTCAAAATATCTGGATAATCTTGGTGAGCATGGTTTTCGTTCGGCAATCAATACTCCTACTCGGGAGCAAAGGGAATCGAGTACATGTCTGGATCACCTTTTTGTCAAAGCAAAAAATAATGATTTCGATAAAATGTTACCCATAACAATTGCCTCATCTATAACAAATCACTATACTATACTACTGCAAATCGTTCTGAGTGGCAAACCAAATACTTCGAACGAGCGTAAAAACAAATATCATGAGCAAATTCAGGAAAATAAATTAACACAAACAATTCAACTGGTAAATTGGGATGAAATACTTTGTAGCCCGGATTTGAATTCTATGACAGACGCATTCATAACTACTCTACAAAACTGTATTAAAAATTGCACAAAATACACTAGGATAAAACATAAAAATATAAAGAGAAATAAGTGGATAACAAAATATTTGGTTGATTCCGTGAACGAAAAAAATAGATTGTATCGTGACACAAAAAAACACATGGAAAATGAAACATTGACAAGGAAATTTTCAGAGTTTAAAAACAAATTAAAAAAAGCTAAAAATGATTATTATAAGAAAAGGATAAGTAGGTAATGAACAAAACGTATCAACGAAACTATGGAAAACTGTAAATGGAATGTTGAATATCCAGAAGAGTGAAGAAACAAACACCATTAGAGATCAAAACTGCAGGATGATAAACGAACCTTCTGAAATCGCAGAGAAATTCAATGATTTTTTCATTAATATCGGCAAAAACTTAGCAAAACGAATTGAGAAGCCCTTAAATTGTGTAGAACATAAAAAAATTCATGAGAAAACTATTTTTTTGAATCCGACGGATGAACAGGAAATGAAAAATGTTATATCTGAACTGAAAAATAAAAAGGCTCCGGGAATCGATTGAGCAAATTCAACAACACAATACGGGTTTAGGGAGGGAAAATCTACACAGGACGCAATTCAGGTCTTAACTGGAGACATATACAATGCATTAGATAAAGGTATTCCATCAATAGCATTATTTATAGATCTCACGAAGGCTTTCGATACTGTTGACCATTCCATTCTTCTACGAAAACTTGAGGACATAGGTATAAGAGGTTCATCATATGAACCGTGTTATGAACCACACGTTAAAAGGTAAGACCTCGTTAATCCTTCGCTCGCACAAGTTTCGACTTCTGAGGGTTGTCATTCGTAGGGGTGCGACAGCTGGTTAATGGAAAAACAGATTTCAAACAGATTTTTTAAAACAGATATGAATTATTATAGAATTATCTAACAGACCGAGGCCAAATTTTGAAATTAAAAGGGAAAACGAGTCGGAAAAAATCCATTACATGTGGAGTACCCCAAGAAACGGTCCTGAACCAATATTATTCACAATATACCTCAACGACCTACTATGTGTGGAAAAATCACAAGCTTTGCTGATGATACTGTCCTTTTTTATACAGATAACAACTGGTATGACCTGAAAAATAAAATTCGAACAGACCTCAATAAATTGAAAATGTGGTTCGACTATAACCTCTTATCAATAAATTTCGAAAAGACACACTACCTACCTACCATTTAACTGTCAAGATGCATTTCTTCCCACGTTTGATATTACTTTAACAAAATGTACAATAAAACCAAAAGAAAAAATTAAATATTTAGGAATCATCATAGATTCACATCTTCGGTAACAACTTCACTTAGCGCCGCCCTAGGAGCTAAGTAATATGCATCGATGTAGAGAATTGTAAATATCTCGAAAACTATCACCTCCAGCGTTGTTGAAGAAGTGTACCTTTTTCACTTGAAAAAGGTGTGGGAATTAGGTTTTTTCATGAAAAGTACCAAAATGAAGTGATTTTTCGATACCATGCCTGACTTTACGAATGCTGAAATGGCTGATATGGTTTTTGTATACGGCTTGGCTGATGGAAATTCAAGCGAGGCCAGACGCATCTATCAGGAAAGGTATCCCCAACGCGTGACTCCTTGTGCAGCGACATTTGCGAATCTTTTCCGGCGACTTTCCGAATCTGGAAGCTTTGAAACAAATTCTGCAGTAAGACGGCCACGGACTACAAGAACTGTAGAATGGGAGAAGGCGGTTCTCGAAGAAATTAGTGAACATCCAGAGACAAGTACAAGAAAAATTAGTCAAAATTTTTCAAGAAATGGTATCATGAACTTCCATAACAACCACATCTGGGGGGAAGATAACCCACATGCGATAACGCAAGCTCATTTTCAAGACAGATTCTCATTCAATGTATGGGTAGGCATAATTGGGGATTATTTGATTGGGCCCTATTTTCTCCCCTTACATTTGAATGGAGATGCTAACCTACATTTTTTGGAACACGAGCTTCCTCAACTTATGGAAGATGTTCCCATTGGTCTTCGAAATCATTCTTGGTTCATGCACGATGGAGCTCCTGCTCATTTTAGTGTGATAGCAAGAACTTTTTTAGATGTAGCATATCCCCAACGATGGATAGAAAGAGGAGGTACTGAGAATTGGCCCCCGAGGTCACCGGACCTCAACCCCGTCGATTTTTTTTGGGGACACCTAAAATCACTAGTTTATGCTAGCCACATTGAAAACTTGGTGCGGAATTCTTTGATGAGAAGAGCAGAAGCTTGTATTACTGTTGGGGGTCGTCAATTTGAACAGTTGTTGTAATAGTTGTTACGTTCAATTTTTATATGTTTATTTTCCTAATAAATAACATAGTACTTCTCCATGTTTTGAAAAATTTCAAGAATCTGTATTTCGGAAACGAATTATTCTTCGTTGAACATTTTGAAGGAAAAAGTTGTTTATTTTGACGTTATCCACCACATACTTAGTTTTTGTAAAGTTCTCAGCAACTTCACTTAGCGCCCTAGGAGCTAAGTTTAAAATCTGTTTAAAATCTGTTTTTCCGTTAACCAGCTGTCACACCCCTACGAACGACAACCCTCAGAAGTCGAAACTTGTGCGAGCCAAGGATTAACGAGGTCTTACCTTTTAACGTGTGATTCCTAACACGGGTTGTCGGGAGCAAGTGAAGATCGATCGTTCAGACTAGGGCTTGAACCACCGACCAACACGGCAGTCAATTCGAGTGAGTGAACAAAGCACCCACGCCGAACCGCTTGGCTACCGACTGACCAATAATAATATGCAGTAATATGCATCGCTATAGAAAATTGTAAATATCTCGAAAACGATCACCTCCAGCGTTGTTGAAGAAGTGTACCTTTTTAATTTGGAAAAGGTGTAGGAATTAGGTTTTTTCATAAAAAGTACCAAAAGTTCACTGTCAAAAAAGTTAGGGCAATTTGAAATAAATAATGACAGCGTACGCAGCGCCCTCTAGATGTAATATGAAAATTAATACAAAATTATGATTTTCCACTTCAAAAAAAACCCGGTTACCGAATTTTGTGCAAATAACTTATTTTTTGCAAGAGTTATTTTCAAAAAGCGAACAGAAAAATTCAATTTCAACACCTCGTATCTCCGAAACGAAGCATTTTCGGACACAAGTTCATATAGACTTTTTTTCTTAAAATTGTCTAAGAAATATGTCACTTGAGTATTTTAACGTACTTATGTTACACCCTGTATAGTGAAGTCATTAATATGCAGACTTTTTATTATGAATTTGATTTGATGAAATTGAACTTTACGAATAGTATATGCCTCCAGTTCTACTGGAAATCCACAAAGGAAAATAATTGTTGAACCACATCAAGTTTCGATTTGTATCTGTAGGAAAACAAATACTTCCACTGAAATCTTTGCAAAACCAAAGTATCAAATGTACATTCAAAGTACATTTTTTGGAGCCTACTTTCCATTTATATGTTTCAGATAATCTACTATAAATAGCAAATAATACGTCTTTTCTTAGATTCTGTCATCAATAACAAAAAACATTAGAATATTATTCGATTGACACACTTCATAATTAGCAAACTAGGCAACCCAAAACTAAGAAATCTGTATTTTATATTGAAGTTTTGATTTAAAACAACCAACCCAATAATATAAAAAAATATTTCAGAAAAACGATTCAAAACAAAATGAAATTCTGCAAATGCCTTAGTAGTCATGGCAAAAGGCATACATTCGAACTGGAAATAGCCTGTTGCATACTTTTTTACCAACTCATCCACATCAATACTGGGTATAACAAGTATTGTGATTGAAGCTGTTAGGCAATTATCAAAAATTGGATTAGGAGTTAGGGGTATCATTTCAGATTTAGGTTTTAATTTTTATAAACTTGCCCGAAAATATCTCGAAGTAGAGCAGTCATATTTCTTTGTTGATAAGAGAAAAATATTTTACATCTGCTGAAATGTAGCAGAAACCATTTTTTCGATGACTTTTTGAAATTTGATGAATATACAACGAACAAAAGTCATCTTGAACAACTTTACAACTTGGATAAGGAAAAGCAATATAGACTAGCACCCAAACTTACTGATTCTCATTAATTTCCAACTAAATTTCGAAGGATGAAGGTTACATTAGCCAGTCAAGTTTTCAGTCATTCGGTAGCTACAGCGATGAATACCTATGCCAGTTTCAATCAGATACCATCAGCAGCAATAGGAACGGCTACATTCATTGAAAAAATGGATAAAGTGTTTGATATTTTAAATTCAAATAGATTTGACGGTGTGAAAGATTTCAATAAACCTTTTTTTAGAACATCAAAACGAATTGATATTCTGAGGCACCAGTCAATCTAATAATAACACTGATGAAAAGAGAAATGAAAATTTCTATGTTTTTTACCACTTTTATTTGTAACTAACGTTAGGTACTTCAGTTTCGTCCTATATGGACATTCTCAAACTTATATATTTATTGTTTTATTCGTAAAATGTAATTTCACGCCCTTGTACGTGAAATTATTTTTACGCCCTAGGGCGTGAAATAAACCCATAAGAATAACATGGTACATTCAAGTGTTTTTATTACCAGTGCGTGAAATATACTTAAGAAATACATTGTAATCTATCCATAAGACCTAATACATGAATATTTCGCTGATAGGCGGCCTTAGTGCATCTTTTGTTTAAGGGCAGCAATAAATCATAAATAAACTGTTAAAATAGCTTGATCATTATTGTTGTGAGCTCATTGTTGAGAGTTAATTATTAATATTTTAACATTTCTGATCATTCAGATATACGAAGTACCCCGCCGGATGTTATGGATGCAGCCAATGAGGCTAGTAAGACTTTATTACCCCAAAAATCATTGAGCGTGTATGAAAATACGTATGAGAAATTCATGGCATGGAGGAAAACAAAGAATATCAATTCATTTTCTGAAAACGTAATATTGGCATATTTGTCAGAATTATCCAAGAACTTTAAGGCACCAACACTTTGGAGTAATTTCTCAATGCTAAAAAGTACCATATTAAAAAAAACATAAATATTGACTATCCTAAGGTACGTGCTTTTTTAAAAAGGAAGAGTGAGGGATACGTTCCCAAAAAATCCAGAGTTTTGGAGAATGAACAAATACTGAAGTTTATACAAGAAGCTCCTGACGAAAAATTTTTATTGACCAAGGTAAGTTTAATGTCTCACAGTAGTATTAAATAAATAGAAAATAATATCTATAAATTAAGTAGATCCTAATAAGTATAGTTGGCCAAATCAGATATATTATCTAAAACTATGTTAATGTGATATCTAACTATGATCTTCTAAATTATTTTAAATTGGGCGTTGAGAATCGCGTTTTCACACATATATTTGTAAATACGAATGGTTCAGCGGTAGTGCGTCGGCCTCGCGTGCCCAAGGACCTGGGTTCGATTTCTGACAGCCATAATCTTTTTTAGTTTCTATATTGTAATTTCTTTTTCTTTTAGGTTATACTGATATTTGGACTTGCTGGAGCTCTTAGAAGAGATGAACTGTATAAACTGAAATTAGATGATATTGAAGATTTAGGTACAATACTCATAGTAAACGTCCATGATACAAAATCCAAAATCTCAAGAAAATTTACCATCACGGAACATCTTGAATTATACCGAAAATATACGGCACTCCGTCCGCAAAAATACGCAGAAAAAAAGTTATTTATTAATTATCAAGGTGGAAAATGTAACTGCCAGATCGTTGGTATGAATAAAATTGGTAAAGTTCCTTCGGTAATCGCAAAATACCTAAATTTACCTCATGCTGAACAATATACAGGCCACTGTTTTAGGCGGTCATCCGCCACGTTATTAGTAGAAGCCGGAGGCGATTTGCTTACCTTAAAAAAACATGGAGGTTGGAAATCCTCTGCAGTGGCAGAGCATTATATAGAAAACTCAATTACTCAGAAAATTGATGTGGCAAATAAAATTTTATCGCCTCAAAATCAAATTTCGTCAGCCCCTATCGCCACTACTTCTATCGTCTCAACTTCCAAGTCAAGAAACACACTAATAGAAGAATCAAATGCTGCAGGTGTAAGTTTTGGAATGGTCACAGGTTCCAATATTACTATTAATAATCATTATTATTCCACATCAAAATGAAAATCAAAAATAATAATCTCAGTATAAGAATTAATTGTTAATTTTATAATATAGGTACTTACTAATTATTCTTAAATTCAATAAAGCTCTTTAAACTAATGGTGCTTAATTTTCTCTATATGGTCGTAAAAAAAGTATAGTGTGCAACATGTGCGTGAAGACTTTTTTACACTCGCGTTGTTTGCGACACTCGCCTGAGGGCTCGTGTCGCAAATTTCACGCTTGTGTAAAAAGTCGATTTCATGCACTTGTTACACAATATACTATTCTTTGCCATGTTTGAAAAATTATACATCATTGAATGCTCAAAAGCTGAGGTTTCCTAAAATATCACAACACTCCAAGTCTATCAGACGCTAGAGGAGCGTGATAAATGATACATTACAGCTGGCTAAATTGTTATCGAACCTTCGTCGAATAGGGTCTAAACATTTTCTAGATTTTTTCTGCAAAAGAAACCTGAAACCATAATTCTATGACAACTTTGATCTTTTCAGAGCTAATCAAACTGAAATGTATGTATGGGAATTCCTTGAAAGGTAAGAGATAGAAGTAAGTTGAATTGTGGTACTGAAAAATCAACTTTCCGAATATCCCCATAAATTTTTTATACAGTGTCCTCCGATTTGGAACACCCCTAATCTTGAACTTTCAAATACGGATTTTTTGATCAGCATTGTTCATATAATATCATGAAAATACTTTCAATTTGAGCTCCAGTAGGTAAATTGGTGGTTATCAAATATTTTTTTATTACGATCCTGATAATCGTTTGAAGGGAAGACATTTTTACTCTCTTCATGTATCACCACTTGACCAAATACCTGAAATGTGTGAAACTCAAACCTATAATATTTACGGAAACGAATGATAAAAATCCCAACAAGTTTTTAGTACAAATACACTATAGAAAAAAACAAATATCAATCAGTTTCTCAAGAACTGACATGTATCAGTTTCTTAGTGCTCATGATTACTCCACTAGAAATGGAAACCTCACCAGAACTCCTGCACACAGCTCATCTATTTATGAAAAAAAACCCTCATATAAAGGTACTTTTTCAATCATGTTTCCGAATCATGTTCCCGCCAACCTGAGAGAGCTACGGAATGAAAACTCCTTCAAAGCAAAATTGAAAAGGATATCTGCAAGACAAATGTTATTGTGGCATCAGAAACTTTCTTGATGCAGAATGAAGATGTGTTTGCTTTTGTGTATGAATATAATTTGAACTGAAGGTTTTTATGTATATGCATACAAATCTTTTGAATAGTAATATTTTTATCTTGCTGATTTTTAATGTGTACCATCTCGTGGTTTTCACTTGTGACCTATCCTTTATCATTGTGTGTGTGATCTGAAAGGATTGAATATTATTATATCATCAGCTTCAAATTAAGAAATATTTCCCAATGGTTTAAATCTTTTAAAGCACAAGAATAGATCATTCAAGATCCAACAACAAACAACGCTGTTTCGACCTGCCATAGGTATCATCAGTGGTGGTAGGCTGAATCACGATTGCATTTTTGTACTCAAATGTTCTCAAAGGACATCCTTGAGTTTTTATGCTTTTCTTGACGTTGCCATTTCTTCCAATTCTCCGAAAACACTAATGCCTCATGGACATATTTCGTTTTTCTATCATCTCTTTCGTGACATTCCATCAATATTTGCCCTGTTTCTACAGGTCCCTTATTGAATGTTCCTCACATTCTTCTGGAATTTTCAAAATTTTGGACTGAATTGTTGTTATCCCTCTTGCTAAGTGTAACTCACCTACAGCCCTTTCTGACCTGAGACCAATTACAATTCTCCCGTGTCTCTCTAAAGTAGTGGAATTGATACCGAAATATCAGAATAATAATTATGTTGATGAAAATCATATTATAATACCTGTTCAATCAGGATTCAGACCTCAGCATAGTACCTACCACCACGGCTCTTCTGTCAATTACCGACGATATTTTCATAGCCGTAGATAATGAGAATGTGATCTGTTGAGTACTTCTAGATTCCAGCAAAGCCTTCGACACTATTGATTTTGTGTGACAAACTTGTCTACTTTGGTTTTTTTCGAAAAGCACTGTCACTCTTACGAAACTACCTGAATGATCTTACTCAAAAAGTTGTTGTGGATGGAGTTGTATCGGATGTACTACCGGTATCAAAGGAAGTGCCACAAGGATTAATTCTTGGGCTCTTGCTTTCTAACTTGTACATTTACGATTTTTATCAGTTTGTAAAGAATGCAATATACATCACTATGCCGACAACACGCAGTTATATCTATCTTTATCGCCTCGTGATTCAACCTCTGCTTGGTCATATATTAGTAAGGATATTCAAGGCATATTTGACATTTCTACAGTCTATAAGCTTAGTACTAATAAATATGCAACAATGATGTTTGGACCCAAAAAGAATAGAGAGGTCACCAACTCCATCCATGCAAGAATCAGGATGTTTGAAAGTTGAGAAACTTGGAACATTGCATTCACTCACCAACACACATAAAGTTTCCTTATCTGATTACTTACTGAAGATGCTTAGAACATTCTCAACAATACGGAATACCACGCGGAATAGTTCAGTTTTAGTCATTTCAAAACACAAATATTCCATCTTCTTCCGCTGCTTCTCGTTTAATGCACCTAAACATTGCAATCAACTACCCCGTAAGTTTAGATCTCATACAATAAAAAACTGTAAAAAATCAAGGTTCGATGGTTTTTTTGAGGCTCCACTAGACTTGGGAAGGTGTTCCACTAGACTGATTGATTGATTCTCTGGGGCGTTTTTCTGATAGAATTGATCTGGATTTCTTTTATTCTTTATGGTACAATACTCAGTACTAGTTGCTTTCTTGTCTACCTGGTTTTCTATTTCGTATAGATCTTTTAAAAAAATTTATTTTCCACAACGAGTTTATTATCATTGATGCAACAGTGTTTATTTTGCTGCTTCTCTTGAATTAAAAATTACCGTAAGATTTGATATTCGCAGCGATGTTTCTCCGTTAGGTCATGAGATATATACTGCTTCCTTCAAACTTTTTACAGTTTTTCAAAATTCCTTTTTGTTTAGATGTGAGGCAGTAAAAATTGTTTATATTTGATTCAACGTGCTATCTGAAGTTATATTCTACATCCATCCGAAAACAATGGTATTGTTCTGTTTTTGGTTTCTTTCCAGTTTATCAATTTTTTCCTTCAGTGAAAGATATTCTTTCCCAAGGCAGTTAATCTCAAACTTCAGGTCCTCGACCTGAAGTTTGACTATCGTATTATCCATTATTTTTACTGCTATATTCACCACTGCCAGAGTGGTACTCCAGCTGAAACTCTTTTATCAGTGACAGTTTGTAATTCATAAACATTGAAGAAGACAACTATTATTATTTAGTGTTTAACTCACAGGTAATATGGTATTCCAGAAGATATTAACCTTATCAAAACTGTTTTCACTTTTCACACAATTTATTACGATTCCGGAAACCATACAATGGTGTAGGTGAGTTATATCAAACACAAATTACGCTTTCCTTAACCACTATTTTTACAAATTAATTTCCATTCTTTTCTGTTACCACTTGAATGCTTCGCTTCTGTACATATTGGACAGATATGTGTCATATTGTTTCATCCCATGTTTTCCTTGGTTTACCCTTTCCCCTTTTCTTATTCTTCAGGACTCTCGCTTCCCAAACTTTCTAGTTATTCTTGTTTTTTTTATTTGATACAAGTGCCCCACCAGTTATGTTGTCTTTCTTCTACAAATTCTAGTATTGGTTGTTGGTAGGTAGGTAGGTCTTAAGTGGGTGGGTCTATTCGACCCTCCACCGCTCACACCTATTCACACTCGGCCAAATAAACCCAGCTTCTTAACGAAGCCGATAAGTTTATATGGTGAGTGGTCTTTCAGGTCAGATGGTGAGAGTATGGATCTGCCGAACTCAAAGAACCTGATTCGGTCCCCAGCGGGGCAGGCACAAAGTATATGCTCTGCAATTTCATTATTTTCCAGACAGAGGCGACACACACTGTCTTCCGACAGTCCAAGACTCTGCATGTGATGATTCAAATGAAAGTAAGAAGGCCTGTTAGACATCGTAGTTCATCCCTACTGTAGTCCAACAACTGTTTGGAATCAATCTTCGCAGGGTGAAAAAACTTGGAGTGAGCCAATCCTGGAAGATTCTGCCAGAAGTCCATAACTCTTCTTGCCATCCAGGTGTTAAGTGTTTGTTTGGCAAAGCCCAAAGCGATGCCAATGACATGTTCTGGTCCAACGAAGCCTCTTGCAGCACCCTTCTTTGCAAGAGAGTCAGCAGCTTCATTGCCTTCCAGGCCAGTATGGCCAGGAATCCAGACCAGAGACAATCTGTTTAGTCTTCCTATCGAGGAGAGTCTTTTTTGGCAGTTTGCTAACAATTTAGACGTTGCTTGGTGGGAGCCAAGAGCTTCCAACGCCGCTTGACTGTCCGAGAATATTTTTATTGACTTGTGAGTGAGGTTGGATTTATTCAATCTCTCCGCACACAATTCAATAGCGTAAATTTCCGCTTGAAATATAGTCGCATAAGTTCCTAGGCAGGTAGATAACTCTGTCCTGGGTCTGCGACTGAAAACACCTGCACCAGAACCAGAAGGTGTTTTGATCCATCTGTGAACCAACAACTATCTGCTCTTAATATTTCCTTATCCCGCAGGATTCAGTCCTGTCTACTCGGGAATAGTACTTTATAAGGCAGTTCGTAGTAGACAGTTGGAGGCATAAAGTCAGAGGTCATTTTTAGAATGCTGTGACTTCCAATGTCAACCAACAGTCTGTTGCACTCTGTATTGAATTGATTTGTGTAATTGGCAATGTGCACAAGTCTGTATGCAGTCCATCTAGCCTCTCTTTCCAGAAAAATGTGGAGAGGAGGTATATCTAGAAGGATCTCCATGGCAGCTGACGGTGTGGTACTGATGGCACCACTGATAGCCAGATAAGCCTGTCTCAGTATTGGTTGTACTTAGAGTTTTTTCTTTTGTCCACATTTCTTATTCTTTCGATCTTCGTATTTCCTTTCACTTGTCTAAGGCATTTCAGAGACATATACCCTACCTGAGCCTTGAATCAATTTGGGTCTAGTAAATTGCCAGTAACTATGCCTTATTGAGAAAATCTCGAAGATTCAAAAGAAGAAAATTCAGGGAATTCAATTTGACATCAGTTTATTACAGTTGGTTTTCCAACCCAAAAATTCATCTAAATCTACCTCAAAAATCGAACAGTTTTCTGAGTTAGATTTAGAGTAGATTTTTCATTGCCTTCTAACGATTGTGAAATCATACACCTCTATTTTTTCCGTATTGAATAATGAAGAAGGTTCTTTGAAAAAATTTTAGGTATTATTCATCCCTATATCACTACATTCAGTAAATTAGTGTCAGATGAAGGCAACACCAATGATAAACAACATACACAACACGGGTTCCAATACGGACACTTGTGGGACACTCGTATCAACATGTAGACATTCAGATTGCCTATTGTATTTTGTATTATTACAGTTTATTTGTATAGATACATATTGTTTCCTGTCCGTCAGAAATGATTCAAACCATTTCAGTGGGAGACCCCTTAAACCATATAATTCTAACAATTCTGATAGTTTTCCACAGTAAAGTGCTCGGCTCAAATAAAAGAATGAGTTGAAAGAATTGAATTTGTCACAAAGAACATGTTTTCAATTATTATGAGCCTTTTCTACTACAAGTCTCAAATCGAAATGATTTTATTGCAAAACAACAAACATCGTTTATGAATGGGCGGAAAAAAAATTGAGGCACTTAACAATTCCAAATGAATTTCATTTAATTGTTCACATACTGAAACTCGTAAGATCTTGAAAATGTGTTAAAAATAGAAGATATAGTCTCATCACGTTGAGTGAGATTATCACTGACAGAAATAGTTGTATGAGTTATGTACACCACGATATATAATATAGAAATTATATTACATGGCGATGAATAATCCGGTAATGAAAACACAGCCGAACGACGAAGCTTTATCAAATTGCACATCTCGGCAAACAGGCCGTTAAATTCAATTGACTAAATATATCACGTAGAAAGGCGACAACATTCAAGAAAAGCACAGACATGGAGGCTTCATTATATTGCGCTATCCATAGTTTAACAATGGCCACGTTTCAAGCATAGCAACGCTCACAAAGTTTCGTATAGGATATGTGACGGTATTTGAGATAACAAAATATCTGCTGAACAACAACGTGAACTTTCCTTGGTTCGAAGATACAATGCTATTAATGGAAAAAAATAGTGGAAATAATGAGAGTTTGGGAAAATCATGAGTGGAGGCATTCGAATATTAGTGGGTTTGAAAACAGTCCACATTGTATAATTTATGTTCATTTATTAATTGAAAAAATGCTTCATCTTTATTTTCATCATTCGTTATTTTCACTATTATCTCCGAAACACAAAATGGATATGCTGGAGTGTTGCCTATTTCTATTAGTTGCACGCTATAAAAAGGCTGTGATAGCTCTTTTGTGGATCGCCAAGTATTACAAAAAATATATTAATAAAATCCCGATTTTGAATATCATAGGAGTAGTTGTTTACAGCTGATTCTCGGCCTCCCCCACCACTATGACGTATTAATTGCTTTTTTATTGGTTGTTGTTTGGTGAAGTCAAGGTGATGTGACCTTGAAGGGTGTGGTGTATGGATCGTTCAGAATTTTTTTCCCGGTTCTAATCTCCCCCCACCAATATGACGTGTTATTTGCTTTTTTTGTTGTGCAGTGAAGTCAAGGCGTTGTGACCTTGAAGTGTCTGGTGCATGGATCGTTCAGATTTTTTTTTCATATGAGATTTTGTGTGTTTATGTGTGTGCGTGTGTGTGTGTAGGAGAATGCACGGTACAGGGTTTCATCATGTGCTTGTTTGTCTATGTACAAACATACGTCTGCATACTTCGAAGATCCTCCAAGTAATAAATGCTCCATCGTTGTGAGGGCACCAAGTTAGTAGTGGAGTGACGCCACGGCAGCCGAGGACCGACTGCCTAACGTCTACCTTCTCCGAGACTGCAACGACCACTGCTTGCTCGTACCGGCAACTGTTATCGCATCAAGTTGGGAGATGGGCTTGGCTGTGACGTCAGGCATCTCTAGTGGATAGCAACTAGCAATGTGAACCTTTCACGGTTTCATGGTGGGGGTGACTCGCACTGTTTAATATAAAAGAAATGCCTGGCACACTATGAAATCAGTAGACGAATATATCTGCAGCAGTTAGCAATTGGTAGAGTGTTATTCAGTTCGTAATAGAAGGAAGACGGTGAGTGTATTTGTCTGTTGGAAATTGTTTATATTTTCATATATATTTTCATCATGTCCGTTGCAAAAGTAGACTTGAATAAAATTAATAATTTGATTGTACAGGAGGTTGAAATACTAGAGCAAAAGGCCTTATCATCATTGCCAATTGATGAAGTGTTCATAATTAAAAATATGTCAACTTATTCTACACGATTTCGTAAATCAATTTTATTAACTTTGCAAGATGTGAGCAATGATAAATTATTTAAAACATGGCTACCAAAACGTATTTCGTTGCAATTCAGTGATGACGATATATCTTGTATCAACTCATCAGGTGGTAAATATACGATGAAATCCATGAAAACGCGATCTCTAGTTAAATTCAATATGATTGAGTAATAATAGTAATAATTTATAGTGAATTTCTTTAGGTCATAGCTTACGAAGTTTTTTGGTGTGAAAACGCTAACTCTAGTCAAATTCAATATGATTGAATAATAATAGTAATTATAATGAATTTCTTATTGTTTTATAATATTCATATATTAGATGATAATAATTATATGGGAATATAAACATTACTAACTTAGTTGAATACACTCACTTTGTAACTACAAGTAAAATGGGAATGTGAGTATTATATCACTGAAAAATTGGAGGTTGCTTATTGTTTTTTTTTTATTCGATTTCAGTTCCACCATTTAAAGATGTGGATGCAGTACGCAAGTCAAGATTGGGTCGATGTTGTAGATCTCAAATCATCGGTTCAACATTTGTCGTCTAAATTGAAGGTGTTGGGTGATGGAGCCGAACATGCAAGCAATTATGATATGAGTGTATGCTATGATGAAAAACAAATCGAATTATGCCTTCGTGATGTTGAGAACTATTGGAGTGGTGCAGAAGTTTGTAACAAATTTTTGGATAATGAATTGGAATTGTGGCAACTTTGTGAGGTTATGATTGAACTGAACCTAAGAAGATTCCTGTATAGCCTCCAACCATACTTGCCAGAATGGATTATTCATCACTTTGAATTGAATGATGAAAATCGAGAGGAAATTGAAGATGGTCGCGAAAATGATGATTATGAGGAAGAAGTTATTTTAGATAGTCTGTATGTTCCTGTAAATCATAAATAATGTCAAATAAAAAACTTTGTATTATTTTCATGTTTTATTTATTTAAATCTCATGAAATACAATAGAAAATGATTACAAAACAATAAATATGATATAAAATACAATACATGATATAAGTCAGATACAAATAAAAAAAAAAAGATCATAAAACAGTACATGATAGAGTGAAAAAAAAGTGTCAATATCTGCTATGAACTGAACCATCCAATGCATTGTATGTTAAAACCGTATCATGCAAAATTAATGCATATACTTTAGTGTTGTCTGGAAACTTGGTCTTCCTCGTCTCAAACTCAATCTTTATATCAATAGTTGATGATTTTGTTGCATTCGGTTGATGAGAACAATCGATGACGAATAGTGGATTCTTTCTAAATTGTTCAATGTCCATCAGAGGTTCACTCATATCTTTATCATGATAACTTCGCTGGAAACTCTCAAAAGCATAATAAGCAGGAGCATCAAGTTTTTTATCGAAATTCAAATTCCAACGCTCATATGGATAAACTTCAGAATTCCAGTATACTCGAATACTATTGATATCAGCAGTTGTGAATTTTGTAATATCCTGTGTTCTATCTTCAGATGTGGTAGTACTTTGGAATGCGATGATGACAAAACGAGGAGTTTCCAATGCGTTAGTTGTTTTGATGGCCCATATGTCTGAAGAAGTCCCACGTAATGATGGTAGTTCATAGAGGTCCCACATACGATACGCCAACTTGATTTTGGCATTCAGACCGCTTTTGTTTATTCTACTCAAAAGTTTGAGCTTGTGTTTATCATCTGGTACAATATGTCTCATTTTCCATTCGATTTTATTTATTTCCAAATCAGCATCAACCTCACCTATATATGAGTTTTTGAATGATCGAGCGATAATCAAAATCAATTCCTGTTTGGCATTCAAGATACTTTTGTTGTAATATTCAGCAAAACCCATCAAATATTTCAGTGGTAGTTTTCCACTAAAAACATGACTGTATGTATCCAAGATATCTTGCTTCAATTGTGAAAGTCCCCAACCAGTTGTCAATAATGTGTTAGCATGAGATTGTCCAAATGATATCATGGTTTTCATTGTAGATGTTATCCCAGGTTTTCTAACAACAGCCACTTGTTCACCACCCATTTCATAACGAATTTCGTCAAAGAGAAATGCAATTGCATTATTCGAGAGATAGCATGTTTTCGCTACATCTTTGGGGGTGAATTTACCTTCTATGTAAATGAAGCTCTCGGCAATATCTAGTATAACATCTTGATTATTGATTGCAATTCTGATTTCATCCGAATTCCTGAATAGCGGTGATCCATAGGGCTTATATGTGTGCTCATGTAAACTTATGAGAGAATGATCGAGCACTGGTTCATTGAATATATTCAACTTTTCATTGTTTGTTTCGAGCACCATTGTTATTTTCTCACTTTCAATCCAATCGATTTCAAAAATTTAAGATCACTCACAGACAGAGCGTTATGTGCTAACTGTTTAGCATACACTTGTGGAATGAGCTTCTTTTTATGCACACCTTTCTTTTTGATAGTGCAACTCGTTTGGGATTGTTCAATGCGATTTTGTCTATTATAAATGAAACCCATAACAACAGTTATTCGATTCTCTTCAATTCCAAAATAATGAAAATCTCTTCTTCACTTCCGAAATCGATGAGGTTATTTTTTTCATCCAAAATACGCACTGTAATGTTGTGAATCAATTGACGACCTTCTGGACTGACAGGCATATATATAATACTGTGTGGTTCTTTAGTAAGATTGTAGCCAGGTTCAACATCAATATCGAATGAGAAAAGAATGTGGGATTCTTCACCATTTATATATGAACCAGATATTATATTGCAATCTAAGCGGATAAGTCTCACAGTTGTAATGTTTATTGGTAATGATGATTCATGTATCTGATTTGGTGGAAATATTTCATGAGCGAACCCCGTCATTTCTGCTATAGAATTTGGATGTGTCAGATCAATTTCATATTTGGATCGCATTTCACATTTGAATGTATTATTATCGGCGTGTGAATAGAAAATAGCATCTGCAACGATATCATTTGGTTTTTTATCATGAAACAATCTGAACATGATATGTTTCTGTATGACGGCATTGATCTCTTCTATTTCATAAGCACCACATGGAATTTCAATTGTCAACTTTTGGGGTATCGATGAGTTGTCATTACTGATTCTAAAACTAACTAAGTTATTAGCTTCAGTTATATTATTGATTGTATTGCATCCATAGAATCCCAAAAGTCCTAATCCATAACGACTGTTCCTATCCAATTCAATCGGTGGAAAAAAATCCGCACTCAAGACACTTGTCCCGACAGCTTGTAGCTCGAACTTTCGTGACATGACTGATGAATATTTTGAAACACATTTCAATTTATTATTGTACACAGCAACAGCACATTTGAGACAATTTACACTTTTTGGAAGGTGTTGTATTGTAATAAGTATCATTTTTATTGATACCAATATTCACATCCTCTATATTACAAATACAACACATAGATTTCCGAGGTATAGGACCGTCATTAACATCCGATTCTGAATTTTGATCGTGGTGGTGGTGCTCATAACAATATCTATGTTTCATTATATCGATGTCATCTTGCAGATGCTTAGGCAACTTTTCCCAAACATATGCAATCTCATGTGCAACACATGCAAGTATCACTTCCTTAGGCATATTTGCAAGCATCACTTTATCCATTTTTTTCAAGGTACCATATTTTGAAAACATTCTAAGTGAAAACCCCATTTCCTTGATAGCCTCCCGATCCAGTTTTGGTGTTGAATCCATTTTTATTTGGAAAATTATTTAGAGAGAAACTGCAAGCACAAGTGACCACAGAGAACTGTATTAAATTTCTGTTGTCGATCATAGTTATATTTGATTTTTACATTCGAACATTTTCGAAAGAATCGAGTCAATTCCAATGGTGGTGGTAGATCTCCAAAACTATCGAAATATGTGACTTCTTTCCGACATTTTTTATATTCCACCCAATGTGTTCCTGGTCCACTTATTCCATCTAAATTAACAATAGCTGTCTCGTTTTGTTTTGGACCTGAAGATGGGAATCTATCACGCATAAAAACACCACGAAAATGTGGAATTTTCATTTTTTGTGCATAATAACTGAGATCGAGATCAGTAAGAGGCCTCTGAGGTAGGGGTTCAATTAGTTTTTTGTTTTGTTTGTGGCTTTGTATGGTTTTAAATATAGTCCTAAACCTTTACGGTATGGTTTGAGATATATTCCACTTCCGCGTTTGCCTAATGCTACAGCCTCCATGGTTTTATTGTGACGATTGGCTTCCATTAAAGCCGCTCTGCTGGCTTTTGCCGAATTCACGGCCTTGGTAATACCAGCAGCGGCTCCCGCCAAACTTCCTAGTGCGGATAGTCCAGCAAAAATTGGTATCAATGGTAAAAGTCCACCGATCTTGGGAACAGGAATTATGCGTGGTGTGCGGATTTTCTTCTTTCCACCGGCAGCTTTAAGGTATTTACGTGCCGCCTCCAATGCCACAGTGATAGCTTTTTTGCTATTATTCGTCACAAATTGATTCCCACCAGCTTTCTTCAATACATTTCGCACTTTATGGACTATCCCAGCACCAAATGCAACTTTTTTAATTTTATTTTTCTTCGTTTGTTTCCTCTTACATTTTTTCTTATTGGTACTACAACCCATGCCCATATGTCTTTTCGCTTTCATAATGTTGGTGACAAGTAATGCAGCTGCTCTTTCCCCAATACTCGCGTCCTTCGATTTAACCCTATCCCAAGCGCTGTATTCAAGTTCTTTGTCGGCTAAATGTCTTGCTGCAAGATCGGATGGATGCTTAGAATATTGAATATCGTGTTTTTTGCATTCAATATCCAATTTATTGATTCCAGGGTCGTTACGAGCTAAACGTTGTTTCAATTTTGTACCCGGTCCACAGTATTGATAACCTCCGGTAGATGTAATTCGAAAGGAAGTTTGTTTATCAAATCATTAACAAAACCACAACCTCTTTTAATTTTACGATCACTTCCAATACGTCCGTATCGTTTGATGGTACACATTGAAATGAATAAGCTAATAACATTTATATAGTCTCCAACCACGGCACGATGCGCATTGTAAAACAGAAAGAAAAGTTTGCTGTAGATAATCTAGATGAGAAATTTGGGTGTGGATTGAATGGACAAAGGGTATTCAGACATGGTCCACTACTTCCATCATCAGTTCGAGGACTCATTATAGGACCTTCAAATTGTGGAAAGACGAATGCAATGATATCACTATTAACACATCCACAAGGACTGAGATTTAGAAATGTGTATCTCTATTCGAAATCACTCAATCAACCTAAATATCAGTACTTGCGAAGTGTTTTGGAACCTATAAAAGGATTAGGTTTTTATACATTCAGCAATAATGCAGAAATAGTGGAACCCTCCGACGCTAAGCCTAATTCTGTTTTCATTTTCGATGATGTGATATGTGAAAAGCAAGATATTATTAGATCATATTTCTGTATGGGACGTCATAAGGATGTTGATTGTTTTTATCTAGCACAGACATATTCACGGGTACCCAAACAGTTAGTGCGTGACAATACCAATTCCATTATAATGTTCAAACAAGATGAGACGAATTTACATCACATTTATTCAGATCATGTTTCACCCGATGTAACATTCAAACAATTCCAATTGATGTGTGTTAAATGCTGGGAGGACCAATATGGATTTCTAGTCAATGATAAGGATAGAAAAATAGATGAAGGTAGATATCGCAAAGGATTCGATAGTTTTATATACCCATGATCTTGTTTTTGGAACTTATTCGATCACTGAATATTGTAGAGGTCACTTCATCAGCGAATTAAGCTTTAATTCAAAAAAGGGCATTATGAATACAAAAAAAGATTCTGAAAATAAAAACAATGAAATGAATTTGAAACGTCAACTAGTAGAGACAACAGAAGCTGTCAGGCAGAAATTCAACTCTATCAAGAATGATAATATTGAAAATCGTACGACACTTGAAAGATTGTATGAGCCCATAATGAAACCATTGAATGTTTTATCATCAAACGCTATTTCTAAATCACCAGTGTTATCACCAAATCATGGAACTGTTCAATCTACTTCAAATTATCCCATGAGTACTCCAATAGGAAGAAAACAATCTTTTGGTAGTGTATCATCTGTGAATAGTGACACGAGCACACTTCAAGACGATATGAGAACAACTCTATTCGAAACACCATCATCGTCCCACATCGATTCCTCGGATCTTGACACCTCACCTGATATGAATGAAAGTGGTGAAGATGTTTTGATGAAACATTTGAATAATGTAAAATCTAGAAATCCAGCATATGATGAAACATTTGGCGTACGTATGGATCCTATTACACAAAAGCTGAAAATGGGAAGTCTAGTGGTGCATTTCAAAGATGGAAACATTTCATTTTGGGATGCTAATAAAGTGAAAAAATATGAATGCGCAGGTAGTCCAGAATTGTATGATATGATCTTTTTGAAGAATCCACAAGATGTTGATAATAAAGAAACTCGTCAAGTATATTCCAAAATATTGAAAATAACGAATGCTCCATATAAACAATATCATCTGAAGAATGGTTTTAAAAATACAAATTCTAAAAAATTTCGTGAAGTTATCAAACCTCTATTAGACTCACGACAATATCCAATAAGAAGTAGAAGTAAAATTGGTGGAGCACTCAAACGAGTGAAAATGGAGAAAATATATAATTCTAAGCCTGTGAATTATGTGTACTGGAATTCACCGAAAGAGTTAGTTGCTCGCCTACGACTATTGGTAGCTTCAAAGTCAGCTGGACATACCGGACATGATAATGAAATAATTTCAATAATTGAAAAATTACGTGAAGAAGGTATAATATATTAACATATTCACATGTAATGATCACTGTCACATCATCATTCAATGCAGTAACATTATCACCTCTTCTCTTTAATCATATTGAAATAGAATGACTAATGAAATAAGTGATGTCAAACGACAAGTTGTTAATGAATTACATAAACCTGCAAGACGTAATTTTCGTAGAAGAATAACCACCATCAAAGGTTTTGCAGATCTATGGCAAATAGATTTAGCTGAACTGCAACCTTATGCAAAAAGTAATGAAGGATACCGATATATACTTGTAGTGATAGATTGTTACTCCAAATATCTGTGGACTGTAGCAGTTAAAGATAAAACAGGTAGTACAGTAACTAATGCAATGAAACATGTACTGAAAGAAACCAAATACTCCCCAAACACATACAAAGCGATCAAGGGAAAGAATTTTTCAATAAAAGCTTCTCATCTCTCATGCGAGAATATAATATCAATCATTATTCAACATTTAGCACAAAGAAGGCAGCTATAGCAGAAAGAGTGATTTGTACAATAAAGGCATGGCTCTACAAGGAATTTTCGATGAGAGGTCACCACAAATGGCTTGATATTCTTCCAATTATAACTAGTAGATATAATAATAAAGTTCATCGTACAATAGGTATGGCACCCATCAATGTTGATTCAACAACAAAATTGAAATTCAAGGGTATCAATGGAATTGGAGGAAGACAAAGTAAACCCAAATTCCAATTGAATGCTATTGTACGTATAAGTAAATACAAAAATATTTTTGAAAAGTCTTACACTGCGAATTTTACCACGGAGCTATTCAAGATTGTTAAAATTAATAAAACCATCCCAACGACTTATAATCTTGAAGATATGAATGAACAGCCGATTAGAGGATGTTTTTACGAAGAAGAGTTATTACGAACCGAGAATCCTGACGTATATCTGATTGAGAAGGTGTTGAAGAGAAGAAAAAATAAAGTATATGTAAAGTGGTCAGGACTTCCTAGCGAACAAAATTCTTGGATTGATGAATCAAATATGGTTTAAATGTATATAATAGTGACTTTTATGAATAAAGTAATATTAAAGTTCATTATTGTTTTCATTTCAATTATAAGTATGTGAACTGAAAAATATTGCAGCGGTAAACATTGCCCCAGCCATTCGCAATGTTCTGTGTATACCAAACCAAATTAATTGTATACTCCATTCCCGCTTATATTTTTCAACTCACGTTATTGAAAACACATTATCATTCCCAAAACTAATCGCCGTCACTTTGAAATGCAGTATCCAACTCTTTTTGCCAATTATCTCTCACTGATAATGCTGTCTCATAAACCTTAGTCGACTCCTCAAGCTCAGCCTGAGCTTGCATTCTCGAACGTTGGTGAAATTGCTTATCTTTACCAATTTTTGAACGGAGTTCATCAGCATCTTTAGACATTCTAGCCAATTCAACCTTCGCTAATGCAATCTTGGCATCTAATGCTTCAAGAGTTTCATTATTAGCATTAATAGCTCGCTCAAGTTCAGCAATAGTCATCTGTGCCTTTACAAGACGGCATTTTGCTTTCCTTTTCATTTCCCCAAACCGATGAAGGGGACTGAAAGAAGATAGCGGTTCAGCTTTCAAATCACTCTTCATTTCTTTAGGAGTACCTTTTGGCTTCCTCTTCGATCTGTCACTTTTCGTTGCGGGTTTTTTCTGTCGCACAACACTTTTGGATTCTTTCTTTTCTTTAAAGTCAGTGACAATCGATGAAGATGCCTTAGTAACCTTCCTCTTGATTGTTCTAGATTTCTTATCAACACCAAGAGGAAGGGTAGATGAAGAGTGTTTGAGTGATGATAATTGCGAAACGATCGGATTTTCAATAATAATTTGCTCATTTGGTTCTGGCACATCTGCAAAGTTAACGAAGTCGTTAATATCAAAATCATTTATCGAATCTTGACTCGATAAATGTAATACTGGAATATTTTCAAAATCAGTCTGATCGATATCAACAAGTGGTGAACCATCTTCAGCAATCAATAGCGGCATAGAGCTCATGATTATTAAGGTCTGAGGAATGATATGTGATAGCAATAGAATGTGGATAGGAAAGGTGATGATGTTACTGAGACCTCTCCATTTATAGAAGAAAATAAACTAGCGCATGCGCTCTTTCATCAACTGGCACATGCGCTCTCTCATTAAACTATTCACGCATGTAACAATCTTTGTCATTTAAGAGGAAAACTTTGTGTTGCATGCATGTATATATATATATATATATATATATATATATATATATATATGTGTATATATGTGTATATATATATATATATATATATATATATATATATATATATATATATATATATATATATATATATATATATATATATATATATATTTATTAATAATAGAGGACAATAACGATAATAAAAAATATAAAATGAAAAATGTTAATATGTCTCTGTGGATGTGGAACGTTCTTTGACTCTATTCCTCAATAGTTGTTGCTCGTGCGTCAAACACCAACATTGAAAAAAATGGATTCTCCTATTGGGGTAGAGTTGACCAACCTTCTCACACAGATCCCAAGTACTTCTACATGCATTGCATACATGATTCCAACAATTCATGGAATATGTATCACAACGCAAACAACGTTGCAGTGGAGTTGGAACGGTAGCACAGGTACCACAAATATTTCTACAGATACCTATATTGTTAAATATTATAGGTTCGGAACACTTCAGACACTGTAACTGTTGTTGACGATAATCCGATTTTGTTCGCTTCGGTGGATGAGAAGGAGGCGATAGTTGAATCCGCAACACGCAATCACTACACATACCAGTACATGGATTGATTGAATCCTTAGGTCTACTTATTTGACAAAAGTAGTACACAATAGCCCCTGCAATCATCATTGGGTAGACACACACTTTTGGTTTTTCATTCCACTCTTTTGGAAACGGCATTTTACTAATTCGATTAGAAATATTAAGAGATGACTTACAGAAACTCTGAATGCTCTCTCCTACACCTACGATCTCTATTTCTACAAATCAACATCATGTGAAAGTATAGTGGGATAACTTCTCCTACTATTCCACTCTAAACGAGTCAAGTGGGAGTCGCATCACCTCCTATATAAGTCGACTTGCAAACCTAGAGTTCATTCATTCACTCTCTACAACTGTGAGTAAACAACAACAAGATGAATTCTGCAAAAATAAATGCTGCATTAAATAGAATATCTGCTGTTGATGAAAACAATTGGATAGTCGAATCAGATGATGAGGATGTCAATGTTCCGCTAGAGGAAGTGATAGTTGAAGCAGAAGATGTTGGAGTCGATGAAGATGAGATAGACGAAGTTGAAAACGAGGCCAACCAAAGCGACGAAGATGATGACGTGATGGAGTTTGAGAGGGTCATGGATGAAGAAGGAGATGATGAAGATTTAGAAGCTGACACAACTGAAGGCGATGGTGCTTTGAGGATCGGTATGCGAACGCTCAATGTCAGTGAGACACTGGAAGATCCCTTGGATTTGTATTGTGCAATGGATGCATACGTATTGATCAGCACAATAGATGGAGAGAACAAAAAACTATGTTGGTGCTGCTTTCGGTTTTATTCGCATAGAAACAATAATGGAGGGTGGTATGCCCATGTCATCACCCACAACACTGTCTCAATTATGGAAATGGGACAGAATTGGTGTGAAGCTTGCGAGAGGCCACTAACAAACTTCACCCGAGTAACTACGTGTATTATGTAATAATGTCCAACCTGTGGCACAATAACCGTGGACCTACTGGTCAAAAAAAAACAACAGCCCTTTTCAGGGCTACATTATTCACACAAACAGTAGTTAGTTGTATTAGTATTCATAGATTATATGACAAATGAATACTTTGACTAATAAAAGTCTAAGTTGGAAATTTGTTAGTCTTTGAATATCTATACATTATATGACAAATAAATTACTACTTTGACTGAAAAGTCGAAATTTGGAATTTGATAGTCATTGAATATCTATGCATATGATGAGTACTACTTTAAATGAAAGTTGAAGTTGGCATTTTGTCAATCATTGTATGCATATAATGATGAATACTTTCACATACATATATTTCGTTTGAGATTATAATGTTAACATAATGTTAACAATGGTATGAATCTGTTTCTGTTTGAAAGTATAATGGTAGCTCTGAAAAGAGCTATTTCTTTTATTGTTTCAGTCTTTAATTGTAGCCCTGAAAAGGGCTGTTATTTTTTTATTAATCCATGCAATGATATGGACTAACGCTCCTCATCATCAGAAACAATAATTATGGTATCGTCATCTGAATCAGATGATATACTAATGATATCATCCTCATAGTCATCTGAATCAGATGATATACTCATGATGTTGTCGTCGTCATAATCATCTGAATCAGATGATATACTAATCACATCATCCGCATTGTTATCGTCAATAGCATCTATGTCGTCCTGAATACCTTGTTCCACTCGTTCTGCGACATCATCAGGAAGGTCATAGATTCGCTGCAGAAATTGAGCGAAGGTTGTACTCAAATGATCAGACGTTGAATCTATTTCATGTACTTGGATGGGTCCTGTACTCGACATTGTGGAAGAATGATATAGAACTGGGATTGTTGCTATATATATATTGGAAGAAATGAAACGGAGGGGGTGAAGTGTAAATGTAGAACAGTGTTTGAGATTCGAAAACATCAAGAATGAAACTCTGAGCGATCATTAGGAGAAATTCTCAGTGATTATTATGAAAAAAAAACTAATAAGAGGGAGAGGAAGGGAGAGGAAGGGAGAAAGACACTGCCCCAGCCTCGCAGTGCCTCGTGTACACCAACCAAAAAGTGTGTACTCCGTGGAAGGAAAGGATGGACGAGTAGATGATTATATGTCATCATCGGAATTGAGGACATCATCATCGATCAGGATTGGGGATGGCGGAGGACTATCCTCGATGAGGATAGGGGATGGTGGAGGACGTCTAACGTCAAGCTCGTCATCAGCATCGTCGCCAGAGTCGTCGTCGTCATCATCATCTGTGGTGTCTCCAGGTGGTGGGTCACCCCATTCGTCATCCCATTGGTAGGGATCCGGATAATCCCCGTCCGATAGGTCAGCTTCATCACTCCCAGTGACATGCTGAACCTGCACCCTATAGTCATGATTCATGAATTCGAAGGGAATGTCATGAGGTGCCGTTGTGGAGTCCACGAATCCTTCCTGTATAGATGCATAGTAAGGCATCTGAGGCACCGGGACAGTAGTTGAATCAGGTTCCATCTCGATGCTAGCTGATCAACTGAATGTTTCATCAGATGATTCCTACTTTTATACTTTTGAGAGGGAGTGGGAGAGGAGTGGGACATTGAGTAGGGGTAAATTGCAGTGTGACATAAGACATATTCAATGAGTAGGGGTAAATTGCAAAGTGACATAAGACATATTCAATGAAAGAGATACTTGAATGGATAAAATACAAATGAAATATACTTGTCGATTTCACTATGAAACATGTCTATTTTTTATTGTTTAAATTTTCTTCACATGAAATCATTTACAAGTGATTAGAGAACACAAAAATTGATGTGAGGTATTTGTCTAGAAGAACTTGGAATTGAAATTAAAAAAAATAATAATAATAAGAGGAAGTGAAGAAAAATGCTCCAACCATCGCATTGTTCGATGCTGAGCGATCGCTTCACGATCGCGAAGCGATCGCTTCGCGATCGCCTATTAACCTAACGTAAGTATGCAGCTAACCTAACGTAACTGTTAACCTAACCTAACGAGGAAATACTAAACTAACACCTAACCTAACGTAACTATGCAGCTAACCTAACGTAACTATTAACCTAACCTAACGAGGGAATACATTCACCATGTTGGTTCCAATGTACACCCTTTATTTCACTTTTTTTTTATTTTATTTTTTTTTGGTTCCTAAAATTACAAATATAAACTTAAAACTACCATAATTAAATATTCCTAACTAACCTAAAACTAATCTTATATTTACACTTTATCTACAAAAAAAGTGTCCATAATTGTCACTAATTTTTTGTACAGCTCTATCGAAGAGGTCTCTGCTTTACACCTTTCCTGCAGAGATGCATAATTCCGATGTATTTCGGCCATTTCTTTTTGGAGTTCCCTAAGTCGGTTATCCATTTCAGCCATTTGCCGGTTCATGGTAACCAATGCGGCCTCGCTAGATCGGGAAGCTCGTTCTGCTTCCTTACATCTCTGCAGAAAAACACTCAACTTTTCACTAACCTCTCCGATAGGTTGTGGCACCAACACCTCAGGATCCGCCGGTGTCGCTGGCAGCGGTGGTAGTCGCGTCACCAACGGAGACAATATCACCAACTCCGGAGAAGGAATCCTCGGAGTTTCCACTGCTGCTGCTGGTGGTGGTGGTGTGGAGGCCCTCTTACTAGAGGTCGACCAACTACCTGCATAAGGATTAGTCCTATTGCAAGTAGCTCGGTACTTAGAAATAGGACCAACCTTCGCTGCAGGTCGTTGGCAAACCTTCTTCACAGGCCTGACTTCCTCCTCCTCCTCGAATAAGTCAGGGCTAGCAGATCTGCATCTAACTCGCGAACGCGAAGTGGTTGCCTGGTCACCCGGCACCGCTCCCGAAGATGCTGCCTCCTCCTGGTCAGCGGACACCGGCAGAATAGACGCCACAGCATTATTCACCTCCTGTGTATTGGTTGCCATTCTGAAAAAGAAGAAATAATACAAAGTTAGTTGATATAAAAAATAACATTCTTAATTTACTTACTCAAATATCAAGTTGGTCGTTGGAAGGTACTGCCTTGTTGTGGAGTGGACTGCTCTCGATGAGATGACTTCTCGAACTGAATGTTGTGGAGTGCTCTCCGGAGGGTATCGACTTCGATGCGTGAGTGGTGAGAAAATGGTGGGAGCGCACATGCGCGTTGAGGGTAGGGGTGTACATGCGCAAATGTTGGGAGTCGGGGGGGGGCGGGGCTTCGGGGAGGGGAGGGGCGGGGCTTCGGAAAGGGGGCGGGGCTTCGAGAAGGGGCGAAAAACGCGCCCCGGATGCAAGTGGTTGATGTTGAGCGCCCCACGCCGCAAAGCGGCCTGCTGAGCGATCGCTTCACGATCGCGAAGCGATCGCTTCGCGATCGCCTATTAACCTAACGTAAGTATGCAGCTAACCTAACGTAACTGTTAACCTAACCTAACGAGGGAATACTAAACTAACACCTAACCTAACGTAACTATGCAGCTAACCTAACGTAACTATTAACCTAACCTAACGAGGGAATACATTCACCATGTTGGTTCCATTAATACATCATCAGTTGGTTTTGGTTTTGGTTGTATTATTCTATGATTTGGATTAATGTTCAGTCCTGGATATCCCAGTCCACCTGATGATGATGGCCTGACTTTATAGTTTCTCTCCAAAACTTCTTTATGGTTTTTCTCCAATACTTCAACTCTTTGTTCCAGTACATCATACTTTTTCATTGTAGTCCCTGTTATGTTTGCCATAGCATCAAATTTTTTATTTGTAGACGCTGTTGTCAGACATTTTTATGTTTACATCACTTGTAAGTTTGTCAAATTTACGAGTGAAAGTTATTCGAGCCTCTGCAATTTTATCGTCAAATGCTTGCCGGGCGTCCCGAGCAATATTGCCTATTGTGGATTGTATTGCAGTTTGTAGTGCTAGAAGTATAACTTCCTTTGCTCCATTAATTTCCCCCTCAAGATATGATACAGTTACACAATCACTCTTGTCAATTGGTTCACTTGTATTTTTCAATATTTTCCTTTGCATGTCATAATGACCATCTTTTGTTAATTTAAAACCATTCCCGGGATGACCTCGAATGACATTATCACCCCATTTTCATTTTCTACCAAACTTATCGATTGTTTCAGACATTGTGCACTCTACGATGATTCTCTTCAAACTGATATTTCTGTCATTTACATTATACTATATATTGCAGTAATTGATTAGGGAAATAGAAATAATACAAATAAAATTTTAATCATTTTATATTCATTACAGTAATACATATACATACATACATAATAGATTAATATCACATTACTTCTGTCATATTTTATTAATTATAAATGGCTACATAAATATCAATATTGAATTTTCCGGATTTGAAGATATTGAATGATATTTCAGTCATTGATCTCGGCAGATAATAAATTAATCAATTGATCCAATGGAGTCTCCTGATATTGTGATTGTTGAATAATATTACTTATCCAACGAATGTTCTCATTTGGATCGTTTTCATAAAATTCAATATCATTATGACCCCAAGGAAGAGTGTGGGTAGTATTCGGAATGATAAATCGTTTATCGTCGTGATATGATAATGCAACTTTATTTTTCAATTCAGTATACATATCATGCAACACGCTTCTAAATGAATTCATCTTTCTGAATATCATACCACCTTGTTCGACGATTTTTTGATAATCTTCGCATGTCAATTCATTCTTTATTACCGATCGTTTAACCCCTTTGGCTTTCTCAAATTCACCATCAACAGATTTCACATAATATGCTTTAGCACCTGTACCATAAAAACTCATGATTGGATCATTTGGAAATTCATCTTTGAAGTTACCCAAGACTGAACTTGTTACTGGAATATTGAATTGGTTAACTATACTGTAATTGGATGTATCAAATCTATTTATGTTAGTTTTTATGAATTCATAAAAATTTTCTGTGTTTACTTTAAGAATGAGCGAGTCGGTATCTGTGTAAAGCAAAGAGACATTTTCATCAAAGTGTTGTTTGATGCATCCATAGAAAAAGTCATATATGACTGTTTTAGATAATTCTAATATGGAAAATCCCAAATATAATGGTTTATCGTAATGAACCTTCACTCTACCCAATTGAATGGCAACGAAATTATCAGTGAAAATTGAACAATTTTTGAAATTTGGTTTGGCTATGAGAGTGCTGGCACCTATATTTTTCTTTATATTTTCCCAATGTGTAACGAGTCTAACATCAATTCGATTATCTACATTCTCCATTGTCTTTCCATATACCGCATTATTCATTAGTTTATAGAAATCTTTAACAGATTTGTTGTTAGACCTATTACTTATTTCAGTATTAAGATCTATATAGGGTTTCATCCAGCATGATTGTTTGAATTTCAATACTCTATGTGTATTCATTACAATCAATCCATTTTTGACAGCTTGCTGTAGATTCCTATAATGAACAATATATTTTCTTTTATCATTCAAATTTGAAATTAATTTGGGAATTTTCGATTGTGTACGAGGTGGTATTATTTTTTCGACTAAAAATGGAAGGTCAGAATGTTTATCATGCAACTCTTGTGGATAATGAATGTCCACTTCAAATACATACCCATACGGACTATCAGTACTCACATCCATCACATCAAGATTAAGAATTTCATTTGGTGTCAACCATGTAAATTCACTTGTTGGTAGAGGTTGTGACATACTGTGACCGTATAGATTTGTTGCATCTAAATATGTAATGAATGTGGAAGGTTCATTGGGATTATAATTCGGTAAAAATCTATTATTTGCTATATGTTTCCTCTCGCTACATTGACTAATTCCACCTCGTATACCTTTTTGAAAAAAGTGAATCATATCAATGTCAGTTAGTAATTCCAATTCAACATTAGTGAACTTCAACATGGCATCCCATGATAATCCAGGTGCAGTGTAATATTGTGCCGGATCTAAGTTATATATCTCTAAACTTGTGGTGCGGAAGTTTTCAAAAATATCACATAGTAGCAATACATCCGACTTCAAATACAAATCAGAGTATTCCCCCAAATTCTGATACTCGAATAAATTCCAAACATTTCTAGCCCTATCATAATCAGTTTCCGATATATGTTCACAATTGAATGTGTCATAAAACTGATTTTTTGTCAGAAGTAATGGATAATTCAATTTGTCGATGTCATCAATAAAACTATATGGAAATACACCTTTCTGTCTCATCAAATTGAATTTCTCAATTTGTGGGAAATGTTTGTGCATCTCCAAACATTGATCGGAGGTCAAGTTTGCACCCAACTTCTCCAACGAATTAGTCATAAATTTATAACTATCGATAAATCTCATTTTGAGATAATTCTTCCTAACCACACCATCTTTATCGGTATAGCTGTGTGTAAAGAGATGCTTCGTGAAAGATATATATTTCTCTTTAGTTTGCGGGATAACATCAACTTTCTCTTCATTCCTATACAATTCTTTTATGAAAAAATTACTATCATAACCACTTAAATTATGAAAAATGATAGGTATGAAGTTTGGTATTTTGAAATTTAAATTACATTTCGAGTGAGCGGCATGTGATCTTTTCTTTCCTGTGACATGACAATGATCTCTTACTTTGACTTCACCATCAGTAAATGCTTTATTACATATACCACAAGTTCTGGCTGCAGCAAACTGTTCTTCTTCTTCGACAGTTTGTGTATCCATTGGTTTAGGGTTTCTGAGATGATTTTCATGTATCTCTTTCAAATCATCTTCAATGCTACTCACAAATTTCTGAGCTGCATCTACACCCCTATATGTGACAAATTTTGACAAATCATCATTATATGAACACTTTATCAATTAAGCAAATGAATATGGGGCATGTTTGAATGTTTTAATCGTGTATGAACTTTCAGGATTTGGCTCATTCACATGAATCGGTTTAAGCACTGATTCAAAATCAGCATACACTACAAATGGCACCCTCATTTGTCTCTCAAAGTTTTCAAACATTAGTTTATTTTCCGCAACTATTCTACCATATTTATTGATCTTTAAATTAGTAGTTGGTGTTGTGGTACTAATGTGATTACAATCATACATATTATGACGTAAAAGCAATCTCTCATCAGGAAAATATATCAAACATCCGTCACAAAAATATTTTTTCTGTCTATGAGCTGATAGTTGATTAGAAACTAATCTTGAAAGATCTTTGATCCAACAATAGTGACCATTACCGGAGTCATCAGTTATAAACAACAAATTGACATGTCTCCGGAGTCTTCTCTGTGAGTATCGCAATGGACCAATCACTTCATACTTCATTTTACTCTTCTCAAATGTACTCTCTAAACCGTAAACATTAATTGAAAAATCATTCCTATCTTCGAATCTTTCAATACTCTTATTATTAACTTTAACCGGAAAATCCATACCTGTGACATCTAAAACAGTGGAAAAATGTGGATATGACGTAAGTTCGGACACTCGACTATCTGCAGGATATAATGCTGATGTTATAGCCCAAGCAAAACAATATTGATCTTCATTACGAACATTCACAACAGCTTTCTTCCATTGAATACATTGAGGCAGCTTTACATATGAACGTCCTTCCAGTGGACTGTATTTATTAATGTTGACCTCGAGAAACAATATTTTTTCACAAGTCCAACCTGAATTATAAAAAAAAAATATTACTATTCAATCTTATTGAAATTTTTAAAAAATAAATACCTGAGTCACGATCCTGGAACTCAGTCGTTTGAGCCACAATTACATCACGGAATCCATCAAAACAGCATTCAAATCTGAAGATTGGTCCACTATTTTATTTTGGGAATTAAATGACTTCGTGTCCCTCGAATCATCAGTCTGAAGAATATAATTCCCAAAAACTTCCATATTCACCTTGATGCTTTTATGGATCCTGATGGCTGATTCCAGTAATTCAATGACCTTCTGCCTAATCTCATTGAAAAATGACATGTAGTCACTGGTTACAATCGAACTCTCCACCCTGTATGTAGCAATGCGGCAATTGAATACATTCGTTATAATTTGAACACCTTCAGACAATTGAACACATGCATTATTTTTATGACTCATGGTTCTTCGGTGAGAATTCACTTGGGTCATAGGAATTGTCACATTACAACAATTGCACGTATACATAGGTGTTGCATTATCCACTCTAACCCGTTTCACTGCAGGCCCTCCTTGGCAACTCTGGAGCTGATGCCGACGAAGATTATCACTACGAGTGAAAGATTTACCACAGTCACAGGAATACATTTTATATAATAGTTCTCACTAACTCACTTGATGTAAACTGACATAGCCAACACTCGTACGCTTCTTAAATACACTCTGATAGGACCCGTCAAGACGTCATAGCCAACCCCATTTCTCAACTACATGCGCCAAGATTACCTCCCAACTGAATGCGATAACAGATGTCGATATACGAGCAAGCAGTGGTCTTTGCGGTCTCGGAGAGGGTAGACGTTAGGCAGACGGTCCTCGGCTGCCGTGGTGTCACCATCGATAGCGGGGCTAGAGCGATGCGTTACATCACAACCTTCATCGCTTCGGGAGAGGTGAGGGCAGACCGATGAATACGCATTACTCTGCCACACGTCGTGGAGTGAACATGTCCCTCTCTAGCCGTTGAACGGTTATTGCTGTGACGTCACTCCACTACTAACTTGGTGCCCTCACACCGATGGAGCATTTATTACTTGGAGGATCTTCGAAGTATGCAGACGTATGTTTGTACATAGACAGACAAGCACATGATGAAACCCTGTACCGTGCATTCTCTTACACACACACACACACACACACATACACACACAAAATCTCATATGAAAAAAAAATCTGAACGATCCATGCACCAGACACTTCAAGGTCACAACGCCTTGACTTCACTGCACAACAAAAAAAGCAAATAACACGTCATATTGGTGGGGGGAGGATTAGAACCGGGAAAAAAATTCTGAACGATCCATACACCACACCCTTCAAGGTCACATCACCTTGACTTCACCAAACAACAACCAATAAAAAAAGCAATTAATACGTCATAGTGGTGGGGGGAGGCCGAGAATCAGCTGTAAACAACTACTCATAGGCAAAATAAACACCACCTCTTCAAAAACTTACTCTAATAATCTTTGGAGAAGAATCTAGAATCGGCTGGTCGTCCTCAAATTGGCTCTTAAATGGTTGGGCACTGCAGATATATTCATTCTAGAAGAACTTGGCTTCAAAAGAAATCCTAAAATCAAATGCGGTGCGAATTCACACTGAGGGGATTTTTCTGTACAGAATACTCATTGAATTCAGTGGATTTAAAACTCGGTACTGATCGTAATTGAAAAAAACCCACTGGTCGATAATGAAAACAGAAATCTCGGTTTTTACTGAAAGTTCATGCGTCTTTGGATTCAAATTCTTAGGTATATCACATTTTTAGAAAAGCAATATTATTGCGAACTTACTAATGTTTTGACTATGCGTCGTTTTTGGCCATTACAATCAGAAAACTGCCTTAATGAAATTTGTGATGCACTGTTTGAAACCTTTGATGTAGTAATGAATGTTACTGGAGTCCTTTTCCCAACACCAAACCGTTATTTTAACACCTCGACACGTATTTTGATCACCAAGAGGAAGATCATACTAAAATACAAAAAAATGTTCGTTTGATCTTCTCCTTGAAGATGATCACTTGGTGATCGAAACACGTGTCGAGGTGTTAAAATATGGGTTTGGTGCTGGGAAAAAACTCCAGTAATATGCCTTGAAGAAAAGTCAGATATTAACCACTTGACTGAATATTACTGGAGTTTCATTCCAACACCAAACTGTTATTTTTAACAACTCGACACGTGTTTCAATCACCACGTGATCATCTTCAGGAGAAATATTAAACGTTATCAAAAACTTGATTAGGACTATTGAGAGCCTTCACTTCTGAAAGCTCTTCAGTTTGAAGATAGTAACCTTCTAACACCTCAAATTAACTTTCACACATTTATGGATCACTAACACTTCTTAGAATAGTTCCAAAAATTTCTGCTTCAATTTTTCGAAGAATGTGGAATAATTCACATGGTGGTGTTGACCATTCATCATTTATAATAGGGGAGCCCAAGCGGGGATTTCGGGATTTACTAAAGCGCGGCAGATTAATATACAGGGGAATACCTTGTACCCGGTTAAGTACCTTCACCAAATATGAGCGCCATATATAAGATCGCCTGTGAGGGATAAAGGATCAGATTAGTAAAAAAAAATTGATCATCAGAAATTCTCGAGCGCGTCAGATTGGCGTAGGGTGAGTTAATTACCTGCTTAAAAGTTTATATTTCAGTAATCTGACAATTTGAGAGTGACGTAAAGAAAGGGAAGGACAGCAAAGTTGTAAAAAAATAACGTAATTTCGACATTCTCGAGCGTAGCTAATTTTTTTTTTATTTTGAGGGAAATAATTCAAGGATAACGAAAAATATATAATCTGATGATTTCCGCAAGCCGAAATAACAAAAATTCGTCGATAAAGTTTAATGCGTGCAGCTGTGTGATACCTATATTTCCCTCTCCTAGTTTCTTTTCCTCTATTCTCTATCCACTTTTTCTCTATCTATTACTCTCTCATTCATCCCCACTCTGAATTCTGTTGCCATGACGCCATCACAGCCGATCACAGAGACTTGTTCGTGATGAAAATGAAGATCATGATTAATTAATCAATTAATTGATGGATGTAACCGATACTACGTGGTAGGAAATCATAATGAAGAAAAGAGAAATTAAACTTTCTATGTTTTTTACCATTTTTATTTGTAGCTAACGTTAATGCAGTTCGTCCTATAAGGACATTTTCAAACTCATACAATATATAAGGACATTTTCAAACTTATACAATATATAAGTCTGCAAATGTCCTTATACAATATATAAGTTTGGAAATGTCCTTATAGGACGAAACTGCAGTAATGTTAGTTACAAATAAAAGTGGTAAAAAGATAGAAAGGTTCATTTCTCTTTTCTTCATTAATCAATCAATTGATTATAAAAAATAAATTTTTTTGAGAATTAAAAAAAAATATTTTCTTATAAATGCAAGTATTCTACTTAAAAAACATATACTTATTTATTTGCATGCTATTTTCTGAGCTTTTCAATTAATTAAGTTCAAATAATTAAAAATTTTGTTAAAAAAATTTTGTTTTCGTCAGATTAAGCGAATCCCTCTAGATAATCGTCAGATTATGAGACAGCACGTCTGAAACAAAACGATGAGCCATATATATCTTAATCTGTCGCGCTCGAGTATCTCAAAATGGCGAATTAATCAATTGATTATAAAAAATTGAATTTTTCCGAGCATTTTTTAAAAATTATTTTCTTATAATTACAAGTATTCTACTTAAAAAAACATAAACTTATTTATTTGCATGCTATTTCCTGAGCTTTTTAATTAATTGAGTTCAAAGATTTTTTTTAAATATTGTTTTTGTCAGACTAAGCGAATATCTCTAGATAATCGTCAGATTATGAGACAGCACGTCTGAAACACAAAGATGAACCATATATATCCTAATCTGACGCACTTGAGTATTTCAAAATGGCGATTTTTTTTGCACATGATAATAATGGCCGCGAGTTTGTGTCAGATCGAAATCGTCAGATTATTGAATGAGAGCTTTTTTTGTTGCACTTAACACCCCCTTAGAAAATCTGACGCGTTCGATTAAATTTTTTTTCTTTTCACTTTTAACACTTACGTACAACCACCCACATCATGCAAACGATCAGATTAACATACCAACATTATTAAAAATACGTAGGACATTGATGCTATCAATATCTGACGCGCTCGAGTATCTCCATGCAACAGTATTTTTTTAAAACTTGAATGCTGTGCATGTAATTCTAACACCGTCTCCATATTGAACACATGCAATTGTTTTATGCTGCAAAGTTCTCCAATGTAAGTTCATGTGATCGCTTGCAATAGTCCAATAGCAGCACAAATATATCTTCATTTCTGGAGGTGTTAGAGGGTTTAAACCTGCGATGTCATATGGGGAAATTCTGAATACTTCATAATTTTTCTATTACTTCTCGTATTATAGTAGGAATGTATAAATTTGACTCAAATGACACTCTGTCGAAATTTGACATATTCAAAAAAAAATGTTATGCTTATTATTTCTGTTCGTGTTGTTCCAGTTTCTTTATCATTCTCCAGTTAGTAAGTGTTCCATATTTATATCTTCATATATAATAAGTATATTGTAATCTGTTTTAGTTTTTCTCACGAAGGTAATAAATTTACCGAAAGCTTGACACATAACAAAGAGTCTTCTTTGCAACAACCCTCCCAATCTGACTGTAACCCCACAATTAGATGAAGCTAAAGAAGTTCAGTCGTGTCGTCTGAAGCACACTCGCTTTTTTATATTTTAATGTAATTGATGAATGCTGTTTGAGTATGTGTTGTGAAAAGGAAACGTTCCCCAAAAAGAAACTGAGAGAGTGAGTAACTCTAAATAATACTTCTAGCTAGATACACAACAAACGAACTCTTCAGTAATCAATATTAGCTGGGGCATTTCAGGCTTTGATATTATTAGTAACACATGGGCGCATTTAACCACATCAGGTATATTATCGTGAAGTCTATTGAGTAGATTACAAACCACATTAGATAGATAGATAGATAACTTTATTACCTCATTAGCCACATAAGTGTAGGTTCGTTAGTTACAATCATCGGATACATCCGGATACAATCATTAAAATCTAACATTATATTGAAAAAAATATAAAAAAAAGGTAGAATTAATGATATAAAAATGTTAAAGAAACAGTACAATAAACAAGTATTCTCACCCAGATTTGAATGCAAAATTACTATTTATTAACATTTAGAAGATCTACGAATTCTTGAATATTATAAAGCGGATTGTCAGCCAGTAGAGTTTTTACAAGCTTTTTGAATCTGTTAACGGTGGTATTTTTTATTTCCTTCGGCAGCAGGTTATAAAAGTAACTTCTTGCCCACTCTGGTGATTTTTTATACGAGAGGTGCTTGAAGCTTCTGAGATGTATATTCTCCTGTTTTCTCGTAGAGTATTGATGAAGATCTGAATTTTTTTGTAGGTTGATGATATTCCTATGTGTGTCTATCAATAATTTGAATAAATATATACCTGTTACGGTAAGAATTTTTTGAGATTTAAAAGTTGGTCTACACGATTCACGGTATTCCAGGCTATATATTAATCGAATAATGCGTTTCTGGATCATGAATACCCGGTTCCGTTCTGTAGCTTGTCCCCATGTGGTGATATTATAGCTAATAGCTGAGTAGGCTAAGGCGTAATAAACGTTTAGCAGGGATGATCTGTTCAAGGTTGATTTCAGTGAATATAGGGCAAAAAACGATTTGTTCAATCTCTGACATACGCTGTTGATTTGATCAGACCACATAAATTTTTCATCAATAATTGTGCCGAGAAAGGTATTGGTCGGGATGGTAGTGACCATAAAATTATCTATTTTGATTGATATATTATTGGACAGTGACCTAGGATTTGTGGAAAATTGCATAATTTTTGTTTTTTCCGAATTAAGAATTAGACGGTTATTGTCGCACCACCAAAGAAATTGTTTGACAACATTGTCGGTTTTGATAGAAATTTCCTCCAGTGTATCGGTAAGTTTAGAATACAATATAAGACAAAGGTTATATTTTATCCTTTGTTTCGCAGATATGTTGTATTGAAAGTTGAAGTGAGAATGTACACTTTTATAGATATTGGAAACTACTGGAAAGGAAAACGCCATATCTTTGGTCAAAGGTAATGCCATATTCATTATTTCATGCGACTAAATGTTAACAATGTGAAGTTAGTGATATATAAAAGGGAGTAAAGGTAATAAAAACATTCATTTGTATATAAAAAGGTGTTCTTGTCACTTTTTGGTAGAGAGAAACAAAGTAATACAATTGGGTGTACATAATTATTTAAATATCTTATGAAAGGAGAGTCCTACCCCTACTCCTACGGAAGGAGTAGTAGACAACAGAAAGTAACATTTCTTTCATTTTTTCTACTTAATATGTTGAGAATTCTGAAAAAGGAAGCGCGAGATCAACTTGTAATTTTCTATCAGATAAGAAAACTCTGAGGATGGTTTGATCTATTGTAATAGTATGAAATTTAAAAACTTGTATTCTTTTCTGAATTTGAAAGCGTAGTCACATTACACAACACAACAAAAAAATATTTTTTGAATGTTTCCTACACTAAATCAGTCAATTTCTACTAATTTTGGGGTGATAAAAACGAAAATAACAATGAAAAATTTTTATTAGCTCTGGTTTTTGAGATACACAGTACTTAATCTTAAAGAGTAGTTATACTATACGTGAAAAGTGAAAGTACATAAAACAATATTGTTATGTTTCTTTTAGAATATTTTAAGTACAAAATTAATAAAAAAAAACATTATTCTTAGTGTTTTGACAAATAAAAGAAGTTTGTACCACCAAATTTCAATTAAGTCCATCCGATTCATTGTAAGATCGCTGTCGTTTCTTGTCTTTTATAAAACACTTCTGGAGCATCCCTACACACAGACCAGCAGTAGTCTGCAAGCATTGCTTCATTCCAACGGCCCTGATATCTCTGTTCCATTAAGGCAATTTCTTGATGGAATCTTTCTCCATGTTCGTCACTCACAGCTCCACAGTTTTGTGGGAAGAAATTAAGATGAGAGTGAAGAAAATGAATTTTTAAGGACATGTTGCATCCAAGTTGGTGGTAAGCTTGAAGAAGCTCTTTAACCAATGCTGTGAAGTTATCATCTCTTTTGTTACCTAAAAACCCATGTACAACCCCCTTAAAGGCTTCCCAGGCTCTTTTTTCATTTCCTGTTAAAATCATGTCAAAAGCAGGATCATTTACGATTTCACGGATTTGAGGCCCAATAAAGATGCCTTCCTTGACTTTAGCATCACTCAACCTGGGAAACTTTGCTCTCAAGTACTTAAAAGCTTGTCCTTCCTGGTCATGGCCTTCACAAAGTTTTTCATTAGTCCCAACTTAATATGTAATGGGGGAAGGAGAACATCCTTAGGATCTACAAGAGGCTCGTAAACTACATTTTTCTCATTAGGGTTTAGGTCTCGTGTAGGCCAGTTCATTTTTTTATAGTGAGATTTTCTATCCCGACTGTCCCACAGACACAAAAAACAACAGTACTTGGTGAACCCTAATTGCATTCCTAGGAGTATAGCAATGACTTTCAGATCACCACAGATATGCCACTTGTGTTGTTCATATTTGATTGATTGGAGAAGTGTTTTCATATTTATATACGTTTCCTTCATGTGAACTGCATGACCTATAGGAATAGAGGGTAGCTGATTTCCATTATGCAGAAGTACAGCTTTCAAGCTTAGTTTTGAAGAGTCTATAAACAGTCTCCATTCAGATGGAGTGTGATCCAAATTCAAGCAGTCCATCAAACCATTAACATCAGAACAAACTACGAGGTTTTCTTTTTTCTCAAAAAAAAGAAGCAAATCTTTTTGACGCTGTCAGTACTGAGATATTTTCACATCATGTTTTAGAAGATTCCACTGTTGTAGTCTTGACCCTAACAGCTCAGCCTTTTCCTTAGACAAGCGAAGATCTCTTATAAGGTCACTCAACTCTGCTTGACTAATTCTGTGCGGATCACTAGACCTATCGCTTACCTCAAAATCAGGGTCATAGGATGTAGAAGGATGGGTTGCTCCTTCTAAACAGTCTTCATCACCTTCCTCTAAAATTTCATAGTTTTGGTGTGGAGAAGGGACTGGCAAATTGTCTGAGTGTGGTACAGGCCGAAGAGCAGATGGGAGATTAGGGTATTTAACCGTTCCTCTTTTCTTCATAGATAAACCTTGCTTAATGGGAGGAGTTAAGCAGAAATAACAGTCGTCTGTATGATTGGTAGGCTCACGCCAAACCATAGGAACTGCAAAAGCCATTGCCCGGTTTTTATTTTTCAACCACTCTCGCAATATGACGGAACAAGAATTACAACATATATGAGGAGCCCATGATTTATCTTGGTCCCCAACTTTCACACCAAAATAATGTTCATAGGCTGTCTTAACAATAGGTGTCATTTTACGTTTCTGAGCCCTCAATGTTATTTCACCACATATATAGCAAAAGCTATCGACAGAATTCACACACTTTCGAGGCATTTCAGATCAGCACTTAAATTAATTTAAAAATCAACTTCACACGATAATTTCATTAGCAACCACGTGCGTACAATTGACAAACTCACATAGGTTATGTTTACTACTTAAGAACAGCTGATGAGAGGGGTGTTATGTAAACAAACATGTGTACCAACTGTTGGTGATGAAATATTTCATTTGTTGAAAACTCAATATACATATATATAATATAATGATACTATATCTTGAAAACAAGAGCTAATATATAATTTTTATGGTCACTTTCGGTTTTAAACACGTGGAAATACATTAAAATCATCTAATTTCAACCCCGAAACAAAAACTTTGTTGTGTTGTGATTGGCATTTAATTATAGTTTTAACAATATTTTATACTGGATCGAGTTGTAAGTACTATTTGGTCCAGTTTCGGTCGCAGTCATCGGATAATTGATTACCAATAGCAAACGGTATTGAAGTATAGAATTGAAAGCTGTTTCATTTGCTTTACGTTGTGCCGTAATATTCTATGTTAAAATCATTTGCTCTGAGACTTCCAAGCTTGTGTCGTAATATTCCATGTTAAAATCATCTGCTCTGAAACTTTCAAGCTCAATAAATTGATGGATGTAGGAAATCATAATGAAGAAAAGAGAAATGAAACTTTCTATGTTTTAACCACTTTCATTTGTAACTAACGTTACTGCAGTTTCGTCCTATACGGACATTTTCAAACTTATACAATAAACTATTGTATAAGTAATATAACTACTGTAACAATAAACTATTGTATAAGTTTGAAAATGTCCGTATAGGACGAAACTGCAGTAACGTTAGTTACAAATAAAAGTGGTAAAAAACACAGAAAGTTTCTATTGTATAAGTAATATAACTACTGTAACAATAAACTATTGAATAAGTTTGAAAATGTCCATATAGGACGAAACTGCAGTAACGTTAGTTTCAAATAAAAGTGGTAAAAAACATAAAAAGTTTCATTTCTCTTTTCTACTTTCAAGTTCCTCAACTTCTGCATAGGTCTGCAAGTACTACATTTTGACCGCGCTCCTTCTAGAGCAAAGGTTCTCAACTTATTTTGTCTACCGCCCACTTCGAGAATTAATTATTTTCTATCGCCCCCAATTTTTTTTCACTCTACTACATCTTAAGAAACACAATCGCAGTCATTATTTTAATAATTAAATTATGTGTGTCATGTGAAAATAAGACTCTGATGAGGGTAATGTAAAACACCATTTCGTAATATTAAAAAAACTTTTATTCATGACAAAATGGTTTAGACTTTCACGGCTGAGGTTTTCAGTGTCATTTCTTTTCGAGTTTGAAAGCCGTGGATTTTTGGAATTTCTTCCTGACGTTTTGCTGGCGCGAGTGGCTAGCGTCTTCAGAGGTTTAACCATCATGGCTTGCTGTCCGAAGACTACCTTTTCGGCTTCGTAAAGCGCATTTATGCCTCGTCAGGTATTCAGTTGTATTTGTATCTGTATTTGTACCTGCATTTGTACCTGTACTCGTTCCTGCACTTGAACTTGGAACATCAACGATCTTGCTGCCTGTTGTCCTGTTCGTTATTCTTGAATTCCCTAAAATGGGGTTCCATATTTATTTGAGGTGCACCGCTTCTTCTTTTCGGTTGAAATTCTCCATGTGTTTGCAGATCTCTATTGCCTCCCGTTCCAGTCGGCTATGGTATCCCTGGTTGGGGGCAATTAGTTCTGTGTTTTCAAACAAAATTCTGTGGTCTCCTTCACTAAGTGCGTGTTCTCCAACAGCTGACTTGTCCGTTTGGCCTAGTCTGCTCTTTTATGCTCTTTTAGTCTTGTTTCCATGGATCGTTTGGTGGTTTCGATATATACCTTTCCACAAGTGCATGGTATGCACTTGTGCTGAAAATGGGTCTCTTTTGTCTTTAGCCGACCTGAGGCAAAGCCTATCGCATACCGTGTACTTGTGGGAAATTATATATCGGAACCACCAAACGATCCATGGTAATAAGACTAAAAGAGCATAAAAGGAACTGCAGACTAGGCCAAACGGACAAGTCAGATGTGGCAGAACACGCACTTAGTGAAGGAGACCACAGAAATTTGTTTGAACACATAGAACTAATTGCCTCCAACCAGGGATACCATAGCCGACTGGTACGGGAGGCAATAGAGATCCACAAACACACGGAGAATTTCAACCGAAAAGAAGAAGCGGTGCACCTTAATCAAATATGGAACCTCATTTTAAGGAATTCATGAATAACGAACAGGACAACAGGCAGCAAGATTGTTGGTGTTCCAAGTTCAAGTGCAGGAACGAGTATAGGTACAAATGCAGGTACAAATACAACTGATTACCTGACGAGATATAAATACGCTTTACGAAGCCGAAAAGGTAGTCATCGGACAGCAAGCCATGATGGTTAAACCTCTGATGAAGCTATCCACTCGTGCCAGTGAAACGTCAGGAAGAACTTTCATAAATCCACGGCTTTCAAACTCGAAAAGAAATGACACTAAACTTTTATTCATGTTATAAAAACAACATTTCAAATCGAATTTTAAAACTAATCTAATGTAAAGGATTAATTTGATGATTTTTAACAAGTTTGTTAATATCAGGCTCGAATTCACTCAAAAATAGCCGTAAGTCACCGCGTTCGGTAAACTGCAACCGTTTTCTCTTTTTAGTTAGCAACGTTGCCACAGCACTGAATCCACGTTCACACAAATACGATGACCGAAATTGACTCATTTTATATACTTGACCGCATTTTTTCGATTTCCGTAGAATTTTAAGGGAGTTGTTATCGTCATTATCATGTTGAAGATAGGAAAATATACTTAGATTTGAAAAATAATTAATATTCCATATGAAGATGTGTATATGTGTGTAAGAGCGAGAGACGCGTGTGACGTAATCGGAGCAAAGAGAGATGGAGATGGTATCGAGGTTGTACGTTGCCAATGCCAGCATGACAGGTTCGGCGTTGCCGGTTGTACATTAAATCGTTGTTTATGGGGCAATTTAGCGTTGCCGGTTTTGAAATTAATTGTGAACGACTCAATGAAAATTGGAAGTGCGAAAGTGATATATTAATAATAATGAATCAGATTTAAGAAAAGATTTTACAGATTATTGAGGCTGTATCGTTTCAAAGTGCGATCCCCCATTGTTACAAGGTATCTCAAAATACATCAATGAAAACAAACATGACGTAGAAGTGTACAGGGTGCGTCAAAACACATCATTTGAAAAAAAAAACATAACAGTTCCACGAGGCTGTAAGTTTTCAATGTGCGATCCTTCAATGTGTACAAGGTATCTCAAAATACATCATTCAAAACAAAGATGGCGTTGAAGTGTACAGGGTGCGTCATTTAAAGAAAGAAACATGTCGGTTTAAAATATGATATTAATGTGTATACAGGGCGTTTCAAAATACATCATTTAAGAAAAAAACATGTCGGTTTAACAGAAGTCTAGAGTTCCAATATGTCAGGAGAACACTAAGTCTCGTATCTTTGTTAACCAAGTTAGCATCATCAGGAGAAGAAGGAAGTGGCACCAAAGGTGTCGAGGAGTTACGTATTGTGGATTTAACATTCAAAAATGGGGAAAGCGACCGTTTTACAAACGTTTCGACCGTTTTGCGTGCCACCATTTTGCGTGCGATCGTTAGCGTGCATTTTCGACCGTTTTGCGTGCGTTTATTCGTTATCGTTTCGTCGTTATTTTTTCGTATTTCAATATGACAGTCATTTATTATTTAACGCGTTTCGCTAACCAAGTAAGCATCATCAGGAAATGGCTAAAGTCCATGCTCTGTCATATGAAGATTCATTTTGCGAATTTTCAGACTCTTGAACGGAACCTTGTGGAACACCCAACCTAACTTCTGTTACAGAGTAGTGTCGGTCAGCCAATCAGAATGGAGAAATCAAATATCGCTCGAATGATTGTGCTAGATGAAATTGAACTGCAGAATGAGGGTCGAATAATAATAGTAATAGTGATGAAACATTAAAATTAGAAAGTGACGTAGTCAGCATGGGAGGTGGTGGCGTGTGTGATGATTTGTGAAAATCAATGAGTTATTACAAAAAATAATAGCGCAACTGTCAGAAGGGCACTAAGTTGTATATTCGCTAATAATGATAGGATCGTCGCGTACAGCATGTCAAATGAAAGGATAAGAAATGCAGAATTCATCGACAAAGAAAAATCAAAGATGACACGACATATCAGGAGAGAACTGAGCCAAATATTGGTTAATGGTGGTTGAATCTCAACGTGCAGCACATCAGATGGAAGGGAAACGAATACAGAGTGTACCGACAGAGGAAAATAAAGATGACGTAACGAATATAATATCCAATGCCTAATGAGAAATAGCATAGAAAAAATTGCAAATTCAACAAAAATCATTGAACAAACTTGGAATTGAGAAATGTTGGATTATGAACAACTATAAGTTTATTCCAATTACAGAAGCTTGATTCAAAACGCAGAATTTATTGACAAAGAAAATGAAAAAATCATTGTATACTGAAACATATGATATATTTAGATTCCTTAGGGTGAGAAGTTTTCAAATCCATCAAAAAACGACCACTTCGAGTTTCCACTTCCGGTCGTCCGATTTCGATGATTTCGACATCAATGGATTCGTTCACATGTCATGAAACATAATTGATCATTTGTCGAAGTGAAAAAGGCCGTATAACCTATTTTCATTATACTAACAGCAACAGACCGATGTGGGTACTCATTTCAAATGATTTCATTTGTAGATTATGAAAAGTATAATATACAGCGTCTAATGTGAAATAGCATAGGAAGAATTGCACGTTCAATGGAAAGCATTGAACATACTTGAAATTAAAAGTTGTGACAATACGCCTCAAAACGACTAAACAATGACTCATTGATTTTCTTTGTTTCATTTCAGAATATGTTATCACTAATTTTTATATTCATACCCAAGGTGACATTGATTACCATCAATATCAATCAGCATCCGGAGATACGAAGGTCTCAAAGCGGCGAAACAAAGGCTCTTTGTTTGATTTTGAAATATGTCATCACGTATTTTACTATAAATACGTCCTGCATGGCGAAATGGGTTAGTTGCATCTGTTGAAAGTGATACCAGTGACAAGAGCACCGATTATATTTGAAAGTAAGTGATTTTAAAATTGACTTTTTCCTCAGAAGAATTTATTCAAATGTGATTTAAGTGAAAGTTGGTGAGAGTTGTTGAATCATTTAATTTCCAAATATTTCTTTATATATAAATAATATATATATATATATATATATATATATATATATATATATATATATATATATATATATATATATATATATACATGATGTGTTGTTCTTCCGGGTGTTCATCCGTTGTGTACTATTCGATAGTCGACGTTTCGCCATCATCACAGATGGCATTATCAAGACGAGTTACTGCTTCGCTTCGAGAGGTGTAACTGATGTTAGGTTCTTCTTGTGGGGTTTTTTATATGGTTTCGCTTGCGTAAGTTGTATGGATTTGTTACCTGTTTTCCTACCTGACGATTGTTGATGGCTTTTGGTAGTTCTCCTACCTGTTTTTCTACCTGATGGTTGTTAATGGCTTCTGGCGGTTCTCCTACCTGCGATGGTTCATTATCAATTTGTGGTTGTCTTTGGTGGTTGTTTTTAATTATTGTTTTCCAAATCCTTGGGATGTTTAGTGATTCATCCCTTTTGTTGATGATGCCTTGCTTTTCAATTTCGATAGCTTCCCTGATTTGTGGAATTCTTGGGTTTTGCACCTGTGCTATCTGTTTTGTGGACTCAAAATTAATCTTGTGACCTGTTTGTAGATGGTGTTGAAAGAGGGCAGAGGAGGTTTGTTTTGTTCTTATCGAGTTCTTGTGCTCCTGGGTTCTGGCAGATATACGTCTGTTGGTCTGACCGATATATTGTTGTCCACAGTCCTCGCATGTGATGCTATATACTCCTTGGTTTTCTAGGGAAATTCTCTCTCTCGGTCTGGGCAGCCAACTGGATATCGTTTTGTGCGGTTTGTAGGTTGTCCGAATGTTTTTACATCTTAGTATTTTCCCGATTTTGTCGGTCACACCTTTGATATAAGGTAGTGTCACAGATTGTCTGTCGTGTGGAGAATCTTCTCTCGATCTAGGGGATGTTTTTTTGGTTCTTCTTTGTCTGTCGATGGCCTTTTGAATGATCTTTGGTCCGTAGCCATTTTGTCGCAGAGCCTTTGTTGTCTCCCCCAATTCTGTTGCCCTGTTTGTTGGTTCTGTTAGGCGGAAACTGCGGGATATTAACGTGTTGGCTACGGATTGTAGCTGGGTAGGGTGGTGGTGTGATGCTGCTTGTAGGTAGCGGTTGGTGTGTGTGGGTTTTCGGTAAACTGTATAACCCAAGTTGCCAGTTGGTTTTCGTGTTATGAGTAGGTCTAGGAAAGGTAGCTGCCTGTTCTCCTCTCTTTCGGTAGTGAACTGGATGCGGGGATGGATGTTGTTCAGGTAGGTCACAAACCGGTCTAGTTCTTGTTTTCCGTGGGGCCAGATGATGAATATGTCGTCTATATATCTTTTCCACAGGGTTGGTTTGAGGCGGGCGTTGTTAAGTGCTTCTTTCTCGAAGTGCATCATGAACAGGTTTGCGATCACGGCTAGAAAGGTTAATGCAGTCAAGCTGCTGGAAAATAATTCCATGAAAATCAAAAAATAAATAGATAAGTACTCTTTGATCATTCCCATATTGATTTCAATTTAAGAGCCACCGGTATACAGCTGTTTCAGCCTGTTGGGTATCGTCAGTACCGGGCAGGCGGTCCTCGATTGAAGACAAAATGAGAAAAAGCCAAGAAAGTACTTGATAAAAATAGCTGCGTAAACGCAAGCGAAACATAAGTGGAACCACCTATTGGTGTGACACCCAAGTCAACTTGCCAAGTTTTTATGTCAGTGTTGGTGGTTTGACCAATCAACCGACAACTGCGGTAGCAGAAATTTGAGAAGCTAACCTGAAATGCCATCGGAAAACGAATCCACATGTTTCTAGAAATGATATGAAATCTAGAAAGGTTAATGCAGTCAAGCTGCTGGGAAATAATTCCATGAAAATCAAAAAATAAATAGATAAGTACTCTTTGATCATTCCCATATTGATTTCAATTTAAGAGCCACCGGTATACAGCTGTTTCAGCCTATTGGGCATCGTCAGTACCGGGCAGGCGGTCCTCGATTGAAGACAAAATGAGAAAAAGCCAAGAAAGTACTTGATAAAAATAGTTGATTGGTCAAACCACCAACACTGACATAAAAACTTGGCAAGTTGACTTGCCATATATATATATACCTCTTGATGATCTTGACCTTCCCCAATATTTATAAACATTCATATTATGCCGAAGTTGTAACTTTGCCCCCGGTCACCGTACTACGACAAAATGCTTTGTGTGCATTCATGCAACGGTATTAGAAGATAGTTTTATATTTTTATATATATTATTATCGTATCAATTTTGATGACTATGAACTTGGAATAACGAAAGATGGAATTGTGAATACTGAGTGTTTTTGTTTCAGAATATCGAAGTTGAGGTTAAGACATCGTTCAATTCATGTATTCATTTGAATGGATTTGAATTATTTTATAACGATTTTTCATATTTGTCTATATCGTTCCTTTGTTATGTTTATATGTCCAAGAACTCATCTCACTCCCTCTTATAATAGACTCGTCACCATACCTAATTACATTGATTTGTCATACAAATGAAACTCAGGTTATCTACACATAATCAACTCGTCCGGTGTCTATATCAAAGGATGCTATTTTGAATGAGAATTTCTAAAAAATTACAATACGAAATAAATTTCCAAATATCATAATTGAAATTTAATGTCAAATGTCAATCATCTATAATAATGTCCTGAATAACATTCAAGATATAAAATGCCACTTTTTGTTGAAACGACTCAACGAATCAGAATTAAAAAAGACAGACAAACACTTATTTCTTCATTTCTAAAATGTCCTGTTTTTGCCAACCTTGTATCTTTCAATATGATGTTTATTCATCACTATAAACTGTGATATATAATTTTTCGTTATTGCATATTTTTGACAAGTTTCCCTGTATAAGAAAAGTTTTCATTTTCAAAAAAAGATGTGTGTGGTATCCAAATTCCCTACGGTTGTGTATATATTGGATATGTTCAATCTGTCCAACAAATCCCTGAATGCTAGCCTCATAATGTGCAACTATAGACTGAAAAAATGGAAACTGCTGAGATTTGAAACTCGTTCTGGAAAGGTTGCTTCGACGGTTTGGAATTTTGTTGTTGTTGAGATAACTCTGACTGATACTGCACACGTTGGTGTATTATTCTGAAATAAATTCGGTTTTCAATAAAAACATACACTAAATAAATACTTTTGTCAACAGAGAGGGTAATTTCTTCCATGAAGTGATTGCTACACTTATAATGAAAATAAAAAATCAAGTGTCATTCAAAATAACGAATTCAAAACACATATTCTGCACGTACTAAATGAAGAAAAAATATTGTATGGAAACACCACTTCATGTGGATCTTATCTGTCAATGTGAATTTTTGAGTCGAACAATACTAACCTTAATTTCGTATAATCTCAAATGAAACGACACGATTCGGTTTCCCAATGACCATCAACCCTTTGAATACAATAGCATATTTTCCTGATGAAAATTCTTCTAAGTGACGGCAATACGTCTCCGTCACTCGGTGGGCAGAAATGACACTTCATCTTCCAAATCCAACAAGACCGCCTCACCAAATTTTCCTTTCACGATTTTGGCAGTGAATATCCTCTGCGGCATCTCCACAGGCAAATCTGCTACTTTTATACTTGACTTCCTCTTCACGATCGAACTTGCATTCAATTTTTGTAAATCCATTTGGGAAATATATTCGAATATTATCTCAAACAAACCACTACATGGAAAACATTCGACTGAAATCATCCAATATATATATATATATATATATATATATATATATATATATATATATATATATATATATATATATATATATATATATATATATATATATATATATATATATATATATATATATATATATATATATATATATATATATATATATATATATATATATATATATATATATATATATATATATATATATATATATATATATATATATTGTCGTTCCACCACTCTTACTGAACCCAGTGGGGTTGATGCTCCCCTTCCCATACACAATGCTGTGACTTCCAAATATTTTTCCATTCCTCACATCGAAGGATTATCTTATAAAATTAAAAAAAATTCAGACTTTTCCAAAACATTACAATTTCATTAAAAAACACAGTGATAGTAAAAAACATTTTTTCCAAATTAAAAGATAAAACTCCAACTCTACACAACTCAGGCATAGTTTATGGAATTCCTTGTGCAGAATAACCAAATATACATAGGCCAAACTGGCAGACTCCTCAAAGATAGAATCACAGCCCACAAAAGTGACATAAAAAACAACAAAAATAGTTACACATTAGCCCAACATTCCATCAACCATGACCACAAAATTGCATATGACAATGTCACAATATTAGACCAATCCAACAACGTACACAAAAGAATGTTCCTAGAAATGACAAACATTTTCAAAAATCCTCTCAGTGTGAATTCTAGAAGAGACACAGGAGGACTTAGTATAATCTATACTTACCTACTTCCCTTAGACAATCAAAACAGATGCACCAACCATCCTGCTACCAATCCAGTATGATAAAAGTCAATCTGCACATCATAATGATTGGAACTATCATTCAATAAACCTCTTTCAAACTCTTTTAACTTAATCAAAAAATAAAATTACATTCAACCATTCATCTATCAATTTCAATATGTGCTGTAAATGACAGGACAACTGTTCACTCTTCCAAGATGTTAATTAAAACAAAATTCTATTCAATTTATTTTTGAAAATTCATCACAAATTTCAATTGCACTTTATTCCTGTCTGATGATAAACTTAGTCACTTTTGCATCCATACCACAGACATGGATCTTTTCTTTTCTCCTTTTTCAATATTTAAAAAAATATTTTTTGACAAGACAATTGACAGTTGACTTGGACATGTCCCTTTCACAAGATGTATAAAAATTTAAAAAAAATTATTTTACAACAATCTAATGTTATTAGTGCCATCCATATTTTATTATAATGTTCTCAGTTTTAACCAGTTATCCAGTATCATGAGTGTTCATAAATCATCACATTTTGAAAGTGTTTTAAGAAAACAATTCTTCTCATGCTTGCTTCATATACATAACCTCAACTTTCGTACGTAATGTAGAACAAATTTTGACAATTGTTAAATTTTCATCTTATCATCAAGAGTTCCTGAAGAAGAGTCAATAAAGTCTCGAAAGCTTGAACAGAAAAAAGAGTTCTCATTTTTTTTGTCTCCGACTGCACACCCGTTCCAATCCCCGTGCTGTTTCTTAACTTAGCCAGTCGTGCTAACCGTCAACCTCTCTCTCTCTCTCTCTCCGTCTATATATATATATATATATATATATATATATATATATATATATATATATATATATATATATATATATATATATATATATATTTATATATATGATGTGATGATGTGTTGTTTTTCCGGGTGTTCATCCGTTGTGTCATGCGACGATCCGACTATTATTAACAAAGATACGGTTCAGTGCCCTTTTGGTTGCCTCTCTGTTTTTTCTTTGTTGATAAATTCAACATATCTCTTTTCATTTGATATGCTGCACGTGACGATGTGACTATCATTAACGAAGATGCGGGTCAGTGAATTTCTGACATATTGCGTCATTTTTGTTTTTTCTTTGTCAATGAGTTCTGCATTCGTTTCCCTTTCATTTGACGTGCTATACATAACGATCCGACGTTTCCATTCTATTTGACGTGCTACACATGAAGATCCGAATATTATTAACAAAAATACGACTCATTGCCCTTCTGATATGTTGCGCCATCTTTGTTTTTTCTCTGTCAATGAATTTTGCATCCATTTTCATTTCATTTGATGTACTGCACGTTGAGAACAAATCATTATTAACGAAAATGTGGGGGGTTCCAAACGACGTATTTCAAATATTTATTCACTATGTATATATACGCTTATATTTCGTAGAATTTTCAATACGATTTTCACCACACTATGGCAAATTTTCTAACATGTGTGGACTATTATTTCTTCAAACTGAAACTCACTTTCCAAATGTAATTGATAAATCAATCGCAAACGTGTTATGATTTTGATATATTTTGAGATAATAATATTTAATATCGAACAAATAACCAAAAAGAAAATTATTTGCATTGTATTCCGAAACCTTTGGAACCGTTTTTGACGAGTGATCAATGAACACCAAATGAATTTCCTAATACCTCTTGATGATCTTGACCTTCCCCAATATTTATAAACATTCATATTATGCCGAAGTTGTAACTTTGCCCCCGGTCACCGTACTACGACAAAATGCTTTGTGTGCATTCATGCAACGGTATTAGAAGATAGTTTTATATTTTTATATATATTATTATCGTATCAATTTTGATGACTATGAACTTGGAATAACGAAAGATGGAATTGTGAATACTGAGTGTTTTTGTTTCAGAATATCGAAGTTGAGGTTAAGACATCGTTCAATTCATGTATTCATTTGAATGGATTTGAATTATTTTATAACGATTTTTCATATTTGTCTATATCGTTCCTTTGTTATGTTTATATGTCCAAGAACTCATCTCACTCCCTCTTATAATAGACTCGTCACCATACCTAATTACATTGATTTGTCATACAAATGAAACTCCGGTTATCTACACATAATCAACTCGTCCGGTGTCTATATCAAAGGATGCTATTTTGAATGAGAATTTCTAAAAAATTACAATACGAAATAAATTTCCAAATATCATAATTGAAATTTAATGTCAAATGTCAATCATCTATAATAATGTCCTGAATAACATTCAAGATATAAAATGCCACTTTTTGTTGAAACGACTCAACGAATCAGAATTAAAAAAGACAGACAAACACTTATTTCTTCATTTCTAAAATGTCCTGTTTTTGCCAACCTTGTATCTTTCAATATGATGTTTATTCATCACTATAAACTGTGATGTATAATTTTTCGTTATTGCATATTTTTGACAAGTTTCCCTGTATAAGAAAAGTTTTCATTTTCAAAAAAAGATGTGTGTGGTATCCAAATTCCCTACGGTTGTGTATATATTGGATATGTTCAATCTGTCCAACAAATCCCTGAATGCTAGCCTCATAATGTGCAACTATAGACTGAAAAAATGGAAACTGCTGAGATTTGAAACTCGTTCTGGAAAGGTTGCTTCGACGGTTTGGAATTTTGTTGTTGTTGAGATAACTCTGACTGATACTGCACACGTTGGTGTATTATTCTGAAATAAATTCGGTTTTCAATAAAAACATACACTAAATAAATACTTTTGTCAACAGAGAGGGTAATTTCTTCCATGAAGTGATTGCTACACTTATAATGAAAATAAAAAATCAAGTGTCATTCAAAATAACGAATTCAAAACACATATTCTGCACGTACTAAATGAAGAAAAAATATTGTATGGAAACACCACTTCATGTGGATCATATCTGTCAATGTGAATTTTTGAGTCGAACAATACTAACCTTAATTTCGTACAATCTCAAATGAAACGACACGATTCGGTTTCCCAATGACCATCAACCCTTTGAATACAATAGCATATTTTCCTGATGAAAATTCTTCTAAGTGACGGCAATACGTCTCCGTCACTCGGTGGGCAGAAATGACACTTTATCTTCCAAATCCAACAAGACCGCCTCACCAAATTTTCCTTTCACGATTTTGGCAGTGAATATCCTCTGCGGCATCTCCACAGGCAAATCTGCTACTTTTATACTTGACTTCCTCTTCACGATCGAACTTGCATTCAATTTTTATAAATCCATTTGGGAAATATATTCGAATATTATCTCAAACAAACCACTACATGGAAAACATTCGACTGAAATCATCCAATATATATATATATATATATATATATATATATATATATATATATATATATATATATATATATATATATATATATATATATATATATATATATATATATATATATATATATATATAAGCCACCGGTATACAGCTGTTTCAGCCTATTGGGCATCGTCAGTACCGGGCAGGCGGTTCTCGATTGAAGACAAAATGAGAAAAAACCAAGAAAGTACTTGATAAAAATAGCTGCGTAAACGCAAGCGAAACATAAGTGGAACCCCTTTTGGTGTGACACACAAGTCAACTTGCCAAGTTTTTATGTCAGTGTTGGTGGTTTGACCAATCAACCGACAACTGCGGTAGCAGAAATTTGGGAAGCTAACCGGAAATGCCATCGGAAAACGAATCCACATGTTTCTAGAAATGATATGAAATCTAGAAAGGGTAATGCAGTCAAGCTGCTGGAAAATAATTCCATGAAAATCAAAAAATAAATAGATAAGTACTCTTTGATCATTCCCATTTTGATTTCAATCTAAAAGCCACCGGTATACAGCTGTTTCAGCCTATTGGGCATCGTCGGTACCGTACTGCTACCGCAGTTGTCGGTTGATTGGTCAAACCACTAACACTGACATAAAAACTTGGCAAGTTGACTTGGGTGTCACATCAATAGGTGGTTTCACGTATGTTTCGCTTGAATTTTCGCAGCTATTTTTATCAAGTACTTTCTTGGTTTTTTCTCATTTTGTCTTCAATCGAGGACCGCCTGCCCGGTACTGACGATGCCCAATAGGCTGAAACAGCTGTATACCAGTGGCTCTCAAATTGAAATCAATATGTATATATATATATATATATATATATATATATATATATATATGTGTATATATATATATATATATATATATATATATATATATATATATATATATATATATATATATACAGGGGCCTGCAACAGTGGCGCGGTGTTCCATATCTCTATATAGGAAGCAGATAGGAATCTAATTTTCTATAATATTACCTTATTGCTCGAGCTCGACAAAATAAAAATATTGGCGGTCACACAGGGTGTTCGATTTTTTCTGGGCGGATCCCAACTGTGTCTTTTTAAGTGGCAACCTATATTTTTTATCGCTTTTTCGGTTTCTTCATAGAAAATAAAATAAACTTTATGTATATCTGCACTTCGAAAATATTGACGGTTTTCGAGATATCTAGCATGGCAGGTTTTTTTTCCAATATTCGTCACTCAGAATATTTGAAATTATAAAGTGGTGCCAAGTCCAGTTGAAATTTTTTTTTGGTCGAATATTCTACATTGGTAACTCTCTCAAACGATATATCTGAAATCGACCTGTGATATACAGGGTATGAAAAACCGCTTGCCAAATATTGTAAATGAAAATTTGCAAAATCTTCCTTATATTAAATGGAACACCCTGTATATTATTGATCCATAAGAAGCGCCAATGAAACCTCTACAAATTTCATTAAGTATTCCCTATGGCTAAGTTCAATAGTTTTTCTTAAATGAGCATTTCTTTCGAAAAATGGTCATTTTTTCAAAGCGAAATCCATTTGACGACTGATAAAAATATACGAAAGATATCTTGTTTCAATTTTGTACATTAGAAGGTGTCCAAACAAATATTTTTTAACGAAATAAATGTATGTACCTATCACTTTTTGCTAAATGGAAAATTATTTTTTCATTGGATGCAGAATTTCACTCATAAATCGTGCAATATCAAACCAAACAAGTTAAAAGAAAGAAACATTATAAATAACTATTTTTTTCATGTTATTATATTCATTCAGAGCTTGAGTTCTAGATATTCAAATTTGTCAACTGGCAAATTACAAAACTACAAAAGGGAGAGTTTAATTAAGGTTGATAATGAAACTTTCATAAAATATGTTCAACATGTCTTCCATTCTCTTGAATGCAGAGCTGAAGTCTATGTTTGGAAGACTGTTCTACCCTGCGCAAGACAGCTGGTGTAATGCTGCGAAAAGCATTCGTTATTCTAAGTCGCATATTTTCGTGAGAAGTTGGTGGCTCAACGTAAACCATATTTTTTATGTATCCTCATAAGAAAAAATCTAGTTTCGTCAAATCTGGTGATCTAGCGGGCCACCGTACAGGCCCATTCCGTCCTATACATTTATTGAAAAATACTTCATTTAGATGATCTATCACTTCTGCCGAATAGTGAGCAGGTGCACCATCATGTTGTAACCACATTCTATTGCGGAGGTCAAGAGGAATATCATCTAACAAACCTGGTAAATCATTTCGTAAGAAATTGAGATACATTGCACCATTCATATGTCCCTCAAAAAAGTATGGACCAATTACATATTCTCCAATGATGCCTCCCCAGACATTTATCGACCACCTATGTTGATAATCCATCTGTCTCAATAAGTGAGGATTTTCTGTCGCATAATAATGGTAATTATGTCGATTTACAAATCCATTTTTATGGAATGTCGATTCATCCGACCATAAAATATTATTAAAAAAATATTCGTTTCGACGAATTTTGTTCATGGCCCAATTGCAAAATCTCACTCTTTTCTCGAAATCAGCATACAGTAGTTCTTGATGTAACTGAACGTGGTATGGATGCAAGCGATGTTTCTTCAATACTCGTTGCACTGATCTCTCACTTATATCCACTATTTCCCCAATTTGTCGTTGACTCCTACTAGGATCTTCTTCAACAGCAAGAAGAACTTGCAATTCATTATCTTCATTAGTAGCTGGCTTGATGCGCTCATGTTTGGAATAATTAATAAATCCAGTTTCAACGAATCGTCCCAAGACCTTTCGGAAAGATCTTTCATCTGGATGCCTTCTATCTGGATACCGTTGAGAATAAATTCTACTTGCCAATAAACAATTCCTGTCTGATTCACCTAATATGAAAATCATATCAATCAAATCACTTTTTGATAACAACATTCTGATGAAATTATACCGACAGTTCAACTTCACGATTGACAAAAAATTTCAATATTCATTTGCAGCCAAATATTTTGTTCTGTCATTTGCCAGACTACTTGATTTCCAATAAATATTTCATTCGCTGAAAGGTTGTTTTAGACCGAAAGAATATGGCACAAATTCCGAGATTTTTGAAATTATTGTAACTATTCAAGAACGTCCATTTTGTGGTGTAATTCGCAACTTGTTTATCTAGCAACAGGTAATTTTAGGAATGGGCGATATTTTAAGGAAAGGGTATTTTTTGTATATTCTTATCAGTCGTCAAATGGATTTCGCTTTGAAAAAATGACCATTTTTCGAAAGAAATGCTCATTTAAGAAAAACTATTGAACTTAGCCATAGGGAATACTCAATGAAATTTGTAGAGGTTTCGTTGGCGCTTCTTATGGATCAATAATATACAGGGTGTTCCATTTAATCTAAGGAAGATTTTGCAAATTTTCATTTACAATATTTGGCAAGCGGTTTTTCATACCCTGTATATCACAGGTCGATTTCAGATATATCGTTTGAGAGAGTTACCAATGTAGAATATTCGACCAAAAAAAAATTTCAACTGGACTTGGCACCACTTTATAATTTCAAATATTCTGAGTGACGAATATTGGAAAAAAAAACCTGTCATGCTAGATATCTCGAAAACCATCAATATTTTCGAAGTGCAGATATACATAAAGTTTATTTTATTTTCTATGAAGAAACCGAAAAAGCGATAAAAAATATAGGTTGCCATTTAAAAAGACACAGTTGGGATCCGCCCAGAAAAAATCGAACACCCTGTGTGACCGCCAATATTTTTATTTTGTCGAGCTCGAGTAATAAGGTAATATCATAGAAAATTAGATTCCTATCTGCTTCCTATATAGAGATATGGAACACCGCGCCACTGTTGCAGGACCCTGTATATATATATATATATATATATATATATATATATATATATATATATATATATATATATATATATATATATATATATATATATATATATATATATATATATATATATATATATATATATATATATATATATATATATATATATATATATATATATATACATATATACAGGGTGTCCCTGGACGTCCTCTTTTCCTCTCGAGAATGTATAGATGGGGTCAAAATATCACCAGTACTTCATATAACTTTTTTTCCTAAAATCCTTCGTTACCAAGTAACGGGCCCTCGAAGTTACAAAATGAAAAATGTTTTTCTTTGATAACTTTTCAAGTGAATATTCAAAATCATCCAAATTTTGGTAATTGACTAAACAAATGAATTCCTTCGATGAGCTTTCATGCAGGAGTCAGTTGTTTTGCTACAAAGTCAGGAACGGACTACCCCCGATGGTCCACACCCCAAAACTTTGAAATGACAGATATTTTTCAATATTTTTCAACAAATTAAGGTTACTTGGACAATTTTATGAATAAAAGTACTCGTGTGGAAAGTCGATCGGAGCAACAAGTCTTGATAAAAATGTAGTTTCACTCGACGGCATCAAACCCGCTCGTCCACCATTATTTGAAATGAATAATTATCAAAGCAGAAATAATAATGATAACGTTAATTCCATCTATTGTGGAAAATATGGTTCAGATGGTCACGCACAATCAAACTAAAATGAGGAGGAGCGCCATCATGCATAAACCACATATCTCTTCGGGTTTGCAATGGAACATGTTCCAAAAGTCCATTCAAATCGTTCTGAATGAACTCCAAATAACGTTCTCCATTCAATCGGTCCTGTAGAACGAATGGTCCTATAAGATGGTTTCCTATGATACCAGCCCAAACATTCACGTTGAATTTCCGTTGGAGTTTGGTTTGCAATATCCCATGGGGATTTTCTTCGACCCATATATGGAGATTATGAGAGTTGATAACTCCATCTCTACTGAAACCTGCTTCATCAGTGAATAAAACTCGATTAATAAAAGTCATATCCTCTCTTTGCCTATCCATGAACCAATTGGCATATTCCAGTCGTGCTGGAAAATCTTGAGGTGTCATGGCATGTACCTTCTGGATGTGAAATGGGTGGAGCAGTTGTTCCCTAATTATTCTATGAATAGTGGACTTGGATGTATGGAACTGTTCTGATAGATTTCTGATGCTCATTGAAGGATCATCAGCGACGGCTTCCAAAATATTTTCCTCCAATACAACGGTACGTAAGTAGGAGATTTGAGCCGGTTCTAAGCCTCCCCCCACCACTATGACGTATTAATTGCTTTTTTATTGGTTGTTGTTTGGTGAAGTCAAGGTGATGTGACCTTGAAGGGTGTGGTGTATGGATCGTTCAGAAATTTTTTCCCGGTTCTAATCCTCCCCCCACCAATATGACGTGTTATTTGCTTTTTTTGTTGTGCAGTGAAGTCAAGGCGTTGTGACCTTGAAGTGTCTGGTGCATGGATCGTTCAGTTTTTTTTTCATATGAGATTTTGTGTGTGTGTATGTGTGTGTGTGTGTGTGTGTGTGTGTGTGTGTGTGTGTGTGTGTGTGTGTGTGTGTGTGTGTGTGTGTGTGTACGTTTACATATATTAGTGGAACACTGTGTATATAAAAAACAGTATTTGTGGCAGACTTCACAATTGTGGTATACTTGCACGCTCATACCACAATTTTTTCGTTGATTTTCGCATAGTTCAGCTGATGACGAGTCTGTCTATACCTACTTCGTAGTTTCAATGTGTAAGATGCCACTAAGACCCTTCATGCATGTTGCTACACACACCAATATTTGTGGAATACCGAAAGTCACTGCTTTGAGCGCCCTCTATATGGGTTATTTCCAGTAAGTTTTTAGAATATCTGGCTGTAGCTGTGTAAATAATATTCTACCTATTCGTGTATATTAGTGGAATACCAACTGGATTATTAAGTTTTGTTACTTATACATTCGGAGAGAAAAACAATCGATACTTTCTCATTATTATAACAACCATTGTACAAAAAAACGATTCATGAATACTTTATTTGGATTCATTGGTACAGGAAACAGCATGCAAAATCAATTGAGGTAAAACAAAAGAATTCAAAAACTATTTTTCAAAAAGTATGAAAAATCGTGAAAATGATCTTATGTATAAGTAAGAGTTGGGATAGAGATTTAAATACATCAAATCCACTCTTAATGAAAACTGAATGCATATATATATATATATATATATATATATATATATATATATATATATATATATATATATATATATATATATATATATATATCTAGTTGCAATAGTTGAAAAACTAGTTGAAAAAACCAGACATCACCAGAAGATGGCAAATGAGACTTTGCCGAAACGTTGTGAAAATAATCCTTATGGGGAGAAAATACACAGAACACGGAGCGAAACCCGAGAAAACAGCTCATCATATATATATATATATATATATATATATATATATATATATATATATATATCGTTGTTACACGACGCATGGTCTGTCAGTCATCAGGAGATATAATTTTTTTATTTATTCCCAGACTGAGTACTTGATATGAGCAGGTAGTTTGTAGATAATCAATAGCTTGTAGATCCTGATGATCTCAACTTGGCGAGTAAAACGCATGTAGAGTGACAGTGACATAGTTTTCGTGTTTTTATGAAAAAAATAATAATTTTGTATGGGATTTGTGGACCTGGAATTATCTACACTGTGACCTCCCCAGATCTATTGAAAATATTATGATCTTATGTTACAGTTCTTCATCCAATATCATCCATTATTACCAAGGAAACTTCAAAGGAAAGTTTAATATGATACAAATTTTGCTAAAAATATAATTCCAAATCCAAGATTTCAGGCATTTTCAATCGAAGGAACCAATATATGCCCAAGAGAACTCCGTCAAATTCAGAACAAGAGATATCAAACTAGTTTTCTATTCACGAAATATAACTTTCGGATGTCAAAGTCCTTTTTTAAAAATTAATTTTATTAACACAAATTGATGTTAACAGTATGAGAGCAAAATTATAACTGAATTACAAAAGTATTCTTCCCATGAAGATAAGAATGCTTGCACATCAGTTTCCCAGAATCGCGAGATTCTGCTTCAGCATGGTCAGCGGTTCACATGGGAACGGGCGATATAATTCCTAATTCCTCCCCCCGAAGATTCAACGTAGGAGGGTCAGCGAGGAAGTTGAACCCTAGACATCTCGATATCTTGACTTGGTTCGGATGGTCCATTGGTTTTGCACCCTCTGAAGCCAATCTTCTTGTGCACTAGGTACAAACAAATTGATACTAGGACCAAGTAGATAAACATCGTCCAAAAACTTGGGATATGTGCTACGTCTTCGAAAGATATAATCGGTTCGTTTTCCATTATTGCTGTTTTAATTGAATGAAGTTCGTCCAGGTTTAGGTCATCAAGTTGGATCCCTATTGATTTGGGTGGCTCTGGCTTCCCTTCGTCCAAGTCTGGTAAGATGATTGGTTCACTATTGGCAACTTGGTGATCGTTGGTTATGATTTGGTTGCCACAGGATAACTGGCATCCAATTGGAATGTCGAATAGATAACTTCCAGGTAGTAGGTTCTCGATTTCGTTTTGGTTCTGGCACTTGAATTTGGTAGTTTGTTGAGCCGGTAGGAGGACAACCCATTTGTTTGAGTTGTCTAGTTGTCTAATGGCTGGTCTCGATAAATGTATGACAGTCTGCTTACAAGTGGAGGTGTTCTGGACATTGAGTAGCTGGATTTCGCATGGATTGTCTTCTGTCAGCTCTTTGATGTTGGTGGATGGGCAGATATAGGTTCGATGGGAGTTCCAAACAAGGATCGCTCAAGAATGCATACAATTTTTCGTTTTTTGACAAATATTTGTTTTGAGGTATAACAGCCTTAAACTGACCCTTAGTTAATATCGGAATAGAAAATAGGTGATAGTAATCGAAATTTGATGGATGGGTAATTGGAATATGCAAGATATAGGTTATTCTGGAATTTGATATATAGCTTTTGAGGCTAATAATTTTTTCATAAGGCAAAGTATTCTCGAAACTTATTTCAATTGGTAGTTGGTCTTTCTCAACAATTTTATTCAATTTTTGCAGTTCTCTGAACAAATCTTTTGTTTTTATAATACTAGGATGAAGAATGTTCAGTCTGGAAAATTGTATTGAGTTTTCAACATCTTGCAAAATTGAATTTATGATTTCAAATGTATTGATTATCTGATTCAAGATGTCTTTGATAAACATAGAGTTTTCTTTATACGTTTGATTTTCAACAATTTTTGCTATTTGATTAATTTTTGATTCCAAAAGCCTTTCGTTATGTTTCACTTGCTGAACTGTACTATTGAACTGATCAATTATTGAGATTGAGAGTGAGGTTTGCTTCTTGATATTCGTTACTAGATTATTTTGATTATCTTGTAATTCTTTGATCAGACGGTCATATTTTTCACCATCGTTGGAATCTAAATTTCCTGTGATCGACTTGAAAATGGATCCAATTCCGTTTATAAGACCGCGCTTTGTTCTAAGTGGATGTGGTAAAATATTGTTGAGTCTATCAGTCACCTCCTTTTCCGAAAATTCTAATATTTTTAAATAGTTAGATGTGTCCCATGAGTAGTCTTTGTGACCGCCTCTAAGTGTCCTCACATTTTTTGAATGGAATTTCAGTTTATTTACCTCCAAGATTATTGGATTTAAATCATAATAATGAATAAGTGAATATGCGTGCGTTTCGACTTTGGCTGTTCCAAGTTTGAGAGGAATAAGTCCTGGATTGTTATTTAGGTTTTGTTTAGATATATTTTCCCGGAGTCCAAGATTTCCAGATAATCTGAAAAATTAATCAGTTTTTAATGGGAGATGAGTATTTTTTGAGGGGGCGTTTTAAATTGTCCATGTGAATTTTTTGTTGGTTTTCTGTAGAAAATGTTTTTATTGTATGATCGACCGTTTTGATTTGAGTTGGTTTTTGAAATTTATTTGCATCCTTTTGCCTAATATGTTTTTTCACGTAAACTTTTTGTTTGGTTTTGAATACAATGGGATCATCGCGTTTTTTATTTTCTCGTTCTACTATCTTTTCCTTTCGCTTTATTAGATCCGAGTTTATTTTGGAATAGAGGAGTTTCGATCGTTCCTTGTGATCATTGGTGTAATCATTTAGTAATTTCCGATCAATATCAATATTGAAAGGATCATTGGTTGAAATGTGACCACTTATGATGTCAATTGGCTTGAGTTTTGTGACTGAATGTATGAAGTGATTGTATGCCAAAATTGCGTACAACATTTTCATTTTTGGAGGGGTTTTCAAAAATCCTCTAGTGTTGAGTAGACGAATGTGTTCTGGAATGGTAGAATGGAACCGTTCTATCATTCCATTGGATTGAGGATGGTGTGGTGATGTGAAATGAACTTCGACTTTGTGTAAAGCCAGGAGTTTCGAAATGAGAAAGTTATTGAACTCGGTACCGTTGTCAACGATAATTCGTTTGGGGATACCATGATGAGAAAAAAATTGAATGAGGTTGTTGGCTATTTCCGTACCTGTCAAGGAGTTGACTGGGTATGCCTGTGCGTACTTTGAAAAACTGTCTATGATTGTGAGAAATTTTCTACTTTCGATAGTGAATGTATCCATATGTACGATTTCGAAAGGTTTGGTTGCTGTAGGGGTGATGTTGAGCTTCATTTTGATGGGGTTTCGCTCATATTTGCTTTGTTGGCAAATAAGGCATTGAATAATATATGTTTGAATGGTTTCTTTTATGTTCGGCCAGTAATGTTTTTCCTTAATTCTTGCGAAAGTTTCGTCAACACCGCGGTGGTTTGACTTACCTTCATGGTGGTTTTTGATAGTTTCTTGAACGTCTTCTTTTTTCGTAACGTCCAGAAGCTTTTTGGTACACCTTTTGAATTTTATAGAGGGCCACTTGAAATATTTTTGAATTGTTGCCGAAAATGGTTCATAAAGTTAGGGGTTTTCAAAGTAGACATGGTACTGCACTCCTGGGGCGACATATTCTTTGATAAAATTCAAAATATCGTTTTCTGTATTATTTTGCGATATTTGTACATGAATTCTCATCTTTTTCTCGAACAGAATGGTAGTTTTCGGTTTGGCCGGAGAATGGAGAACTGAGCTAATAATTAACTGATTGAGCCCTAGGTTCACGGCACACTGCGCTATTGGAATTGTTACAACAGGGTTTTGTTCAGCATTTGAGTGAATGGTGTCATCTTCAAGGTTCTCGCGTTCTGGTAGGAGTTCATCTTCTATTTGTTCGATATTAGGTTGCAATGGTGAAGAAATGTCATTTTTTTCATTACCTGTGGAAGGTAATTCATTGTCTTCGTGTATTCTGAGTTCTGGTAGAGGTTCATCTCCTGTACGTTCGGTATCAGGTTGAACTTGTAAAGAAAGATTGTCATTTTCTGTGTGACTTTTCGGAGGTAACTCGTTGTCCGTATTATTTACATGCATTTCTTCAGGAGGAATCATGATGGGAGAATATTCAGTGTCCAGGTTGGGTTCTCCAATAATCAAAATATCGGAAGAGGGTTGATAATCTGGGGTTTCAAGGCAACGACTTACTGGGTTTCCTTGACCACTGAAAGTGACACTTTGATTTGTTAGACGTTGTGATTCGTCTAGTATGTCATCCAATTCCTCCCAAAAGGTTTTGGTGTCCTTAGTGTGGATTTCGACACGGGATAAAGCATCGGCGTTGGTGTTCAACTTGCCTTTTTTGTAGATTATGGTATAATCGTATTCCTCTAGTTTGATCCGCCATCTCAGCAATTTTGAGTTGGGGTCCTTCAGAGAGAATAACCACTGAAGGGGTTTGTGGTCAGTGACTATATTGAACTTTCGTCCAAAGAGATATAGGCGGAAGTATTTGGTAGCACATACGATCGCGAGGAGTTCTTTCTCAATGACTGAGTAATTTTGCTCAGAGTCATTCAGGGTCCGAGATGCATATGCAACTGGAAGGTCTTGGCCTATAGGGCCTTGAGAAAGGACAGCTCCTTGGGCGAATTTACTTGCGTCCGTGGTGAGATTGAAAGGTTTAGAAAAGTCGGGGTACTGCAAAATCGGATCATTGATTCACAGGTTTTTGCAGATATTGAAACATTCCAAAAACTCTGCATTATGTTCAATTTTTGCGCCTTTCTTCAGGCATTTGGTTAATGGTTTCGTTAGTCTAGCGAAATTATTGATAAAGCGTCGATAGTAACCTAACAAACCCAAGAATCCTTCGATCTGTTTGGTGGTTTTTGGGACGGGGAAATTTTTGATGGCTGTGATTTTATCTGGATTCGGCTTGACACCTTCGGGAGTCACGACTTGTCCCAGATAGGCTACTTCCTTTCGTAGGAATTCCGATTCATCCAGCTGAATTTTGAAGTTTGAGCTTCTCAGCCTGTTGGAGACAGATTTAAGGCTCTCAAGGTGTTCTTGGAGGGAAGTCGAGAAGATAATAATATCGTCGAGGTATACCAAGCACTTTTCGTTCTGGATAACACGAAGGATATTATCCATTTCGCGCTGAAAGGTAGCTGGCGCGTTTTTCAAACCAAATGACATCCTCAGGTACTCATAATGGCCATGTTCCGTATTAAAAGCTGTTTTTTCAATATCGTCCTCTTCCATTTCAATTTGATGGAAGCCACTGGCCAGGTCGAGTGTTGTGAAATACTGGCATTTTCCCAGTTTGTCAAAAAGATCTGTGATGTTAGGTAAAGGGTATTTGTCATCTATCGTTTTCTCATTGAGCTTGCGATAGTCAACAACAACCCTCCATTTTTGCTTCCCAGAAGCATCGACCTTTTTGGGTACCACCCAAATTGGCGATGACCAAGGAGAATTGCTTGGCCGAATAATTTTCTGGTCGAGCATTTTTTTGATGTGATTTTCGACTTCTTGCTTGTGTATAAATGGGTACCGGTATGATTTTGTATACACCGGTATTTCATCAGATGTTCTAATTTGGTGCTATACACGGCTCGTAAAAGTCAGCGGGGTATTTTCATAATAAAATATGTCAGAGAATTCTTTGCACAGCGAAAGTATCTTAGATCTTTCCTCATTCAAATGGTCACATCGAATTTTTGAAAAATCTAAATTTTGCTTAGGGGAATCATCAAAATTATGAAAATCGATTTTTTGAATTTCGTTCGTATCAAATTTTTCAACAGCGATTGGTTCTGAAAAATTCAGGGTTACTGGTTTGGTGGTGTTGTTCAAAATTGTAGTGAGAGCTCTACCTTTATTTGCAACAGTAAGACACTCTGGCAATTCACAATTATGGAAGCGTTGGTGAGGTATTATTATTTAATCATTCTGAACTGATGTTTTGACCTGTATCACTTGCTCAGATCTTGGAGCAATCGTAATTAAATTGAGATCGCTTTTTGTTTTTTGAAACTTCAGTTTTATTTTCGCATAAGGAGTGATAAGATAGCCATTACCAAAATCTAGGTTAGCTTGTAAAAGTTTTAAATTGTCAAGACCAATTAATCCTTTGAAAATGTCATGAAATTTGAAAAGGAAAAATTTTAAATGTTTTTGTTGTGGCAAATTGAATAATTTTGAAGCGGGCATAGATGCGCTATATTTATGAGCTGATTTTTGGAAAACTGCGGAAACAATAAACGGGTTGTATTTAATTAGATTTGGAAACAGTTTTTGGGCAATTTCTGGATCTATAAAAGATTTCGTGGAGCCTGAATCAATGAGAAATTTTGCGTCATATTCCGGAAATGTTATATATGATAATTCGCTAGAACTAGAATTATTGAAAGAAATGATTTGCGGAACTAGGTTTGATTGTTCGTGGTTGGCATCTCCTGAAAATTTACCTCGGAATTGTCAAAGTTACTTTTCTGATTTTCATTTTCGCAGTATAGAAATTCGTCATAATGTTCGTTATAATCTTCCTCAGCGTAATATTCCTGTTCGCTATAATTTGGTTCATTTTGAGTGTCACTAATTAAATAATTAAATATTTCCTCTGATATAAAATTCCTTTGGGGTTGATTTTGAAATGAGTTTGAGGGACCTGATTGATAATTAGGGGCGTTTCTTGTCGAAACACTCATTGGTACTGGTTTATTTGTTTGATATGTATTTCTGGTGGATACACTCATGGGTGTAGGTTTTGTGAAGTTCTGATTTTGATTTCGATTGGGCCTGAAAACATTTCTGTTTTGAAATGGTTGTCTAAAAACTTGCGCGTTGGTAAAGAATTTTTGGGGTTGGCTTGGTGCTCGTGGCTGAATTGGTATTGGTTGTGAAGGAAATTGATTTTGCTGTCTGAAAAAGTTATTTGGTGTACTATAATTATTGACAGGAGAAGAATTTGGCCGTCTGATCTGAATTGGTGTTCTAGAAGGCTGAAAGTTTGGTCTAAATGTATTCTTATTTGAGAAATTTTGGAAGTAATGTACATTGTCTTACTGTAAAACAAACTGCAATGCTTCACTGAGAGATTTGGGTTGCATACAACGTATTGTAGTACCCAAGGGTTCCTTGAGCCCAGAAAGAAAGGTTTTCAATGTCAAATTGCTATATAAATATCTTTTACACCTTTTAGATTCTTGTGTGATTTCGTGAACGTCGATATAATTGCACAATAGGTTCAATATATTTAAACACCTATCATAGAACTGTTGAGGCTTTTCATTAGGGGATTGCCTAAGCATAACCATGTCTCTGTTTAGGCAAGTTTCATCCCTTTGATCGGCAAAGTTTCTGGTTAATGTATCTTTGAGTTCTCTCCAATTTGAAACATTCTGTATATTAGCTACTACTTTAGCATTGCCTGATAATTTTGAAATGAGACAGATCAGCAAATAAACATTTTGAAAGCTTGTCGGCTCAGCCACATCATAAAAAGTATTGATTATTGAATCACAAACTGCTAGATATCTATTTAAATCATTAGGGTTGCCGTCGAATTCAAGCACACACCTAAGGTATTCTGAGTTGAATTGATTAGCCATTATTATATTTGAACTACTAGAAGAATTAGGCAAAGAAACTGAAGAGTCAGCTGAAGGGTTTTCGTTATTCAAATTTAACTTTCCAAGAATTTGAGATGAGTTATCAATAGACATTTAAAAATTACAACTTACATTAAAATTGTGAGAACTTTGAGCATCCTTTATAAGGTAGACGACTGGTTCCTCGATTTTTGATTTCCAGAAAAACTTCCTTGCGAGACTGGACGATTCTGTTCCACTCCCCGATGATCTGCCTGTTGAGGGTAGCTAAAAGTCCACGATGGATTGGGTTTCTTGAGGTTTGAAGAGCCACTCCTTCACCTCCACAAGACAAAAAAACAAGTTCGATACCCGATAAATCGCTGAAACGAAAACTGCACGTTCGATACGTTAAATTTCGAGTATCCTACCGACTGCGCCAAATATAACTTTCCGATGTCAAAACCTTTTTTAAAAATTAATTTTATTAACAAAAATTGATGTTAACAGTATGAGAGCAAAATTATAACTGAATTACAAAAGTATTCTTCCCATGAAGATAAGAATGCTTGCACATCAGTTTCCCAGAATCGCGAGATTCTGCTTCAGCATGGTCAGCGGTTCACATGGGAACGGGCGATATAATTCACGGACGACAATTTTCCGGGCCAAAATATGTGGGAATCTTGCAGAATACAGATGAACTCCCTATTAGTTATCAATGGGATCAATGGTTGCGATAAGATGAATGTGGTTTACTCAACTTCAGAATATATTGTGGTTGATTATTTCAGTAAAACATTTTCAAATTAATAAAGTCCAGTGGCTTGTCCTTTTAGATCACCGGATTCAAATCCATTATATATTGATTCAACAAAATGTAACTGTGGATTGAATTGAAATTTATAGTCTTCTACCTGAAATATGGTACAACTCTGGCTGTTGCATTAGATATTTCCGGGACGTTTGATGGCTTTTGGCACCAGGGTTTCGTCGCCAAGCTTCCAATTTACGACTTGCCCCCACAGTTATATTCCTTGCTATCTAGCTTCCTTTCAGACAAATCACTCCACATAGAAGTTGATGAAGTTTCTTCCGACATTCTATCTATAAATGCAGGCGTCCCACAGGGATCAATTCCAGTACTAACACTGTTTAATCTTCACAACGACTTGTTGAAAGCTACATCTTGTCCAGTGCACAGCTTTATGAACCATAGTATCCTTCACACTCCTTTTCCACCAAAGAAGAACATGGAAGGAAGGTGAACAATTTGATTGTGGACTTGGCAGAAATTCTAGTATGGATATCCAACAAGTTGGTGGACAAAATAGAAACAAATGTTCATAATAGAACTTTATGATCGATTTTCACAGATTGATAGTTAACAAAACCGCGACATATGTTTCACCATACAATGGCTTCTTCAAGGCAAAAATATACTAAATTATATCATGAACACAATTCTTGAATTCTAATTTTCTATCCATAAATTACTAGCTTAAAATCTAATTACAAATTAGGTGTCCCTGAAATCAGCAAATAATATTTTTAGTTTTCCAATTATTATATAATTATTATATTAACTATCATCTATTCACCTGATAAATACATTTGTGTGGTGAATAAATTTTTTCTTATACTTATTGGTGAATTATCTGATACACTCAACCCATAGAATGATATTTGTGGAATATTCCTCACACACATATATGTTGTGCTACATTAGTGGAATATATGATACACACTCACCTCGAAGATTAATATTTGTGGAATATTTCGTACACACCCTGGTCTGATGATATTAGTGGATCCAGGGTGCCACAAATAGTTTTTCAACATATATGTCTTATCCGGGGAGTTAAGCGAAACAAATTAGTTTTCCATGGTTCTGATTTTTTTTAGCATCACTTCAGCTATATTTCAGAGCTGGCTCCACAAATACCTTTCATGCATGGGATCCACTAATATTATCAAACCTGTATGTGTGTGTAAGAGAATGCACGGTACAGGGTTTCATCATGTGCTTGTTTGTCTATGTACAAACATACGTCTGAATACTTCGAAGATCCTCCAAGTAATGAATGCTCCATCGGTGTGAGGGCACCAAGTTAGTGGTGGAGTGACGTCACAGCAATAACCGTTCAACGGCTAGAGAGCGACATGTTCACTCCACGACGTGTGGCAGAGTAATGCGTATTTATCGGTCTGCTCTCACCTCCCTCGATGTAGTGAAGGATGTGACGTAACGCCCCAGACTCGCCATCAATGGTGACACGCAGGCGGGCGAGGACTGTGCTAACGTCTGTCCTCTCCGAGAGCGCAACGACAATTGCTTGTTCGTATCGCTCTCGAAGCAGTGAATGATGTGACGTAACGCATCACCCTACCCTCGCTATTGATGGTGACACGCAGGCGGGCGAGGACTGTGCGAACGTCTGCCCTCTCCGAGAGCGCAACGACCACTGCTTGCTCGTGCCGGCAACTGTTATCGCATCAAATTGGGAGATGGGCTTGGCTGTGACGTCAGGCTTCTCTAGTGGATAGCAACTAGCAATGTGAACCTTTCACGGTTTCATGGTGGGGGTGACTCGCACTGTTTAATATAAAAGAAATGCCTGGTACACTATGAAATCAGTAGACGAATATATCTGCAGCAGTTAGCAATTGGTAGAGTGTCATTCAGTTCGTAATAGAAGGAAGACGGTGAGTGTATTTGTCTGTTGGAAATTGTTTATATTTTCATATAAAAGTAGACTTGAATAAAATTAATAATTTGATTGCACAGGAGGTTGAAATACTAGAGCAAAAGGCCTTATCATCATTGCCAATTGATGAAGTGTTCATAATTAGAAATATGTCAACTTATTCTACACGATTTGGTAAATCAATTTTATTAACTTTGCAAGATGTGAGCAATGATAAATTATTTAAAACATGGCTACCAAAACGTATTTCGTTGCAATTCAGTGATGACGATATATCTTGTATCAACTCATCAGGTGGTAAATATACGATGGTGTATTTAGGACAGAGCCAACAAAGTTTTGCTGACATGAAAACGCGATCTCTAGTTAAATTCAATATGATTGAATAATAATAGTAATAATTTATAGTGAATTTCTTTAGGTCATAGCTTACAAAGTTTTTTGGTGTGAAAACGCTAACTCTAGTCAAATTCAATATGATTGAATAATAATAGTAATTATAATGAATTTCTTATTGTTTTATTAATATTCATATATTAGATGATAATTATATGGAAATATAAACATTACTAACTTAGTTGAATACACTCACTTTGTAACTACAAGTAAAATGGGAATGTGAGTATTATATCACTGAAAAATTGGAGGTTGCTCATTGTTTTTTTTATTCGATTTCAGTTCCACCATTTAAAGATGTGGATGCAGTACGCAAGTCAAGATTGGGTCGATGTTGTAGATCTCAAATCATCGGTTCAACATTTGTCGTCTAAATTGAAGGTGTTGGGTGATGGAGCCGAACATGCAAGCAATTATGATATGAGTGTATGCTATGATGAAAAACAAATCGAATTATGCCTTCGTGATGCTGAGAACTATTGGAGTGGTGCAGAAGTTTGTAACAAATTTTTGGATAATGAATTGGAATTGTGGCAACTTTGTGAGGTTATGATTGAACTGAACCTAAGAAGATTCCTGTATAGCCTCCAACCATACTTGCCAGAATGGATTATTCATCACTTTGAATTGAATGATGAAAATCGAGAGGAAATTGAAGATGGTTGCGAAAATGATGATTATGAGGAAGAAGTTATTTTAGATAGTCTGTATGTTCCTGTAAATCATAAATAATGTCAAATAAAAAACTTTGTATTATTTTCATGTTATATTTATTTAAATCTCATGAAATACAATAGAAAATGATTACAAAACAATAAATATGATATAAAATACAATACATGATATAAGTCACTTACAAATAAAAAAAAGATCATAAAACAGTATATGATAGAGTGAAAAAAAGTGTCAATATCTGCTATGAACTGAACCATCCAATGCATTGTATGTTAAAACTGTATCATGCAAAATTAATGGATATTGTCTGGAAACTTGGTCTTCCTCGTCTCAAACTCAATCTTTATATCAATAGTTGATGATTTTGTTGCATTCGGTTGATGGGAACAATCGATGACGAATAGTGGATTCTCTCTAAATTGCCCAATGTCCATCAGAGGTTCACTCATATCTTTATCATAATAACTTCGCTGGAAACTCTCAAAAGCATAATAAGCAGGAGCATCAAGTTTTTTATCGAAATTCAAATTCCAACGCTCATATGGATAAACTCCAGAATTCAAGTATACTCGAATACTATTGATATCAGCAGTTGTAAATTTTGTAATATGCTATGTTCTATCTTCAGATGTGGTAGTACTTTGGAATGCGATGATGACAAAACGGGGAGTTTCCAATGCATTAGTTGTTTTGATGGCCCATATGTCTGAAGAAGTCCCACGTAATGATGGTAGTTCATAAAGGTCCCACATACGATACGCCAACTTGATTTTGGCATTCAGACCGCTTTTGTTTATTCTACTCAAAAGTTTGAGCTTGTGTTTATCATCTGGTACAATATGTCTCATTTTCCATTCGATTTTATTTATTTCCAAATCAGCATCAACCTCACCTATATACGAGTTTTTGAATGATCGAGCGATAATCAAAATCAATTCCTGTTTGGCATTCAAGATACTTTTGTTGTAATCTTCAGCAAAACCCATCAAATATTTCAGTGGTAGTTTTCCACTAAATACATGACTGTTTGTATCCAAGATATCTTGCTTCAATTGTGAAAGTCCCCAACCAGATGTCAATAATGTGTTAGCATGAGATTGTCCAAATGATATCATGGTTTTCATTGTAGATGTTATCCCAGGTTTTCTAACAACAGCCACTTGTTCACCACCCATTTCATAACGAATTTCGTCAAAGAGAAATGCAATTGCATTATTCGAGAGATAGCATGTTTTCGCTACATCTTTGGGGGTGAATTTACCTTCTATGTAAATGAAGCTGTCGGCAATATCTAGTATAACATCTTGATTATTGATTGCAATTCTGATTTCATCCGAATTCCTGAATAGCGGTGATCCATAGGGCTTATATGTGTGCTCATGTAAACTTATGAGAGAATGATCGAGCACTGGTTCATTGAATATATTCAACTTTTCACTGTTTGTTTCGAGCACCATTGTTAATTTCTCACTTTCAATCCAATCGATTTCAAAAATTTAAGATCATTCACAGACAGAGCGTTATGTGCTAACTGTTTAGCATACACTTGTGGAATGAGCTTCTTTTTATGCACACTTTTCTTTTTATGCACACCTTTCTTTTTGATAGTGCAACTCGTTTGGGATCGTTCAATGTGATTTTGTCTATTGTAAATGAAACCCATAACAACAGTTATTCGATTTTCTTCAATTCCAAAATAATGAAAATCTATTCTTCACTTCCAAAATCGATAAAGTTATTTTTTTCATCCAAAATACGCACTGTAATGTTGTGAATCAATTGACGACCCTCTGGACTGACAGGCATATATATAATACTGTGTGGTTCTTTAGTAAGATTGTAGCCAGGTTCAACATCAATATCGAATGAGAAAAGAATGTGAGATTCTTCACCATTTATATATGAACCAGATATTATATTGCAATCTAAGCGGATAAGTCCCCCAGTTGTAATGTTTATTGGTAAGATGATTCATGTATCTGATTTGGTGGAAATATTCCATGAGCGAACCCCATCATTTCTGCTATAGAATTTGGATGTGTCAGATCAATTTCATATTTGGATCGCATTTCACATTTGAATGTATTATTATTGGCGTGTAGATAGAAAATATCATCTGCAACGACATCATTTGGTTTTTTATCATGAAACAATCTGAACATGATATGTTCCTGTATGACGGCATTGATCTCTTCTATTTCATAAGCACCACATGGAATTTCAGTTGTCAACTTTTGGGGTATCGATGAGTTGTCATTACTGATTTTAAAACTAACTAAGTTATTAGCTTCAGTTATATTATTGATTGTATTTCATCCATAGAATCCCAAAAGTCCTAATCCATAACGACTGTTCCTATCCAATTCAATTGGTGGAAAAAAATCCGCACTCAAGATACTCGTCCCGACAGCTTGTAGCTCGAACTTTCGTGACATGACTGATGAATATTTTGAAACACATTTCAATTCATTATTGTACACAGCAACAGCACATTTGAGACAATTTACACTTTTTGGAAGGTGTTGTATTGTAATTAGTATCATTTTCATTGATACCAATATTCACATCCTCTATATTACAAATACAACACATAGATTTTCGAGGTAGGTATAGGACCATCATTAACATCCGAATCTGAATTTTGATCGTGGTGGTGCTCATAACAATATCTATGTTTCATTATATCAATGTCATCTTGCAGATGCTTAGGCAACTTTTCCCAAACATATGCAATCTCATGTGCAACACATGCAAGTATCACTTCCTTAGGCATATTTGCAAGCATCACTTTATCCATTTTTTGCAAGGTACCATATTTTGAAAACATTCTAAGTGAAAACCCCATTCCCTTGATAGCCTCCCGATCCAGTTTTGGTGTTGAATCCATTTTTATTTGGAAAATTATTTAGAGAGAAACTGCAAGCACAAGTGACCACAGAGAACTGTATTAAATTTCTGTTGTCGAACATAATTATATTTGATTTTTACATTCGAACATTTTCGAAAGAATCGAGTCAATTCCAATGGTGGTGGTAGATCTCCAAAACTATCGAAATATGTGAGTTCTTTCCCACATTTTTTATATGCCACCCAATGTGTTCCTGGTCCACTTATTCCATCTAAATCAACAATAGCTGTCTCGTTTTGTTTTGGACCTGAAGATGGTAATCTATCACGCATAAAAACACCACGAAAATGTGGAATTTTCATTTTTTGTGCATAATAACTGAGATCGAGATCAGTAAGAGGCCTCTGAGGTTGGGGTTCAATTAGTTTTTTGTTTTGTTTGTGGCTTTGTATGGTTTTAAATATAGTCCTAAACCTTTACGGTATGGTTTGAGATATATTCCACTTCCGCGTTTGCCTAATGCTACAGCCTCCATGGTTTTATTGTGACGATTGGCTTCCATTAAAGCCGCTCTGCTGGCTTTTGCCGAATTCACGGCCTTGGTAATACCAGCAGCGGCTCCCGCCAAACTTCCTAGTGCGGATAGTCCAGCAAAAATTGGTATCAATGGTAAAAGTCCACCGATCTTGGGAACAGGAATTATGCGTGGTGTGCGGATTTTCTTCTTTCCACCGGCAGCTTTAAGGTATTTACGTGCCGCCTGCAATGCCACAGTGATAGCTTTTTTGCTATTATTCGTCACAAATTGATTCCCACCAGCTTTCTTCAATACATTTCGCACTTTATGGACTATCCCAGCACCAAATGCAACTTTTTTAATATTATTTTTTTTCGTTTGTTTCCTCTTACATTTTTTCTTATTGGTACTACAACCCATGCCCATATGTCTTTTCGCTTTCATAATGTTGGTGACAAGTAATGCAGCTGCTCTTTCCCCAATACTCGCGTCCTTCGATTCAACCCTATCCCAAGCGCTGTATTCAAGTTCTTTGTCGGCTAAATGTCTTGCTGCAAGATCAGATGGATGCTCAGAATATTGAATATCGTGTTTTTTGCATTCAATATCTAATTTATTGATTCCAGGATCGTTACGAGCTAAACGTTGTTTCAATTTTGTACCCGGTCCACAGTATTGATATCCTCCGGGTAGATGTAATTCGAAAGGAAGTTTGTTTATTAAATCATTAACAAAATCACAACCTCTTTTAATTTTACGATCACTTTCAATACGTCCGTATCGTTTGATGGTACATATTGAAATGAATAAGCTAATAACATTTATATAGTCTCCAACCACGGCACGATGCGCATTGTAAAACAGAAAGAAAAGTTTGCTGTAGATAATCTAGATGAGGAATTTGGGTGTGGATTGAATGGACAAAGAGTATTCAGACATGGTCCACTACTTCCATCATCAGTTCGAGGACTCATTATAGGACCTTCAAATTGTGGAAAGACGAATGCAATGATATCACTATTAACACATCCACAAGGATTGAGATTTAGAAATGTGTATCTCTATTCGAAATCACTCAATCAACCTAAATATCAGTACTTGCGAAGTGTTTTGGAACCTATAAAAGGATTAGGTTTTTATACATTCAGCAATAATGCAGAAATAGTGGAACCCTCCGACGCAAAGCCTAATTCTGTTTTCATTTTCGATGATGTGATATGTGAAAAGCAAGATATTATTAGATCATATTTCTGTATGGGACGTCATAAGGATGTTGATTGTTTTTATCTAGCACAGACATATTCACGGGTACCCAAACAGTTAGTGCGTGACAATACCAATTTCATTATAATGTTCAAACAAGATGAGACGAATTTACATCACATTTATTCAGATCATCGTTTGTTTGAAGGTGATTGACAATGTTTCGTGATGAATTTCACTAGTTCGGACTTCCATTGTCCATTATATAAAATGATTTGAAATCCCTGAAACAAGTAAAAAAGAATAGTTGAAAATAACAATTATATTAAGCAACAATAAACCTGAAATGAAATGATAGTAAAATAACCTACAAGTAAAAATATAATAATTGAATAAATAAAAATTAAAGGAATGCAAAAAGAAAATAATAAAAATAAAAAAGTGTAGAGATTCCAAGTCACGTTAGTTCACGACGTTTCGATTGTTGGTATCTACAATCGTCTTCGGGTGATGACTGGACTGATTCCTCCGAGAGATGACTATTTTATAGGTCGTTGAAATACTTTCACTTTCTCTACTTTCCATTTTCCGCTTCACTGATTCCGTGAGAGATGACCGATTTGGCGGGAGTTGGTCATTTCTCGTTTGATATGGAAACCCATCATCAAGACGTAATTTTCGTAGAAGAATAACTACCATCAAAGGTTTTGCAGATCTATGGCAAATAGATCTAGCTGAACTACAACCTTATGCAAAAAGTAATGAAGGATACCTATATATACTTGTAGTAATTGATTGTTACTCAAAATATCTATGGACTGTGCCAGTTAAAGATAAAACAGGTAGTACAATAACTAATGCAATGAAATATGTACTGAAGGAAGCCAAATTTTCCCCTAAACATATACAAAGCGATCAAGGGAATGCATTTTTTAATAGAAGCTTCTCATCTCTCATGCGAGAATATAATATCAATCATTATTCAACATTCAGCACAAAGAAGGCAGCTATAGCAGAAAGAGTGATTCGTACAATAAAGGCATGGCTCTAGAAGGAATTTTCGATGAGAGGTCACCACAAATGGCTTGATATTCTTCCAATTATAACTAGTAGATATAATAATAAAGTTCATCGTACAATAGGTATGGCACCCATCAATGTTGATTCAACAACAAAATTGAAATTCAAGGGTATCAATGGAATTGGAGGAAGACAAAGTAAACCCAAATTCCAATTGAATGATATTGTACGTATAAGTAAATACAAAAATATTTTTGAAAAGTCTTACACTGCGAATTTTACCACGGAGCTATTCAAGATTGTTAAAATTAATAAAACCATCCCAACGACTTATAATCTTGAAGATATGAATGAACAGCCGATTAGAGGATGTTTTTACGAAGAAGAGTTATTACGAACCGAGAATCCTGACGTGTATCTGATTGAGAAAGTGTTGAAGAGAAGAAAAAATAAAGTATATGTAAAGTGGTTAGGTCTTCCTAGCGAACAAAATTCTTGGATTGATGAATCAAATATGGTTTAAATGTATCTAATAGTGACTTTTATGAATGAAGTAATATTAAAGTTCATTATTGTTTTCATTTCAATTATATGTATGTGAATTGAAAAATATTGCAGCGGTAAACATTGCCCCAGCCATTCGCAATGTTCTGTGTATACCAAACCAAATTAATTGTATACTCCATTCCCGCTTATATTTTTCAACTCACGATATTGAAAACACATTATCATTCCCAAAACTAATCGCCGTCACTTTGAAATGCAGTATCCAACTCTTTTTGCCAATTATCTCTCACTGATAATGCCGTCTCATAAAGCTTAGTCGACTCCTCAAGCTCAGCCTGAGCTTGCATTCTCGAACGTTGATGGAATTGCTTATCTTTACCAATTTTTGAACGGAGTTCATCAGCATCTTTAGACATTCTAGCCAATTCAACCTTCGCTAATGCAATCTTGGCATCTAATGCTTCAAGAGTTTCATTATTAGCATTAATAGCTCGCTCACTCTTTTCAAGTTCAGCAATAGTCATCTGTGCCTTTACAAGACGGCATTTTGCTTTCCTTTTCATTTCACCAAACCGATGGAGGGGACTGAAAGAAGATAGCGGTTCAGCTTTCAAATCACTCTTCATTTCTTTAGGAGTACCTTTTGGCTTCCTCTTCGATCTGTCACTTTTCGTTGCGGGTTTTTTCTGTCGCACAACACTTTTGGATTCTTTCTTTTCTTTAAAGTCAGTGACAATCGATGAAGATGCCTTAGTAACCTTCCTCTTGATTGTTCTAGATTTCTTAACAACACCAAGAGGAAGGGTAGATGAAGAGTGTTTGAGTGATGATAATTGCGAAACGATCGGATTTTCAATAATAATTTGCTCATTTGGTTCTGGCACATCTGCAAAGTTAACGAAGTCGTTAACATCAAAATCATTTATCGAATCTTGACTCGATAAATGTAATATTGGAATATTTTCAAAATCAGTCTGATCGATATCAACAAGTGGTGAAGCATCTTCAGCAATCAATAGCGGCATAGAGCTCATGATTATTAAGGTCTGAGGAATGATATGTGATAGCAATAGAATGTGGATAGGAAAGGTGATGATGTTACTGAGACCTCACCATTTATAGAAGAAAATAAACTAGCGTATGCGCTCTTTCATCAACTGGCACATGCGCTCTCTCACTAAACTATTCACGCGTGTAACAATCTTTGTCATTTAAGAGGAAACCTTTGTGTTGCATGCATGTATTTTTAAATGTTAGAAAATAATACAAATAAATTCAATATATATATATATATATATATATATATATATATATATATATATATATATATATATATATATATATATATATATATATATTTATTAATAATAGAGGACAATAACGATAATGAAAAATATAAAATGAAAAATGTTAATATGTCTCTGTGGATGTGGAACGTTCTTTGACTCTATTCCTCAATAGTTGTTGCTCGTGCGTCAAACACCAACATTGAAAAAAATGGATTCTCCTATTGGGGTAGAGTTGACCAACCTTCTCACACAGATCCCAAGTACTTCTACATGCATTGCATACATGATTCCAACAATTCATGGAATATGTATCACAACGCAAACAACGTTGCAGTGGAGCTGGAACGGCAGCACAGGTACCACAAATATTTCTACAGATACCTATATTGTTAAATATTATAGGTTCGGAACACTTCAGACACTGTAACTGTTGTTGACGATAATCCGATTTTGTTCGCTACGGTGGATGAGAAGGAGGCGATAGTTGAATCCGCAACACGCAATCACTACACATACCAGTACATGGATTGATTGAATCCTTAGGTCTACTTATTTGACAAAAGTAGCACACAATAGCCCCTGCAATCATCATTGGGTAGACACACACTTTTGGTTTTTCATTCCACTCTTTTGGAAACGGCATTTTACTAATTCGATTAAAAATATTAAGAGATGACTTACAGAAACTCTGAATGCTCTCTCCTATACCTACGATATCTATTTATACAAATCAACATCATGTGAAAGTATAGTGGGATAACTTCTCCTACTCTTCCACCCTAAACGAGTCAAGTGGGAGTCGCATCACTACCTATATAAGTCGACTTGCAAACCTAGAGTTCTATCATTCACTCTGCAACTGTGAGAAAACGTTAAGATGAATACTCAAAAAATAGTTGTTGCATTAAACAGAATATCTGCTATTGATACAAATAATTGGATAGAAGAGACAGATGATGAGGATGTCAACATTCCGCTAGAGGAAGTGATACTTGAAGAAGGTGTTGGAGTTGAAGAAGGTGTTGGAGTCGATGAAGTGGAGATTGACCTTGAAGTCAACGAAGTTGAAATTGAGGCTGAGAGCGATGAAGATGAAGACATGGTCGTTGAGCTAGTCGTGGATGGTGAAGGTGAAGATGAAGGGGTTGTATCAGACTCATCTGAAGGTGATAGCGCTTTGAGAATCGGTCACCGAATGCTCAACATCACCGATACCTTAGAAGATCCTGCCGATTTATATTGTGTGATGAATGCGCATGTGCAGATCGAAACGATTGATGGCAGCATAAAAAAGTTATGTTGGTGCTGTTTCCGATTTTATTCAATAAGGAACAATAACGGTGGCTGGTATCAACACGTTAATATCCACGATACGGTCTCTATGATGGAGATGGGTCAATATTGGTGTGAGGCATGTGAAAGACCGCTTACGAATTTCACGAGAGTATCAGCTTGCGTAATATGCAATAATGTGAAACCTGTGGCAGAATAACCCTGGACCTATTGGTCAAAAAAAAAACAACAGCCCTTTTCAGGGCTACATTATTCACACAAACAGTAGTTAGTTGTATTAGTATTCATAGATTATATGACAAATGAATACTTTGACTACTTTGAATACTTTGAAGTCTAAGTTGGAAATTTGTTAGTCTTTGAATATCTATACATTATATGACAAATAAATTACTACTTTGACTGAAAAGTCGATATTTGGAATTTGATAGTCATTGAATATCTATGCATATGATGAGTACTACTTTAAATGAAAGTTGAAGTTGGCATTTTGTCAATCATTGTATGCATATAATGATGAATACTTTCACATACATACATTTTGTTTGAGACTATAATGTTAACAATGGTATGAACCTGTTTCTGTTTGAAAGTATAATGATAGCTCTGAAAAGAGCTATTTTTGTTTATTGTTCCAGTCTTCAATTGTAGCCCTGAAAAGGGCTGTTTCTTTTATTAATCCATGCAATGTTATGGACTAACGCTCCTCATCATCATCAGAAACAATGATGATTGTATCATCATCTGTATCTGATGATATACTGATGGTGTCATCCTCATAATCATCTGAATCAGACGATATACTAATGGCATCATCATTGGCATAATTATCTAGCTCGTTATCCTCTAGATCGTCTAACTCATTGACATCCATCTCTAACTCTGCCTCTACTTCCTCTTGCATACCTTCTTCCATACGTGCCGGGAAATCATCAGGTAGATCATAGATACGTTGCAGCATTTGTGCAAAATTTGTACTGAAATGATCGAACGTTGAATCTATTCCATGTACCTGGATGGGGCCTGTACTCGTCATAGAATACTCTGGTACACTCATCGGTTCGGTGGTGGAATCAGCACTCGACATTGTGGAAGAATGATATAGAACTGGGATTGATGCTTTATTTATATTGGAAAAAAAAAGGAGGGGGTGAAGTGTAAATGTAGAACAATTCAGTGTTTGAAATTCGAAAGCAATAAGAATGACAATTTTCTTGAAATTCTAAGTCATTATTATCATGAGAAACTCTGAGTGATTATTATAAAAAAACTAATAAGGGAGAGGGAAAAAGACACTGCCCCAACCTCGCAGTGCCTCGTGTACACCAACCAAAAAGTGTGTACTCCGTGGAAGGAAAAGAAAGGAATAGAAAGGATGGGAGAAACGAGGAAACGATTACATATCATCGTCTGAATTCAGGACTTCATCAATCAGGATAGGGGATGGTGGAGGACTATCATCGGACTCATTGTCAGCGTCACCGTCATCATCGTCATCGCTGTCGTCGTCGTCTGTGTTTCCGGACTGTGTATCCCATTCGTAATCATTCCGCCAATCATAGGGATCTGGATAATCCCCATCAGACAGGTCCGCTAGATCGGTTCCAGTAACGTGAAGCACTTGTATCCGATCATCATAAATTATGTTATCATAATTCATCGAGTGAGGTGCCGTCGTGGAGGTAACGAAACCTTCATGGATAGAAGCCCAGTAAGGATGTTGATGCGCTGGGTCACTGTACGGCTCAGTAGTTGAATCAGGTTCCATGTTGAAGGTGGCTGATCAACTGAATATTCCAACAGATAATTCCTACTTTTATACTTTTGAAAGGGAGTGGGGGAGGAGAGGGGATTGAGTGGGAATGAATTACAAAAATGACATGAGCTATATTCCATGAAAGAGAAAATTGAAAATACTATATGAATTATATGAAGTATACTTATTGATTTCATTATGAAACATATTTTCTTCCCAAGAGATTATTTACAAGAGATTAGAGAACACAAAAATTGATGTGAGGTATTTGCATAGAAGAACTTGTAATTGAAATAAAAAAAGGAAATAATAATAAGACGAAGTGAAGAAAAATGCTCCAACCATCGCATTGTTCAATGTGTACCAAACCAAAACAATGTACACCCTTAATTTCACTTCTTTTTTTTTATTTTATTTTTATTTCCTAAAATTACAAACATAAACTCAAAACTATCTTAATTAAATATTCCTAACTAACCTAAAACTAATCTTACTACACTTACACTTAATCTATGGGAAAGTTTTTATAAAAGTCACTAACTTTTTATAAGTCTCTATCGAAGAGGTATATGCTTTACACTTTTCCTCCAGAGATGCATACTTCCGATCTAGTTCGGCCATTTTTTTTTCTAATTCCCTCCGTCGGTTAACAATTTCAGCCATTTTGCGCTTCCTTTTAACCAACGCGGCCTCACTAGATCGAGAAGCATGTTCTGCTTCCTTACATCTCTGTAGAAAACTGTCCAACATTTCACTAACCTCTCCGATAGGCTGTCGCACTTGTGGCACTAACACTTCAGGATTCGTCACCGGTGTTGCCAGCATCGGCGAAAGCGGCACCACCGACGGAGTGAATACGATGGGAGCCTCCTCCGATGGGGACAATACGACTGGTGGCTCCTCCGGAGAAGGCGCCCTAGGTTGTTCCACTACTGCTGCGGGTGGTGTGGAGGGCCTTAAGCTGTTTGGAGCGGTCGACCAATTACCTGCATAAGGATTAGTCATATTGCAAGTAGCTCGGTACTTAGGAATAGGACCAAGCCTCGCTGCAGGTCGTTGGCAAACCTTCTTCACAGGCCTGACTTCCTCCTCCTCCTCGAATAAGTCAGGGCTTACGCCCCAATTCGCTACGCTCGCGCCGGCGCGAGCGGGCCGGTGGCCCCCCACCCACCACCCCGGGGGGTATCTGTCATTTCAAAGTTTTGGGGTGTGGACCATCGGGGGTAGTCCGTTCCTGACTTTGTAGCAAAACAAGTGACTCCTGCATGAAAGCTCATCGAAGGAATTCATTTGTTTAGTCAATTACCAAAATTTGGATGATTTTGAATATTCACTTGAAAAGTTATCAAAGAAAAACATTTTTCATTTTGTAACTTCGAGGGCCCGTTACTTGGTAACGAAGGATTTTAGGAAAAAAAGTTATATGAAGTACTGGTGATATTTTGACCCCATCTATACATTCTCGAGAGGAAAAGAGGAAGTCTAGGGACACCCTGTATATATGTATATATATATATATATATATATATATATATATATATATATATATATATATATATATATATATATATATATATATATATTTATATATATATATATATATATATATATTGATTTCAATTTAAGAGCCACCGGTATACAGCTGTTTCAGCCTATTGGGCATCGTCAGTACCGGGCAGGCGGTCCTCGATTGAAGACAAAATGAGAAAAAACCAAGAAAGTACTTGATAAAAATAGCTGCGAAAATTCAAGCGAAACATACGTGAAACCACCTATTGATGTGACACCCAAGTCAACTTGCCAAGTTTTTATGTCAGTGTTGGTGGTTTGACCAATCAACCGACAACTGCGGTAGCAGTACGGTACCGACGATGCCCAATAGGCTGAAACAGCTGTATACCGGTGGCTTTTAAATTGAAATCAATATGGGAATGATCAAAGAGTACTTATCTATTTATTTTTTGATTTTTATGGAATTATTTTCCAGCAGCTTGACTGCATTAACCTTTCTAGATTTCATATCATTTCTAAAAACATGTGGATTCGTTTTCCGATGGCATTTCAGGTTAGCTTCCCAAATTTCTGCTACCGCAGTTGTCGGTTGGTTGGTCAAACCACCAACACTGACATAAAAACTTGGCAAGTTGACTTGGGTGTCACACCAATAGGTGTGTTATTTTTTGATTTTCATGGAATTATTTTCCAGCAGCTTATATATATATATATATATATATATATATATATATATATATATATATATATATATACATATATATATATACATATATATATATATATATATATATATATATATATATATATATATATATATATATATATACAGAGATATAGATATTATTGAGTGTGTATGATATAAATCAAAAGGAGGAAATTCGTGGACATGACACTCAAGAAATATATGGAATGCTGGGTCTTCTAATTGAAACCACAAATGTGCGGTTGGCTCCTGTTGGTGACACCGTGTATATGTGATGTTTTTTTTTCCATTTTTGGTAACCAGTTGTTGTCCACCTTTGCAATTGGCTGCACCGCGCTGATGAGGCCAATAGCCAGAAACACGTGTCCGCGGTTTGCATCCATATTTCTTGAGTGTCATGTCCACGAATTTCCTCCTTTTGATTTATATATATATATATATATATATATATATATATATATATATATATAATATATATATATATATATATTCCTGATTGGCAGGAAATAAAGACCAAAATATATGCGAAAAGCATGAAGTGCAGACCACTGCATGAAAAGCAGACCACTGAGCATGAAATAAAGACCAGGCTGAAAATATGAATGAAGGTTATGTAGACCGGTACTCATTTCTTGCATTTGGAGAGGTGGAAAAGGGGTGGAGCTTAATTTGAGGGGAAATTGATTATTCCAAATTGCAGGAAATAAGGACCATGATCGAAATGTCATTAAAAGTCTCATTTTCTAAATGTTATAAGGTCTAGTATTCGAATATCAATGTTAGCGAGTCAACGTTTCACCGTTTCTTAGGAAATCCAGTAAAATTTCTACAAATGTTTACTGGTTAATGAACAATTTTCAGGCTATATTTCTAATCATTGATTCCGGCCTCTAATATTCAGCATTCACAAAAACGAAAATAAAAATTGAATAACAGCAAAAAATTACAAAGTTTGTTGATTTGAATCTGGTTCAAAAATAGGTCAGAGTTCGCCCTGGACAACCGGAATAACAGGGTTTTCTCCAGGGGCTGCAACCTAGTCTCAATTTGTCACTAGAAGTTGATTTTTGTCGTTTCTAACTCGATTTTAGCAATCAAATTCGGTCTTTTTTCGGTTGTGCTTCAAAAATTTCCAATTCATCACTAGAAATTGAATTTTGTCGTTTCTTACTCGATTTTTTCGGCAAAAAAACCCAGAAATACATTCTGGCAAACGATCTAAGTTTTTTTCGGTTATGAATCAAATATTTCCAATATGTCACTAGAAGTTGATTTTTGTCGTTTGTATATCAATTTTACCGGCAAAAAACCCAGAATTACATTCTAGCAATCGAATTCAGTATTTTTCTGGTTATGCTTCAGAATCTTCGAACTTATCACAAGAAATTAATTTTTGTCGTTTCTAACTCGATTTTTCGGCCAAAAACCCAGAATCACATTCTGGCAATCGAATTTAGTTTATTTCGGTTATGATTCAAATATTTTCAATTTGTCACTATAAGTTGATTTTTGTCGTTCCTAACTCGATTTTAGCAATCAAATTCGGTCTTTTTTCGGTTGTGCTTCAAAAATTTCCAATTCATCACTAGAAATTGAATTTTGTCGTTTCTTACTCGATTTTTTCGGCAAAAAACCCAGAAATACATTCTGGCAAACGATCTAAGTTTTTTTCGGTTATGAATCAAATATTTCCAATATGTCACTAGAAGTTGATTGTTGTCGTTTCTAACTCAATTTTACCGGCAAAAAACCCAGAATTACATTCTAGCAATCGAATTCAGTATTTTTCTGGTTATGCTTAAAAATCTTCGAACTTATCACAAGAAATTAATTTTTGTCGTTTCTAACTCGATTTTTCGGCCAAAAACCCAGAATCACATTCTGACAATCGAATTTAGTTTATTTCGGTTATGAATCAAATATTTTCAATTTGTCACTAGAAGTTGATTTTTGTCGTTTCTAACTCGATTTTAGCAATCAGATTCGGTCTTTTATCGGTTGTGCTTCAAAAATTTCCAATTCATCACTAGAAATTGAATTTTGTCGTTTCTTACTCGATTTTTTCGGCAAAAAAACCCAGAAATACATTCTGGCAAACGAATTAAGTTTTTTTCGGTTATGAATCAAATATTTCCAATATGTCACTAGAAGTTGATTTTTGTCGTTTGTATATCAATTTTACCGGCAAAAAACCCAGAATTACATTCTAGCAATCGAATTCAGTATTTTTCTGGTTATGCTTCAAAATCTTCGAACTTATCACAAGAAATTAATTTTTGTCGTTTCTAACTCGATTTTTCGGCCAAAAACCCAGAATCACATTCTGGCAATCGAATTTAGTTTATTTCGGTTATGATTCAAATATTTTCAATTTGTCACTATAAGTTGATTTTTGTCGTTCCTAACTCGATTTTAGCAATCAAATTCGGTCTTTTTTCGGTTGTGCTTCAAAAATTTCCAATTCATCACTAGAAATTGAATTTTGTCGTTTCTTACTCGATTTTTTCGGCAAAAAACCCAGAAATACATTCTGGCAAACGAATTAAGTTTTTTTCGGTTATGAATCAAATATTTCCAATATGTCACTAGAAGTTGATTTTTGTCGTTTCTAACTCAATTTTATCGGCAAAAAACCCAGAATTACATTTTAGCAATCGAATTCAGTATTTTTCTGGTTATGCTTCAAAATCTTCGAACTTATCACAAGAAATTAATTTCTGTCGTTTCTAACTCGATTTTTCGGCCAAAAACCTAGAATCACCTTCTGGCAATCGAATTTAGTTTATTTCGGTTATGAATCAAATATTTTCAATTTGTCACTAGAAGTTGATTTTTGTAGTTTCTAACTCGATTTTAGCAATCAAATTCGGTCTTTTTTCGGTTGTGCTTCAAAAATTTCCAATTCATCACTAGAAATTGAATTTTGTCGTTTCTTACTCGATTTTTTCGGCAAAAAAATCAGAAATACATTCTGGCAAACAAATTAATTTTTTTTCGGTTATGAATAAAATATTTCCAATATGTCACTAGAAGTTGATTTTTGTCGTTTCTAACTCAATTTTACCGGCAAAAAACCCAGAATTACATTCTAGCAATCGAATTCAGTATTTTTCTGGTTATGCTTCACAATCTTCGAACTTATCACAGGAAATCAATTTTTGTCGTTTCTAACTCGATTTTTCGGCAAAACACCCAGAATCACAATCTGGCAATCGAATTTACTTTATTTCGGTTATGAATCAAATATTTTCAATTTGTCACTAGAAAATGATTTTTGTCGTTCCTAACTCGATTTTAGCAATCAAATTCGGTCTTTTTTCGGTTGTGCTTCAAAAATTTCCAATTCACCACTAGAAATTGAATTTTGTCGTTTCCTACTCGATTTTTTCGGCAAAAAACCCAGAAATACATTCTGGCAAACGATCTAAGTTTTTTTCGGTTATGAATCAAATATTTCCAAAATGTCACTAGAAGTTGATTTTTGTCGTTTCTAACTCAATTTCACCGGCAAAAAAACCCAGAATTACATTCTAGCAATCGAATTCAGTATTTTTCTGGTTATGCTTCAAAATCTTCGAACTTATCACAAGAAATTAATTTTTGTCGTTTCTAACTCGATTTTTCGGCCAAAAACCCAGAATCACATTCTGACAATCGAATTTAGTTTATTTCGGTTATGAATCAAATATTTTCAATTTGTCACTAGAAGTTGATTTTTGTCGTTTCTAACTCAATTTTATCGGCAAAAAACCCAGAATTACATTCTAGCAATCGAATTCAGTATTTTTCTGGTTATGCTTCAAAATCTTTCGACTTGTCACAAGAAATTGAACTTTGTCGTTTCTAACTTGATTTTTTCGGCAAAAAACCCAGAATTACATTCTGGCAATCGAATTTAGTTTATTTCGGTTATGAATCAAATATTTTCAATTTGTCACTAGAAGTTGATTTTTGTCGTTTCTAACTCGATTTTAGCAATCAGATTCGGTCTTTTTTTGGTTGTTCTTCAAAAATTCCCAATTCATCACTAGCAATTGAATTTTGTCGTTTCTTACTCGATTTTTTCGGCCAAAAACCCAGAATCACATTCTGGCAATCGAATTTAGTTTATTTCGGTTATGAATCAAATATTTTCAATTTGTCACTAGAAGTTGATTTTTGTCGTTTCTAACTCGATTTTAGCAATCAAATTCGGTCTTTTTTCGGTTGTGCTTCAAAAATTTCCAATTCATCACTAGAAATTGAATTTTGTCGTTTCTTACTCGATTTTTTCGGCCAAAAACCCAGAATCACATTCTGGCAATCGAATTTAGTTTATTTCGGTTATGAATCAAATATTTTCAATTTGTCACTAGAAGTTGATTTTTGTCGTTTCTAACTCGATTTTAGCAATCAAATTCGGTCTTTTTTCGGTTGTGCTTAAAAAATTTCCAATTCATCACTAGAAATTGATTTTTGTCGTTTCTTACTCGATTTTCTCGACAAAAAACCCAGAAATACATTCTGGCAAACGAATCAAGTTTTTTTCGGTTGTGAATCAAATATTTCCAATATGTCACTAGAAGTTGATTTTTGTCGTTTCCAACTCAATTCTATCGGAAAAAACCCAGAATTACATTCTAGCAATCGAATTCAGTATTTTTCTGGTTATGCTTCAAAATCTTCCAACTTTTCACAAGAAATTGAATTTGGTCGTTTCTAACTTGATTTTTTCGGCAAAAAACCCAGAATTACATTCTGGCAATCGAATTTAGTTTATTTCGGTTATGAATCAAATATTTTCAATTTGTCACTAGAAGTTGATTTTTGTCGTTTCTAACTCAATTTTATCAGCAAAAAACCCAGAATTACATTCTAGCAATCGAATTCAGTATTTTTCTGGTTATGCTTCAAAATCTTCGAACTTATCACAAGAAATTAATTTTTGTCGTTTCTAACTCGATTTTTCAGCCAAAAACCCAGAATCACATTCTGGCAATCGAATTTAGTTTATTTCGGTTATGAATCAAATATTTTCAATTTGTCACTAGAAGTTGATTTTTGTCGTTTCTAACTCGATTTTAGCAATCAAATTCGGTCTTTTTTCGGTTGTGCTTCAAAAATTTCCAATTCATCACTAGAAATTGAATTTTGTCGTTTCTCACTCGATTTTTTCGGCCAAAAACCCAGAATCACATTCTGGCAATCGAATTTAGTTTATTTCGGTTATGAATCAAATATTTTCAATTTGTCACTAGAAGTTGATTTTTGTCGTTTCTAACTCGATTTTAGCAATCAAATTCAGTCTTTTTTCGGTTGTGCTTAAAAAATTTCCAATTCATCACTAGAAATTGAATTTTGTCGTTTCTTACTCGATTTTCTCGACAAAAAACCCAGAAATACATTCTGGCAAACGAATCAAGTTTTTTTCGGTTGTGAATCAAATATTTCCAATATGTCACTAGAAGTTGATTTTTGTCTTTCTAACTCAATTTTACCGACAAAAAACCCAGAATCACATTCTAGCAATCGAATTCAGTATTTTTCTGGTTATGCTTCAAAATCTTCGAACTTATCACAAGAAATCAATTTTTGTCGTTTCTAACTCGATTTTTCGGCCAAAAACCCAGAATCACATTCTGGCAATCGAATTTAGTTTATTTCGGTTATGAATCAAATATTTTCAATTTGTCACTAGAAGTTGATTTTTGTCGTTTCTAACTCGATTTAAGCAATCAAATTCGGTCTTTTTTCGCTTGTGCTTCAAAAATTTCCAATTCATCACTAGAAATTGAATTTTGTCGTTTCTTACTCGATTTTTTCGGCAAATAACCCAGAAATACATTCTGGCAAACGAATCAAGTTTTTTTCGGTTGTGAATCAAATATTTCCAATATGTCACTAGAAGTTGATTTTTGTCTTTCTAACTCAATTTTATCGGCAAAAAATCCAGAATTACATTCTAGCAATCGAATTCAGTATTTTTCTGGTTATGCTTCAAAATCTTCCAACTTGTCACAAGAAATTGAATTTTGTCGTTTCTAACTTGATTTTTCCGGCAAAAAACCCAGAATTACATTCTGGCAATCGAATTTAGTTTATTTCGGTTATGAATCAAATATTTTCAATTTGTCACTAGAAGTTGATTTTTGTCGTTTCTAACTCGATTTTAGCAATCAAATTCGGTCTTTTTTCGGTTGTGCTTCGAAAATTTCCAATTCATCACTAGAAATTGAATTTTGTCGTTTCTTACTCGATTTTTTCGGCCAAAAACCCAGAATCACATTTTGGCAATCGAATTTAGTTTATTTCGGTTATGAATCAAATATTTTCAATTTGTTATTAGAAGTTGATTTTTGTCGTTTCTAACTCAATTTTACCGACAAAAAACCCGGAATTACATTCTAGCAACCAAATTCAGTATTTTTCTGGTTATGCTTCAAAATCTCCGAACTTATCACAAGAAATTAATTTTTGTCGTTTCTAACTCGATTTTTCGGCCAAAAACCCAGAATCACATTCTGGCAATCGAATTTAGTTTATTTCGGTTATGAATCAAATATTTTCAATTTGTCACTAGAAGTTGATTTTTGTCGTTTCTAACTCAATTTCATCGGCAAAAAACCCAGAATTACATTCTTGCAATCGAATTCAGTATTTTTCTGGTTATGCTTCAAAATCTTCCAACTTGTCACAAGAAATTGGAAATCGTTTCTAACTTGATTTTTTCGGCAAAAAACCCAGAATTACATTCTGGCAATCGAATTTAGTTTATTTCGGTTATGAATCAAATATTTTCAATTTGTCACTAGAAGTTGATTTTTGTCGTTTCTAACTCGATTTTAGCAATCAAATTCGGTCTTTTTTGGTTGTGCTTCAAAAATTCCCAATTCATCACTAGAAATTGAATTTTGTCGTTTCTTACTCGATTTTTTCGGCCAAAAACCCAGAATCACATTCTGGCAATCGAATTTAGTTTATTTCGGTTATGAATCAAATATTTTCAATTTGTCACTAGAGGTTGATTTTTGTCGTTTCTAACTCGATTTCAGCAATCAAATTCGGTCTTTTTTTGGTTGTGCTCCAAAAATTCCCAATTCATCACTAGAAATTGAATTTTGTCGTTTCTTACTCGATTTTTTCGGCCAAAAACCCAGAATCACATTCTGGCAATCGAATTTAGTTTATTTCGGTTATGAATCAAATATTTTCAATTTGTCACTAGAAGTTGATTTTTGTCGTTTTTAACTCGATTTTAGCAATCAAATTCGGTCTTTTTTCGGTTGTGCTTCAAACATTTCCAATTCATCACTAAAAATTGAATTTTGTCGTTTCTCACTCGATTTTTTCGGCCAAAAACCCAGAATCACATTCTGGCAATCGAATTTAGTTTATTTCGGTTATGAATCAAATATTTTCAATTTGTCACTAGAAGTTGATTTTTGTCGTTTCTTACTCAATTTTACCGACAAAAAACCCAGAATTACATTCTAGCAATCGAATTCAGTATTTTTCTGGTTATGCTTCAAAACCTTCGAACTTATCACAAGAAATTAATTTTTGTCGTTTCTAACTCGATTTTTCGGCAAAAAACCCAGAATTACATTCTAGCAATCGAATTCAGTATTTTATGGTTATGCTTCAAAATCTTCCAACTTGTCACAAGAAATTGAATTTTGTCGTTTCTAACTTGATTTTTTCGGAAAAATTTCCAATTTATCACTAGAAATTGAATTTTGTCGTTTCTTACTCGATTTTTTCGGCCAAAAACCCAGAATCACCTTCTGGCAATCGAATTTAGTTTATTTCGGTTATGAATCAAATATTTTCAATTCGTCACTAGAAGTTGATTTTTGTCGTTTCTAACTCGATTTTAGCAATCTAATTCGGTCTTTTTTCGGTTGTGCTTCAAAAATTTCCAATTCATCACTAGAAATTGAATTTTGTCGTTTCTTACTAGCTTTTCTCGGCCAAAAACCCAGAATCACATTCAGGCAATCGAATTTAGTTTATTTCGATTATGAATCAAATATTTTCAATTTGTCACTAGAGGTTGATTTTTGTCGTTTCTTACTCGATTTTAGCAATCAAATTCGGTCTTTTTTCGGTTGTGCTTCAAAAATTTCCAATTCATCACTAGAAATTGAATTTTGTCGTTTCTTACTCGATTTTTTCGGCATAAAACCCAGAAATACATTCTGGCAAACGAATTAAGTTTTTTTCGGTTATGAATCAAATATTTCCAATATGTCACTATAAGTTGATTTTTGTCGTTTCTAACTCAATTTTATCGGCAAAAAACCCAGAATTACATTCTAGCAATCGAATTCAGTATTTTTCTGGTTATGCTTCAAAATCTTCCAACTTGTTACAAGAAATTAAATTTTGTCGTTTCTAACTTGATTTTAGCAATCAAATTTGGTCTTTTTTCGTTTGTGCTTAAAAAATTTCCAATTCATCACTAGAAATTGAATTTTGTCGTTTCTTACTCGATTTTTTCGGCATAAAACCCAGAAATACATTCTGGCAAACGAATTAAGTTTTTTTCGGTTATGAATCAAATATTTCCAATATGTCACTAGAAGTTGATTTTTGTCTTTCTAACTCAATTTTACCGACAAAAATCCCAGAATTACATTCTAGCAATCGAATTCAGTATTTTTCTGGTTATGCTTCAAAATCTTCGAACTTATCACAAGAAATTAATTTTTGTCGTTTCTAACTCGATTTTTCGGCCAAAAACCCAGAATCACATTCTGGCAATCGAATTTAGTTTATCTCGGTTATGAATCAAGTATTTTCAATTTGTCACTAGAAGTTGATTTTTGTCGTTTCTAACTCGATTTTAGCAATCAAATTCGGTCTTTTTTCGGTTGTGCTTCAAAAATTTCCAATTCATCACTAGAAATTGAATTTTGTCGTTTCTTACTCGATTTTTTCGGCAAAAAACCCAGAAATACATTCTGGCAAACGAAATAAGTTTTATTCGGTTATGAATCAAATATTTCCAATATGTCACTAGAAGTTTATTTTTGTCGTTTCTAACTCAATTTTACCGACAAAAAACCCAGAATTACATTCTAGCAATCGAATTCAATATTTTTCTGGTTATGCTTCAAAATCTTCGAACTTATCACAAGAAATTAATTTTTGTCGTTTCTAACTCGATTTTTCGGCCAAAAACCCAGAATCACATTCTGGCAATCGAATTTAGTTTATTTCGGTTATGAATCAAATATTCTCAATTTGTCACTAGAAGCTGATTTTTGTCGTTTCTAACTCGATTTTAGCAATCAAATTCGGTCTTTTTTCGGTTGTGCTTCGAAAATTTCCAATTCATCACTAGAAATTGAATTTTGTCGTTTCTTACTCGATTTTTTCGGCAAAAAACCCAGAAATACATTCTGGCAAACGAAATAAGTTTTTTTCGGTTATGAATCAAATATTCTCAATTTGTCACTAGAAGTTGATTTTTGTCGTTTCTAACTCGATTTTAGCAATCAAATTCGGTCTTTTTTCGGTTGTGCTTCAAAAATTTCCAATTCATCACTAGAAATTGAATTTTGTCGTTTCTTACTCGATTTTTTCGGCAAAAAACCCAGAAATACATTCTGGCAAACGAATTAAGTTTTTTTCGGTTATGAATCAAATATTTCCAATATGTCACTAGAAGTTGATTTTTGTCGTTTCTAACTCAATTTTATCGGCAAAAAACCCAGAATTACATACTAGCCATCGAATTCAGTATTTTTTCGCTTATGCTTCAAAAATTTCCTAGTTGTCACTTTAAGTAGCAATCTAGTTCATTATTTCTTTGGTTATGAATTAAACATTTTTTTGTCACTAGAAATAGATTTTTTCGTTTCTAACTTGATATTTCCGGCAAAAAAAACAGAATTACATTCTAAGAATCGAATATGGTATATTTTCGGTTATGAATAAAAAATCTCCAACTTGTCACTCCAATACCAGACAGCGCAGTTTCGACCCGCCAGAGGTCTCATCAGTGGTACTAGACCGGTTCGATAATGCAAAGCTCGAAGTCGTTTTGTCCTAAGGCGGACAAACTTTTGAAAAGTTAGTGGCGATGTGTGATGACATATCTCAGAATCGTGTTATTCTGTTTATTTCTGTTCCGAGTCATTCTGTATTCTGTGACATTTTGTGTGCCTAACTTTCACAACAAAGATGGATGTACTGACTATGGTTTTTCTTCTTCTAGCATATTACGAAGTCTAACGCCTGGTACCAATATGTGCTATATGATGCTATATGATATTTTCTAATGCATTTTATAGTATAACTAAATGTTATAAGTTCGTAGCCAACATTTATATTCATAAAATTGCTAACCACAATTATATAAAACTGAAAAAGTCAACTCAACCTTTAGGAGGCACAGGGAGTTGGCAACAAGATCTAAGCCTTAACTCACACAACTATATTAATGAATGGTTGTGGGCCACTTTTCATGCAGTTTTGGAAATTTACACGAGCCTCCCCTCATTCTCCCCACTCTTTGAGAAAAAGGTCCGTTATTCATGCGATTTGAAAAACGCCCAGCTACCAATAAATCGGTCCCTATATACTGCCAAAAAGGAATATATATATATATATATATATATATATATATATATATATATATATATTGGATGATTTCAGTCGAATGTTTTCCATGTAGTGGTTTGTTTGAGATAATGTTCGAATATATTGTAAATCAAAACATAAACTTTTTACATTTAATTTTTCCCAAATGGATTTACAAAAATTGAATGCAAGTTCGATCGTGAAGAGGAAGTCAAGTATAAAAGTAGCAGATTTGCCTGTGGAGATGCCGCAGAGGATATTCACTGCCAAAATCGTGAAAGGAAAATTTGGTGAGGCGGTCTTGTTGGATTTGGAAGATAAAGTGTCATTTCTGCCCACCGAGTGACGGAGACGTATTGCCGTCACTTAGAAGAATTTTCATCAGGAAAATATGCTATTGTATTCAAAGGGTTGATGGTCATTGGGAAACCGAATCGTGTCGTTTCATTTGAGATTGTACGAAATTAAGGTTAGTATTGTTCGACTCAAAAATTCACATTGACAGATATGATCCACATGAAGTGGTGTTTCCATACAATATTTTTTCTTCATTTAGTACGTGCAGAATATGTGTTTTGAATTCGTTATTTTGAATGACACTTGATTTTTTATTTTCATTATAAGTGTAGCAATCACTTCATGGAAGAAATTACCCTCTCTGTTGACAAAAGTATTTATTTAGTGTATGTTTTTATTGAAAACCGAATTTATTTCAGAATAATACACCAACGTGTGCAGTATCAGTCAGAGTTATCTCAACAACAACAAAATTCCAAACCGTCGAAGCAACCTTTCCAGAACGAGTTTCAAATCTCAGCAGTTTCCATTTTTTCAGTCTATAGTTGCACATTATGAGGCTAGCATTCAGGGATTTGTTGGACAGATTGAACATATCCAATATATACACAACCGTAGGGAATTTGGATACCACACACATCTTTTTTTGAAAATGAAAACTTTTCTTATACAGGGAAACTTGTCAAAAATATGCAATAACGAAAAATTATATATCACAGTTTATAGTGATGAATAAACATCATATTGAAAGATACAAGGTTGGCAAAAACAGGACATTTTAGAAATGAAGAAATAAGTGTTTGAAAACTTTTCTTATACAGGGAAACTTGTCAAAAATATGCAATAACGAAAAATTATATATCACAGTTTATAGTGATGAATAAACATCATATTGAAAGATACAAGGTTGGCAAAAACAGGACATTTTAGAAATGAAGAAATAAGTGTTTGTCTGTCTTTTTTAATTCTGATTCGTTGAGTCGTTTCAACAAAACGTGGCATTTTATATCTTGAATGTTATTCAGGACATTATTATAGATGATTGACATTTGACATTAAATTTCAATTATGATATTTGGAAATTTATTTCGTATTGTAATTTTTTAGAAATTCTCATTCAAAATAGCATCCTTTGATATAGACACCGGACGAGTTGATTATGTGTAGATAACCTGAGTTTCATTTGTATGACAAATCAATGTAATTAGGTATGGTGACGAGTCTATTATAAGAGGGAGTGAGATGAGTTCTTGGACATATAAACATAACAAAGGAACGATATAGACAAATATGAAAAATCGTTATAAAATAATTCAAATCCATTCAAATGAATACATGAATTGAACGATGTCTTAACCTCAACTTCGATATTCTGAAACAAAAACACTCAGTATTCACAATTCCATCTTTCGTTATTCCAAGTTCATAGTCATCAAAATTGATACGATAATAATATATATAAAAATATAAAACTATCTTATAATACCGTTGCATGAATGCACACAAAGCATTTTGTCGTAGTACGGTGACCGGGGACAAAGTTACAACTTCGGCATAATATGAATGTTTATAAATATTGGGGAAGGTCAAGATCATCAAGAGGTATTAGGAAATTCATTTGGTGTTCATTGATCACTCGTCAAAAACGGTTCCAAAGGTTTCGGAATACAATGCAAATAATTTTCTTTTTGGTTATTTGTTCGATATTAAATATTATTATCTCAAAATATATCAAAATCATAACACGTTTGCGATTGATTTATCAATTACATTTGGAAAGTGAGTTTCAGTTTGAAGAAATAATAGTCCACACATGTTAGTCCACACATGTTTTATATATATATATATATATATATATATATATATATATATATATATATATATATATATATCAAGAAATATTTTGGAAATTAAATGATTCAACAACTCTCACCAACTTTCACTCAAATTACATTTGAATAAATTCATCTGAGAAAAAATTCAAACTTAAAAACACTTACTTCCAAATAGAATCGGTGCTCTTGTCACTGGTATCACTTTCAACCGATGTTACTAACCCATTTTGCCATGCAGGACGTATTTATGGTAAAATAAGAGTAGATGAACAATGTATGTACGAGCTCACTTCAAGGTCGTGTGTCGCTGGTAAGTATTTCAGAGAGAAACTTCAGCGAGTGGAAGAGAGAAACGTGTGACGTAATCGACCCAGGATGGAACGAGTATCGTAGCGATCCAAGGATGGAACTCGGCCCCCTTAGTACACCACATCACCGCTTGGCCCTCTTGCGACTCTGCCTCACCCCTCGGCCCCCTTGTCATGTTCCAATCACGTGATTTTAATTAAAAAAGGTTTATAGTTATGAGATTCGAACCTGGATCGTCCGCGCGGTCGTCCTTAGCCTCTTCTCCAACGTAAGATATTGAAGGTAACTGCGAATGTTGGGTATTTATAGCGTTAGTTTTGTCGGGACCGAAATTGACTCATTCATTATACTTGACAGCATTTTTTTAATTTCCGTAGACTGTAATCATCATTATCATATTGAAGATAGGAAAATATACTTAGATTTGGGAGATAATTGATATTTCTTGTAAAGGTGCGTATGTGTGTGTAAGAGCGAGAGACGCGTGTGACGTAATCGAGGCAAAGAGAGATGGAAATGGTATCGAGACAACACCTGCATAAGCAGACAACACCTGCGTAAGCAGGTGTTGTCGGTTGTACAAATAAATCGTTGTGTATGGGGCAATGTAGCGTTGCCGGATACTTAGATTTGGGAAATAATTAATATTTCATGTAAAGATGTGTATGTGTGTGTAAGAGCGAGAGACGCGTGTGACGTAATCGAGGCAAAGAGAGATGGAGATGGTATCGAGACAACACCTCCGTAAGCAGGTGCTGTCGGTTGTACAAATAAATCGTTGTGTATGGAGCAATGTGGCGTTGCCGGATACTTAGATTTGGGAAATGATTAATATTTCATGTAAAGATGTGTATGTGTGTGTAAGAACGGGAGGAGCGTGTGACGTAATCGAGGCAAAGTGAGATGGAGATGGTATCGAGGTTTTACGTTCCTATTACAAGCAGGTGTTGTCGGTTGTAAAATAAAATCGTTGTTTATGAGGCAATATAGCGTTGTCGGTTTTGAAATTTATCGTGAACGACTCGATGAAAATTGGAAGCCCGAAAGTGATATATCAATAATGATGAATCAGATTCAAGGAAAAATATTACAGATTAATGAGGCTGTATCTTTTCAAAGTGCGATCCCTCAATGTTACAAGGTATCTTAAAATATATCATTGAAAACAAACATGGCGTTGAAGTGTACAGGGTGCGCCAAAATATATTATTTGAGTAAAAAAACATGTCGATTTAAAATATGATATTAATGTGTATACAGGGCGTTTCAAAATACATCATTTAAGAAAAAACATGTCAGTTCAACAGAAGTCTGGCGTTCCAACATGTCGGAAGTCTCGTATCTTTGTTAACCAAGTTAGCATCACCAGGAGAAGGAGGAGATCCAAAAGTGTCGAGAGGTTGAGCGTTGTGGACTCAACGTGAGGGTGATGGGGGAGCGAAGTATTCGACAATGACATTCCAAAATACGTTGTTTTGCATAAGTTTCGACCGTTTTCCGTGCGTTTTCGATCGTTTTTCGTGCGTTTTCGATCGTTTTTTTTGCGCTTTTGATCGTTTTTCATGCGTTTTCGACCGTTTTGCATACGTTTTCTATTTTTGTTGAGGGTATCATAAGGCGGTGAGGTTAGATGAAAAAGAAGAAATGATTTTGAATAGAAATTTATTATACATATTTATTTTGGTAATATATCACAAAGCCATTTGTATAAAATATCTACGTTTTGGAGACTGCAATTGTAGTTGGTTCGGTTGCGAATGTGATGCATACAGGGTGAGACACCTTCGTTGTTGTCGAATGTGGGAACCATCCATGTTGTGTTTTCATAGCCCTCCAAATTCACAACGCGTGTAGGTATATTCAACTCGTGAAACTTTTCAGTTAGAAAGTCATGTTTTTTATGTCCTCGCACATAAATGATATCGACACCTTGTAGATTTTCCTTGAGGATGGCATCCAATTGATTATATTTCACAAAGCCAGAGGAATACCTCAATCCGTGAATGTTTCGCTACAAGTAACAGGCGGTACGACGATCTTCTTTACTCAAACTGGAAAATGGTGTGTTTGGCAGCAGTTAAAAGTTACTACACTGAATTCCAATCCTAATGGCTATTTCTTTAGGATGGAATTTTTGCTCGATGGTGAAGCCTTGAATATCTACAACACCTATTCTCATGTTGATTATTCGATTGATACTGAAGCAAAATCACATGTTCAGTTCCATTTATTAATAATTTCGCTGAGTGGGAGATGTTCTATGACAGTGTCGTGCACAATGATGCAACATGCTCTAGTATTTTGAGGAAATCGATGACAAAGAGAGTTTTGTCCGTGAAGACGGTGGAAGTGAGAAGAGCATTATGTTGACTGGTCATTTTGTAGCTGAGACCAAATTGTGAGTATTTGAAATAAGCTTGCGAAAAATTTCCCTTTGCAAAATTCAAATGCATATTTTCCTTCGGGTAATTCTCACCGTTTAGAGTGAGTGTTATATTGGTAATATTCAAATGATTGAATATTGTTGGATCATTGTTGACTTTAGTGTAGTCACGATTTTTTTGGAAACATACAATCACATAGCGAGGGCTTTCGAGGAACGAAGAAGTCTTGACGGCCCGTATTTCATTTTTTGCACCTTTTGTGAGAGCAGGCAGCATATGAAGTTCCCATTTTCTGAACGGTATGCGAATAGGAGTGTCTGCTTGGATAGCTTTCAAAAGTTGAAATTCAATTTGATCATGCGGAAAGAGTCGTTTAACTTTCAGTTCGACATTTTCAATTTCCAATTTAACTTCCGTTTTCGGTGTTAGTGCAGCAGGAGTCTCTTCTATTTTGAAACAGTTGCTATCATCTCCAGCTCGTACTAATCGAATGGTATGTTTACCGTAGGAAACACACTGATAATAGTTGAAGATATTCAAAAAATGCTTGATGGGTATGAGCATGTTGAATGTTAGATGACGCCTGTATTGTTGGGAAAAGTCCAACCGGAGGTGGCCAAGTGTTTGATATCTTCGTCGGTGTAGATGAGAAAGCCTCTAACAGTACTAACAATTCCATGTCACGAACTGCTTCCAATTCCTTACCACTCTGCTTATAACTAGTAGATTGAAACATGAAAGCACCAGCATTGTTTACGAATGACACCTTACCGTCCCCTTTAGTCTTCTCAACTTTTCCACTAATGAAAAGCAGACTATCGTATAAAGTATCGTAGGCATCAGATTGATTGATGTTGATTTCAATAACATCGTTGTTGCGAAAAGATTTTACATATGGATAGTAGGTCCGCCATTCTATATTTTGTATGGACTCATCGATTCGCGGTTTTCGGAAAATGTTGAACACTTGATTGGACAACATGATAACCAAGAGATTCCAGAAACAATTTATTTTCCGTTGTCAATAGTTGTCGACTACTGAAGGTCTTGGTGAAGACTGACTTGGGGTATGGAGATGTATTATTTTTATAGATAGTCAGCACCATACTTCCGCTTCAATTCCAAACGAATTATTATTCCTTCGTTTCGGAAATCAATGAGCCTAGAATGTTGGTCGAGCACTCGCAGCGTAATATTGTTTATTTCGTCTCTATATGCAATAGGTAAGTTAATGGGGTGATTAGGTGTTTCGTCAATTGCATACCCCGGATCAACACCAACAGCAAATTCATATATCGTAGAGTCGGTGTTTCGTTGTAGAAGGCTCCAAACGTAATGTTGCTATCTATGTGTATGGTGCACACTTTAATGATATCCACAGGTAGATCGGATTCGTGATGTATATTTGGATTGAGAAGAGTAGGTGAAAACCCCAGTATGTGAGCCAAGCTATTTGCAGGTCGGAAATCAATCGAGTGCTTCAGACAGATTATTTCACTTTTCAGCGTATTATTATTCGGTTTTAGATAGGAAAAATTCTCAGGGTTTTCCTTGAACGTTTTGGGCGTGATGTATTTGTTTATTAATTCTTCAATGTCACCAATTTCGTAAGATTCAACAGGTATATCGATGCTTTTCTGTTTAATTTTGTCAGCGTTTTCATAGTAGTAGAATTTCGTACCTTCTTCAATGTTGGGTATACTGTTGTACGAATGGAAACTGAGCAAAGCCAAAATATATTCAGAATCAGAATCTAATCGAATGGGTGGATTGAAATCGATGAAGAGCGTCGAAGAACGACTCGTTAGCGTTAATATTATAGACATGACTGATATAATGTCGGTATGACATCTCCTTAAATAATGATTGAAACAACAACATTTTGCATAAAAATCATTTATTTCTACAATAATAACATTCTATTTGCGAACTCACAGGACCATACTACATTGCTTTTTGTAGCGATGACGAAGCTGATGTAGGTGGAGATACCTCATGTTGGTAATGGATGAAACATGGTAAACGAATCTGCAAAGCAAATCAATGTTGGTAGTTCTTTAGTAATCTATGCCAAACATCCAATAATTCCCAAGGTTTAGCATTCTCAATCAAATAGTCGATCGATAAAATTTTCAATTCAGCATCGGTTAAATCTCGCAAAGATTTACCTTCAACCATTTTTGCAGACATTATGGAGCAGAAACTGTAGGCACAGATGTCCGCAATTACTCTGGTCAAAATTTTGATACTGATCATTGTTATATATAATCGTTATACCCCCTCCAAAATATCTGACCAATTCCTTTGGAGGTTTGAGATTCCCGACACTATCAAAATATTGTATAGCATTGCCGTTTTTAATGTAAGCTACCCAATGAGTGCCTGCATTCAATTGAGAATCCAAGTTCAATACAGCACATTCTCGCAGTCGAGGACCACGAGTTGGCAACGTGTCGCGCATAAAGACTCCACGAAAATGTGGAATTCTCAGTTGACGGGCACATTTTTGAATTTCCGAATCGTATAATGCTCTATGGGGTAGCTTCAGTAGGAGTTTTTTTGCTTTTTCAAGTAAAGACCTCGCCCTTTGCGTTGCGTTGTTTCTTTAGGAACAGAACAAATCCTCGAGGTGTTTTGCGTAGGTACAAACCGGAACCTAAATGTTCCATAGCTTTATTGTGGCGTTGATCTTCTTCAAGTTTCTTTTTGGCATTTTTAGCATCTATTACGGTTTTTGCGATAGCGCCTGCTCCACCTGCCAACGAACCCAAAGCTGAAAGGGCAGCGAATATAGGTATGAGGGGAAGGATTCCTTCAGATTTTGCTTCGAATGGTATTATCCTAGGTATCCGTATGTTTTTACGTCCTCCAGCTTGACTCAATGCCATTTTAGCAGCTCGCAAAGCCGAAGCACTAGATTTCTTAATATTGGTAGGATGTGGCTTCCAATGTTTAGTAATTGTTTGAAGCATATTACGTCGAAAGGACAACCCCATGCCGAGCTTACGTTTCGCTTTTATTGTTCTAGGTACGAGCCAAGCTGCAGATTTTTCACCAAATCTAGCGTCTTTCGATTTAACGCATTCCCAAGCTCTATTTTCCAACACTTGATCTGCTTTATGACGGTCTTCTAAGGAGTCGCTTTGAGAGTACGCCAAAGGATTTACACCAGTGTTACCGCGTTTCAATCTCTTTTTCAATTTGGTGCCTGGTCCACAAAACTGATAACCAGGTAGATGTAATTCGAAGGGAGCTTATTGATAATCGAATTGACGACACCTGCACCGGAGTAAGTCAATATTGAGAATGAATCTAAAGCAAATGAACTTTAAACGTTCAGGCCAGTCTCCATATACCTACACAGTAGGTTTAATGGACTGACGCCTATCAGAAAACAACTACTTCTCTGGGTAATACCACGAAGGGCGTTGAATTATTTCCGACAGGCGTCGGTGCAGGAATCTTCACAGAAAATTTTCCTGCATATGCAATTGGCAATACAACTGAAAGAGTCGATCCTCAATTTTGGAACCGGCACACTTGTAGACCGGTTTCGGGCTCATTAGCCACTCGTCAGTGCAAGATAGTGACTATCATCGACCTGAAGTCAATGATATTCCAGAATTGAAAATCGGAATTCTTTCAGAGTATTTCATTTCTCTTCCGAAGTTGTAGCGAACATCACAAAATGTCACTCCATCTAGTGGACAATAAGAACATTGAGAATGATTGGGTGATGACTGTGATGTTTTTATTTATAACCGTAGCGCACTCATTGTCCAACATCACATCATGAAAGTCGTTCAACAAGACAAGACATTACCTATTGAAAATTTAGACTTTTTGAATGAAGCCAACAATAGTAGTGTCGTTAGGAAGCATGGTATATTATTACCCAATTCGTTTCGTGCAATAATTTGTGGGCCGAGTGATTGTGGAAAGACAAACGCTATCTTAACATTGCTATTCCACCCGAATGGGGCCAAATTTGAAAATATCTACGTATATTCAAAATCATTGTATCAACCTAAATATCAAGTGGTTCAAGAAATTTTCAGTAAAGTCAAAGGGTTGGGATATCATCCGTTCAGGGAAAATGAGGATTTCATAAGCCCTCACGAAGCCAAATCAAATTCCATATTCATTTTCGATGATGTCGCATGTGATGGCCAACAGAAAATTCGCGAATATTATTCTGTATGTAGGCATAAGAACATTGACGCCGCCTATCTTTGTCAGACATATTAAAAAATCTCCAAACAATTGATACGAGACAATTGCAATATGATTGTACTTTTCAAACAGGATGAAATGAATTTGAAACATGTATTCGATGAACACGTCTCTCCCGACATGTCTTTCGATGAATTCAAGAGAATGTGTGCCGAATGCTGGCAACATCGATATGGAACCGTTGTAATAATGAAAGATTTCGATAAGAATGGTGGACGTTATCGTCAAGGATTCGACAAATATATAAGTACACACAGTGTGTGATGTAGTATCATTCAACATCATGAAACCGTTGAGTAAAGAAGTTGATGTTATTCTAAAGAATAAAATCAACGGAATTGCACGCATCATTCGAAAAAAATATTTGGCTCTGAAATTGGGCAAATCCGAAGAAGATGAGTCATTGCAAAGATTTTTCAAACCTCTGTCTATTCCATTGAGGAAAATAGCTAATAAAACAGCAACACAGTCAGTTAGTACCCCATTGAAAACTGAGGCAAAAACCGAAGTCAAACAAGAGACAGTGGAAGAGCCTGAAACGACTCCATTCCAATCCCTCGTACATGTTGCAGGTACAGATGAGGATGACGATGATGATGAAAACGTCTTTAGCGGATATGCAGAAGACAAACAAGACGACAACGTTGCGTCAGGCATGAATGAACAAGTTTTAGAAGAATATATCAATCAGTATCCGATAATGTCTCAACCGTACATTAAAAAACATTGGGGAAATGACAAGGAAATCGACAAAGTATACGGTCCCATATATAATGGAGTATCATATTATAAGTGATGACGTATTTCAAAATCAAACAAAGAGCCTTTGTTTCGTCGCTTTGAGACCTTCGTATATCCGGATGCTGATTCAGCATTGATAGTGATCAATATCACCTTGGGTATGAATATAAAAATTAGTGATGACATATTCTGAAATGAAACAAAGAAAATCAAAGAGTCATTTTTCAGTCATTTAGAGGCGTATTGTCAGATGTCTATCAGGCATTGGGTATGAATAGCACAACAAACATACAAATTCTGCTTTCTTTTCCCTTTCAATTGAAGTGCTACATGTAACGGTGCGACTATTATTAGTGAAGATACAACTTAGTGCCCTCTTGGCATCATCTCCGGTTTTTTCTTTCTGTCGATGAATTCTGCATTTATTTTCCTTTCATTTGATGTGCTGCATGTTGGGATCCAACTGACATTAACGAAAATGGGGCTCAGTGTCCTTTTGACATACTGCGCCAGCTTTGGTTTTTTTCTGTCGATGAATTTTGCATTTTTCCTTTTTCCATTTGACGGGCTGTACGTGACGATTCGACAATTATTAACGAAGATTTAGCTTCGTGCCCTCCAGACACGTTGTGTCAGATTTGTTTTTTTCTGTCGATGAACTCTACATTCGTTTCCCTTTCATTTGATGTGCTGCACCTTGAGACTCAACAAGCATTAACGAAGATGTAGCTTAGTGCCCTTCTGACATGTTGCACCGTATTTGTTTTTCCTTTGTCGACGAATTCTGCAATTCTGATTCTTTCCTTTGACATGATGTACGTGACGATCCGAAGTTTTTTCAATGATTTTCTTCGCAATTCTTCCTATGCTGTTTCACATTAGGCGCTCGATATTGTATTCATTATAGTCTACAATGAAGTCATTTGAAATAAGTACCCACATCGACCTGTTGCGACTGGTATAGCGAAAATAGGTTATGAGGTTCTTTTGGCTTCGTAAAATGATCAATTATGTTTTTTGAAATCCAAACGAATCCATTGATGTCAAAAACATCGGAATCGGACGACCGAAAGTGAAAACCGGAAGTGACCTGTTTTTGACAGATTCGAAACCTTCTTACCTTAAGAAATCCAAAAATATCATATGTTTCAGTATTGGACAAATTCTGTGTTTTGAATCAAACTTCTGCAATTGGATTATACTCGTAGTTATTCATAACCCAACAACTTTTAATTTCAAGTATGTTCAATGCTTTTCTTTGAACGTGCAATTCTTCCTATCCTATTTCACATTAGACGCTGTATATTATACTTTTCATAATCTACAAATGAAATCATTTGAAATGAGTACCCACATCGGTCTGTTGCTGCTAGTATAATGAAAATAGGTTATACGGCCCTGTTGGCTTCGAAAAATGATCAATTATTTTTCATGACATGTGAACGAATCCATTGATGTCGAAGTCATCGAAATCGGACGACCGGAAGTGGAAACTCGAAGTGGTAGGTTTTTGATGGATTCGAAAACGTCTCACCCTAAGGAATCTAAATATATCATATGTTTCAGTATACAATGATTTCTTCATTTTCTTCGTCAATAAATTCTGCGTTTTGAATGAAGCTTCTGCAATTGGAATAAATTTATAGTTGTTCATAACCCAACATTTTTCAATTCCAAGTTTGTTCAATGATTTTTGTTGAATTTGCAATTCTTCCTATGCTATTTCACATAAGGCGTTGGATGTTATATTCGTTACGCCATCTTTATTTTTTCTCTGTCGGTACACTCTGTATTCGTTTCCCTTCCATTTGATGTGCTGCACGTTGAGATTCAACTATCATTAACGAATATTTGGCTCAGTTCTCTCCTGATATGTTGTGTCATCTTTGATTTTTCTTTGTCGATGAATTCTGCATTTCTTATCCTTTCATTTGACGTGCTGTACGCGACGATCCGATCATAATTAGCGAATATACAACTTAGTGCCCTTCTGACAGTTGCGCTATTATTTTTTGTAATAACTCATTAATTTCCACAAATCATCACACACGCCACCACCTCCCACGCTGACTACGTCACTTTCAAAGTTTTAATGTTTTATCACTATTATTATTATTATTCGACCCTTATTCTCCATGTCAATTTCATCTAGCAAAATCATTCGGGCGATATTTGATTTCTCCATTCTGATTGGCTGACCGACACTACTCTGTAACAGAAGTTAGGTTGGGTGTTCCACAAGGTTCCATTCAAGATTCTAAAAATTCACAAAATGAATCTTCATATGACAAAGTATGGACTTTAGTCATTTCCTGATGATGCTTACTTGGTTAGCGAAACGCGTTAAGTGATAAATGACTGTCATTTCGAAATACGAAAAAATGACGACAATAACGACGAAACGATAACGAATAAACGCACGCAAAACGGTCGAAACACACGCAAACGATCGAAAACGCACGCAAACGATCGAAAACGCACGCAAACGATTGCACGCAAAACGGTGGCACGCAAAACGGTCGAAACGTTTTTAAAACGGTCGCTTTCATCATTTTCGAATGTTAACTCCACAATACGTAACTCCTCAACACCTTTGGTGCCATCTCCTTCTTTTCCTGATGATGCTAACTTGGTTAACAAAGATACGAGACTTCCGACATGTTGGATCGCTAGACTTCTGTTGAACTGACATTTTTTTTCTTAAATGATGTATTTTGAAACGCCCTGTATACACAATAATATCATATTTCAAACCGACATGTTTCTTCCTTAAATGATATATTTTGACGCACCCTGTATACTTCGACACCATCTTTGTTTTGAATGATGTATTTTGAGATACCTTGTACACATTGAAGTATCGCACGTTGAAAACTCACAGCCTCGTGGAACTGTTGTTTTTTTTCTTAAATGATGTATTTTGACGCACCATGTACACTTCGACGCCATGTTTATTTTCAATGATGTATTTTGAGATACCTTGTTACGATGGGGGATCGCACTTTGAAACGATACATCCTCAAAAATCTGTAATATTTTTTCTTAAATCTGATTCATTATTATTAATATATCACTTTCGCGCTTCCAATTTTCATCGAGTCGTTCACGAATAATTTCAAAACCAGCAACGATACATTGCCCCATAAACAACGATTTATTGTACAACCGGCAACGCCGAACCTTCCATGATGGCATTGTCAGCGTATAACCTCGATACCATCTCCATCTCTCTTTGCCTCGATTACGTCACACACCTCTCTCGCTCTTACACACATATACACATCTTTATATGAAATATTAATTATTTCCCAAATCTAAGTATATTTTCCTATCTTCAACATCATGATGACGATTACAACTTCCCTAACATCCTACGGAAATAAAAAAAATGCGGTCAAATATATAAAATGAGTCAATTTCGGTACCGACAAAACTAACGCTATAAATACCCAACATTCGTAGTCACTTTCAATATCTTACATTGATGTAGAGGCTAAGGACAATGTCTACCACGCGGACAATCCAGGTTCGAATCTCATAACTATAAACTTTTTTTATTAAAATCACGTGACAAGGGGGCCTGAGCGGTGATGCGGAGTCCCAAGGGGGCCGCGGGCGGAGTCGCAAGAGGGCCTGAACAGTGATGTGGAGGGGGCCGAGTTCCATGTTTGAATCGCTACGATACTCGTTCCATCCTGCGTCGATGACGTCACACGTTTCCCCCACTCCTGTTTGAACCAAAAATTGTAAAAAGTTTAGCTCCATAAGAAAAAACATGGGATTTTGAGCAAGAAACAGCCTTGTTCATCTACTATAGCGCCTTCAGGAAATATATACAGTTCTTACATGGATGTTCATGGTCATATATTCAGGTTTATAAAGGTGGCACATGAATATAATGGAAGTAAACATGGTCTTCAATTGAATGGTTGGAAGAAATATCGTGAAGTAATCCTACCGCTATTATCAAATGATAACTTGCTGCAAAACCCTACTAAAGAGGTACCGGTATGACAGAAAGAATACAATCGTAATAAACATATCGATTATGAATTGGAAAAAATAGTTGATTGTCTTCGATATGTGCATGGCTAGACACAACGGCCACGATAATGAGATATTGGCCATAATAGAGAAATTACGTGAAGAAGGAATACTCCATCAACTTCATCCGTATATTACTCAGTGAGGTGTGAAGGATTTGCTCATTTGCTCATGGTCATTCTGACGATGCATACCACAATTGACAAGTTAGGTCGTAGGAGAGGTAACATTAGCAGGTCAATTGTTGGGAGATCTAGTGTTGGATTGATTCTCACACCACAAAGGCATATGTTGCATTAGAGAAATCAAGAAATTAACCTATAAGCTGTTGCATTATTTAACAATGAAACTTGAGGAATACCAAAAGTTAAGACAACTTCCCCTAAAGATGTAGTGATGAGTTGAAATGTGGTGTTTCTGATAGATTTCATCACAAACTGTGAAAAATAATCTGAGACTACCATCAGGAACTTATACGACATAGAAATTTATTGGGAAAGGGCCCATCATATCTGAACTGATGAACTGAATTGCAAAACTAGATTTTTTTCTGCTCCCACCAAATCAAAACGTTGAGCATTGATACTCGTAGATTTTTAACTACAACAAATTTGACATTTTCTGACACACTTCAGAATATCCCTCCTCATTTGTGGCCAATTAAGCTGTTCTGCAACCTTTCTCAAAGTTTCGAAATACCCCAGATGAGCAGAAGATGAGCTCATAGATTACTGGTCAAGAGGTACCAGCAATTCCATTTAGAAATAATTGTTTTTAAAGCAATTTCACTAGGAGTATTCTTCTAAGTGTATTTATTTATCTTTTATCATTCTCTGACGATATTTTTCAGGAATTTCAATAATGCTTTTTTTCATTTTCAGATACCAAAATTACCTGATGAAATGCCTAGAACAGAAATTAATAAAGGGAACATGTCACTTCTCTCAACTTTTTCAACTTCAGAGCTTGGAAAAACACAAGAGAGATATGATGAACTTTATTCTGTATCAAGTTCTTTTTGTTCTCCAAATCTACATCTTTGAGAATATGTAAGACCTTTTGTAAAGAAGACATCCTGACTTTCTGAATATGAGTGTTTGTGACTCGTTTTTTGGATTGCACGAAGGGTAGTTACTTTTATAAAAATTAGATTTTTCACGAGTATGACAAAATATTTCCTTACGTACTTCACACTCTCGAATTATATGACCAACCTTTCCAAATCTATAACATTCAACAGAAAACTGTGTCGAATACGTACTTGCTTGAGCTTCACATGACTGATTGTTTGAACTTGAAGATTTATTGAATGTTTTTGAAAAAATAAATAGTTTTTTATCATTCCAATTATTTTTATTTCTACTCTCGAATTATGATTCCACGTAAGCAAAATTATATTCAAGACAATTCACTGATTTAGATGGTGAATACTTTCCTTCAAGTCCTGAAGCCTCATCAATTTTTTACAAAAAGGGACAAGTTGCTGAGTGCTATTAATATCTTATAAAATCAATGGATCAATGATTTCCGTAAAACTTTTTTTCTGATTAGTAACAGATTACACCCGGTTATGGGCCTCCCATCACCACTATGACGTATTAATTGCTTTTTTTGTTGTTTAGTGAAGTCAAGGCGATGTGACCTTGGAGTGTCTGGTGCATGGATCGTTCAGATTTTTTTTATATGAGATTTGTGTGTGTGTGTGTGTGTGTGACATAGTGACGTAATTACATTTGATTGGTGTGTTTGTGTGTGAGAGAATGCACGGTACAGGGTTTCATCATGTGCATGTACAAACATACGTCTGCATACTTCGAAGATCCTTCAAGTAATGAATGTTCAATCGGTGTGAGTCCACCAAGTTAGTAGTGGTGTGACGTCACAGCAGCAACCGTTCAACGGTAGGAGAGCAAGTTGTTCACTCCACGACGTGTGACTGAGTAATGCGTATTCATCGGTGTGCCCTCGCCTCTCTTGATGCGGTGAAGGTTGTGACGTAACGTATCGCTCTAGCCTCGCTGTCGATGGTGACACGCAGGCGGCCGAGGACTGTGTTAACGTCTGCCCTCTACGAGAGCGCAACGACCACTGTCTGTTCGTATCGACATCTCTTAACGCATCCAGCAGGGAGGTGGGATTGGCTGTGACGTCAGGTATCTCTAGTGGGTAGCAACTAGCAATTTGAACCTTTCACGGTTTCATGGTGGGAGTGACTCGCACTGTTTAACATAAAAAAATGCCTGGCACACAATGAAATCAGTAGACGAATATATCTGCAGCAGTTAGCAATTGGTAGAGTGTTATTCAGTTCGTAATAGAAGGAAGACGGTGAGTGTATTTTTCTGTTGGAAATTGTTTATATTTTCATACATATTTTCATCATGTCCGTTTCAAAAGTAGACTTAAATAGGAGGTTGTACAGGAGGTTGAAATACTAGACAAAAGGCCTCATCATCATTGCCAATTGATGAAGTGTACATAATTGAAAATATGTCAACTTATTCTAGGTTTGGTAAATCAATTTTATTAACTTCGGAAGATGTAAGCAATGATAAGTTATTTAAAACATGGCTACCAAAACGTATTTTGTTGCAATTCAGTGATGACGATATAACTTGTATCAACTCATCGGGTGGTAAATTTACGATGACGTATTTAGGTCAGAGCTCACAAAGTTTTGCTGGCCTGAAAACGCGATCTCTAGTCAAATTCAATATGATGAATAATCATAGTAATTATTTATAGTGAATTTCTTTAGGTCAGAGCTAACAAAGTTTTGCTGGCATGCTCACTTCATAAGTACAAATTAAATGGGAATGTGAGTTTTATATCATGAAAACAAGTTGGAGGTTGCTTATTGTTTTTTTATTCGATTTCAGTTACCATTCAAAGATGTGGCTGCAGTATGCAAGTCAAGATTGGATCGATGTTGTAGATCTCAAATAATCATTTTAACATTTGTCGTCTGAATTGAAGGTGTTGGGTGATGGAGTCGAACATGCAAGCATTTATGATATGAGTGTATACTATGATGAAAAACAAATCGAATTATGTCTTCGTGATGCTGAGAACTATCGGAGTGGTGCAGAAGTTTGTAACAAATTTTTAGATAATGAAGTGGAATTGTGTCAACTTTGTGGGGTTATGATTGAACTGAACCTGAGAAGATTCCTGTATAGTCTCCAGCCATACTTACCAGAATGGATTATTCATCACTTTGAATTGAATGATGAAAATCGAGAGGAAATTGAAGATGGTCGCGAAAATGATGACTGTGAGGAAGTTATTTTAGATAGCCTGTATGTTCCCGTAAATCATAAATAATGTCAAATAAAAAACTTTGTATTATTTTCATGTTTTATTTATGAAACGATGAAGGTCAAGAATGTATCTGAAAAAAGCATAAGTAAATGCCACCAGATACCCAACAAAAACTCCATTGTTGACAATCCTAAGCCAGCAGCTGTTTTGGTTCAGTTTTTTGACAATGTTGATCGTGAAAAAGTTATTGGAAATAGGATATTTTTGAAATCTTCTGGAATTTCGGTTCAGGAAGATTTAACCACGATGAGGTTAGATATAATGTGCAGTCAATAAGTTTTCAAGAAAAGATGTATGGTGCCGCAACGGGAACATCTTCGTGAAGTATGACAACAAAGTGCATCGAATCAACGAAGAAAGTGATATTCATCGCAATCAATAGGTACTGTTGGATATTCTACTTTTCAAATGATTTTGAGATTATTCGTTTCTTTTTCTATGTTCCTCATTCAAACTCATGACAACATATGAGAAATCAATGCGTTTTTGTAAATTCCACATATATTTTCCACTGTTAATAATATATGGTTCATTCTATTATCATCTAGGCACACAGGCAGTTGTGCTTTACAATTTGTTTTTTTTGTATCAAAATATTTCACAAAACATTGGATGTACAAAAAACTTTTTTTTTGACCAACAATCTAAACTTCATCACTATGTTGATAATACTTTTGCCTTTAGGCAGACTTCAACCTGACTAGAAGAAATTTGCATATTTCGAGCTAACTGTAATAATTTTTTTTCTTCCCCTTACACGACACCTTATCCTTTTCTCTTCAATCTTCCTTCTTCATTTTTTCTTGAGAGCTATTGCATAATATGGTACTCAATATTTCGCATGTTAATGCTAGATCTCTTACGGCGAACTTGTCAGAATTCAGAAATGAGATTATTTGTGCCGACTGTGATGTTGTGGGAGTATCTGAAACCTGGTTACATTCTGGTATAGCGAATGATGTCGTACTTCTGAATCAGTTCAAATTTGTTCGTCAGGATCGGCCAACCAGGGGTGGGGGTGTAGGTTTGTATATTAGAAATAATATAAAATCCGATTCTTTATTTAGTGAATGCAAGGACTTTATAAAGTACATTTTTATCAAACTCATCATTGGAAAAAAATCGATAGTAGTTGGTAATGTTTACAGACCTCCAAATACTAGTGTCCAAATTTTCTTCGACCACATTGAAGATCTATTTTCAAACCTGATTACAAATTTTAGCAACATTATATGTGTTGGCGATTTCATCATAATGCTTGACTTAAATTCTTCAGTTACTCAAGATTTCACTTCAATTATTGAAACCTTCAATTTCTTACAACTAATTAATGAACCCACATGAATAACGAACACTTCTGTATCTCTTATTGATTTGGTGATAACCACGTTTACATCTGAAGAATGTAAGTCAGCTGTCAAATATTAGATCACATGCGATTAAGTTGCAGATCTAAAGTCAATTTTGAGAATATAAATATTAGGAAAAAAATCACATACAGGGCTCTAAATCACTGAACTTTTTCAATATGAACTAGAAGCTTTACCTTGGCAAAATATTCTTGTTACGGATGATTTGGATGAGAAGGTTGAGTTACTCAATCAAAACATAAGAGGATTATTTGACCTCCATGCACCTAAAACTACTGTGGCGCTACTCAATATGCTCCTTGGATAACTGAAAACATCAAGTTCATGCAGAAAATCAGAGATAAGGCTTTACAAAAGTTTAAGAGAACTCAATTACTGCAACATTCATCATATTATAAACAACTGAGAAACTTCAATACAAACGCCATCGAAGCTGAAAAAAAAGCTTATCTTAATTTCAAACTTACAAATCCGAAAGAAAAATGGAATGAACTCAAAAAGTTGAATATAACTATGCCTGATAAGAAGGACATTCCGGACTCTTTAAATAATGTAAATGACATGAACAAATATTTCAAGGATTCAACTAAAAATATTACCACCGTTAGTAATGAGTTATTCGAGTATTACACAAATAATGTGAAAGAGGCAATAACCTCAACCTTTTCATTCAATTTGGTTTCTGAAGACAATGTTTATGATATAATAAAAAATATTAAATCCCGAGCTTTTGGCAATGATGACTTGAATATCGTGGTAATCCAGTTATGTTGCCCCTTCATTTTACCTATTATGACTCATATAATAAATCAGTGTCTGATGAAATGTTATTTTTCCAGAGCATGGAAATACGCTAATATTATACTTTTGCCTAAAAATCAGCACCCGATACCCTCACCTTCTTATGCTTTCCTTTCCTCTCCTTCTCTTTATTTACTTATCTTTACTCACTTAGTTTCGTTAATGTATTGCTATCTGTTAAAACTGTAAATATCTCTCTGGCATTGGTGGAAGAACAGAAACGGTTTTCAACTGTTATACGAACCAATACGTCCAGCCATTTATTCATCAGAATATCATTTAATAGCATCACCACTACTGTATATTTTTCTGTTTTCTCTTTGATGGGTTATAAATGTATTATTATTATTTAAATCCCATTATATACAATTGAAAATGATTACAAAACAATAAATATGATATATATAAATTAGAAAAAATTACAATACATGATATAAGTCAGTTACAAATGAAAAAAAAATCATAAAACAGTACATGATAGGGTAGAAAAATGAGATAGTATCAATAATTTGAAGAGTGTCAATATCTGCTGTGAACTGAACCATCCAATGCATTGTATGTTAAAACTGTATCATGCAAAATTAATGCATATACTTTAGTGTTGATGGAAACTTGTTCTTCCTCGTCTCAAACTCAATCTTTCTATCAATAGTTGATGATTTTGTTGCATTCGGTTGATGGGAACAATCGATGATGAATAGTGGATTCTTTCTAAATTGTCCAATGTCCATCAGAGGTTCACTCATATCTTCATCATAGTAACTTCGCTGGAAACTCTCAAAAGCATAATAAGCTGGAGCATCAAGTTTTTTATCGAAATTCAAATTCCAACGCTCATATGGATGAACTTCAGAATTCAAGTATACTCGAATACCATTGATATTGGCAGTTGTGAATTTTGTAATATCCTGTGTTCTATCTTCAGATGTGGTAGTACTTTGGAATGCGATGATGACAAAACGAGGAGTTTCCAGATCCTCAATTGTTTTGATGGTCCATATATCTGAAGAAGTCCCACGTAATGATGGTAGTTCATAGAGGTCCCACATACGATAAGCCAACTTGATTTTGGCATTCAGACCGCTTTTGTTTATTCTACTCAAAAGTTTGAGCTTGTGTTTATCATCTGGTACAATATGTCCTATTTTCCATTCGATTTTATGTATTCCCAAATCAGCATCAACCTCACCTATAAATGAGTTTTTGAATGATCCAGCGATGATCAAAATCAATTCCTGTTTAGCATTCAAGATACTTTTCTTGTACTCTTCAGCAAAACCCATCAAAAATTTCAGTGGTAGTTTTCCACTAAATACATGCCTGTTTGTATCCAAGATATCTTGTTTCAATTGTGAAAGTCCCCAGCCAGATGTCAATAATGTGTTAACATGTGATTGTCCAAATGATAGATAGCATGGTTTTCATTGTAGATATTATCCCAGGTTTGTGCAGCTCGTTTTGGTTTGGGATTGTTCAATACGATTTTGTCTATTATAAATGAAACATAACAATAGTTATTCGATTCTATTCAATTCCAAAATAATGAAAATCTCTTCTTCACTTTCAAAATTGATAAGGTTATTTTTTTCATCCAAAATACGCACTGTAATTTGATTTGAAAGGGTTATATTTTTAGGAGTGATTAATTTTTTGGGAAAGGAAGTTTTTGGCTTTCTACTACTCCATCTGATTTTTATTCCTCCACGAATGTTCGATATACAAACTGAATAGAGAAAAGTATCTTCTGTATAATTCAGTGTTCATATAGAAGTATTTGTTTCGAAAGAATTTTTTCTTTCGTGTAATTCAATGTTTATATGAAAGTAGCTGTTTCAGGAGGACTTTCTTTCAGTTTGTGTCTGAAAGATACTTCTTTGCATGATCTACACATCCATGTATAGAGTTACTTATTTTCAAATTGATTAATCCTTCCTTTCTTTGGAAGATTCTCTCATCCATTTTTTTGTATCAGATGGAGTAGTAGAAAGCCAAAAACTCTCTTTCCCAAAAAAAAAAAAAAACGCACTGTAATGTTGTGAATCAATTGACGACCTTCTGGACTGACAGGCATATATATGATACTGTGTGGTTCTTTAGTAAGATTGTAGCCAGGTTCAACATCAATATCGAATGAGAAAAGAATGAGGGATTCTTCACCATTTATATATGAATTATATTGCAATCTAAGCGGATAAGTCTCACAGTTGTAATGTTTATTGGTAATGAGGATTCATGTATCTGATTTGGTGGTGGAAATATGCCATGAGCGAGCTCCATCATTTCTGCTATAGAATTTGAATGTGTCAGATCAATTTCATATTTGGATCGCATTTCACATGTGAATGTATTATCATTGGCGTGTAGATAGAAAATATCAACTGCAACGATATCAATTGGTTTTTTATCATGATACAACCTGAACATGATATGTTTCTGTATGACGGCATTGATATTTTCTATTTCGTAAGCACCACATGGAATTTCAATTGTCAACTTTTGGAGTATCGATGAGTTGTCATTACTGATTCTTAAAGTCACTAAATTATTAGCTTCAGTTATATTATTGATTGTATTGCATCCATAGAATCCCAAAAGTCCTAATCCATAACGGCTGTTCCTATCCAATTCAACAGGTGGAAAAAAATCCGCACTCAAGACACTTGTCTCGACAGCTTGTAGCTCGAACTTTCGTGACATGACTGATGAATATTTTGGAACACATTTCAATTTATTGTTGTGCACAGCAACAGCATATTTGAGACAATTTATACTTTTTCGAAGGTGTTGTACTGTAATAAATATCATTTTCATTGATACCGATATTCACATCCTCTATATTACAAATACAACACATAGATTTTCGAGGTATAGGACCACCATTAACATCTGAATCTAAATTTTCATCGGGATGGTGTTCATAACAATATCTATGTTTCATTATATCGATGTCATCTTGTAGATGTTTGGGTAACTTTTCCCAAACATACGCAGTCTCATGTACAACACATGCAAGTATCACTTCCTTGGGCATATTTGCAAGCATCACTTTATCCATTTTTTTTAGGTACCATATTTTGAAAACATTCTAAGAGAAAACCCCATTCCCTTGATAGCCTCTCGATCCAGTTTTGGTGTTGTATCCATTTTCATTTGGAAAATTATTCAGAGAAAAACTGTTGGCACAAGTGACTACACAGAACTTTAATAAATTTCTGTTGACGATCATAGTTATATTTTATTTTTACTTTCGAACATTTTCGAAAGAATTGAGTCAATTCCAATGGTGGGGGTAGATCTCCAAAACTATCGAAAAATGCGACTTCTTTTCCACATTTTTTATATGCCACCCAATGTGCTCCAGGTCCACTTATTCCATCTAAATTGACAATAGCTATCTCGTTTTGTCTTGGACCTGAAGGGGGTAATGTATCACGCATAAAAACACCACGAAAATGTGGAATTTTCATTTTTTGTGCACAATAACTGAGATCGAGATCGGTGAGAGGCCTTTGAGGTAGGGGTACAATTAGTTTTTTGTTTTGTTTGGGGCTTTGTATGGTTTTAAATATAGTCCTCAACCTTTACGGTACGGTTTAAGGTATATTCCACTCCCGCGTTTGCCCAATGCTACAGCCTCCATGGTTTTATTGTGGTGATTGGCTTCCATTAAAATCGCTCTGCTGGCTTTTGCGGAATTCACGACCTTGATAATACCAGCAGTGGCTCCCGCTAAACTCCCTGGTGTGGATAGTCCAGCAAAAATTGGTATCAATGGCAAAAGTCCACCAATCTTGGGAACAGGAATTATGCGTGGTGTGCGGATTTTCTTCTTTCCACCGGCAGCTTTGAGGTATTTACGTGCCGCCTGTAATGCCACAGTAGTAGTTGTTTACAGCTGATTCTCGGCCTCCCCCCACCACTATGACGTATTAATTGCTTTTTTATTGGTTGTTGTTTGGTGAAGTCAAGGTGTTGTGACCTTGAAGGGTGTGGTGTATGGATCGTTCAGAGTTTTTTACCCGGTTCTAATCCTCCCCCCACCAATATGACGTGTTATTTGCTTTTTTTGTTGTGCAGTGAAGTCAAGGCGTTGTGACCTTGAAGTGCCTAGTGCATGGATCGTTCAGATTTTTTTTTTTTCATATGAGATTTTGTGTGTGTATGTGTGTGTGTGTGCGTGTGTGTGTGTAAGAGAATGCACGGTACAGGGTTTCATCATGTGCTTGTTTGTCTATGTACAAACATACGTCTGCATACTTCGAAGATCCTCCAAGTAATAAATGCTCCATCGGTGTGAGGGCACCAAGTTAGTAGTGGAGTGACGTCACAGCAATAACCGTTCAACGGCTAGAGAGCGACATGTTCACTCCACGACGTGTGGCAGAGTAATGCGTATTCATCGGTCTGCCCTCACCTCTCCCGAAGCGATGAAGGTTGTGACGTAACGCATTGCTCTAGCCCCGCTATCGATGGTGACACCACGGCAGCCGAGGACCGTCTGCCTAACGTCTACCCTCTCCGAGACCGCAACGACCACTGCTTGCTCGTATATCGACATCTGATATCGCATTCAGTTGGGAGGTAATCTTGGCGCATGTAGTTGAGAAGTGGGGTTGGCTATGACGTCTTGACGGGTCCTATCAGAGTGTATTTAAGAAGCGTACGAGTGTTGGCTATGTCAGTTTACATCAAGTGAGTTAGTGAGAACTATTATATAAAATGTATTCCTGTGACTGTGGTAAATCTTTCACTCGTGGTGATAATCTTCGTCGGCATCAGCTCCAGAGTTGCCAAGGAGGGCCTGCAGTGAAACGGGTGAGAGTGGATAATGCAACACCTATGTATACGTGCAATTGTTGTAATGTGACAATTCCTATGACCCAAGTGAATTCTCACCGAAGAACCATGAGTCATAAAAATAATGCATGTGTTCAATTGTCTGACGGTGTTCAAATTATAACGAATGCATTCAATTGCCGCATTGCTACATACAGGGTGGAGAGTTCGATTGTAACCAGTGACTACATGTCATTTTTCAATGAGATTAGGCAGAAGGTCATTGAATTACTGGAATCGGCCATCACGATCCATAAAAGCATCAAGGTGAATATGGATGTTTTTGGGAATTATATTCTTCAGACTGAAGATTCGAGGGACACGAAGTCATTTAATTCCCAAAATAAAATAGGGGACCAATCTTCAGATTTGAATGCTCTTTTGGATGGATTCCGTGATGTAATTGTGGCTCAAACGACTGAATTCCAGGAACGTGACTCAGGTATTTATTTTTTAAAAATTTCAATAACATTGAAAAGTAATATTTTTTTTTTAATTCAGGTTGGACTTGTGAAAAAATATTGTTTCTCGAGGTCAACATTGATAAATACAGTCCACTGGAAGGACGTTCATATGTGAAGCTGCCTCAATGTATTCAATGGAAGAAAGCTGTTGTGAATGTTCGTAATGAAGATTAATATTGTTTTGCTTGGGCTATAACATCAGCATTATATCCTGCAGATAGTTGAGTGTCCGAACTTACGTCATATCCACATTTTTCCACTGTTTTAGATGTCACAGGTATGGATTTTCCGGTTAAAGTTAATAATAAGAGTATTGAAAGATTCGAAGATAGGAATGATTTTTCAATTAATGTTTACGGTTTAGAGAGTACATTTGAGAAGGGTAAAATGAAGTATGAAGTGATTGGTCCATTGCGATACTCACAGAGAAGACTCCGGAGACATGTCAATTTGTTGTTTATAACTGATGACTCCGGTAATGGTCACTATTGTTGGATCAAAGATCTTTCAAGATTAGTTTCTAATCAACTATCAGCTCATAGACAGAAAAAATATTTTTGTGACGGATGTTTGATATATTTTTCTGATGAGAGATTGCTTTTACGTCATAATATGTATGATTGTAATCACATTAGTACCACAACACCAACTACTATTTTAAAGATCAATAAATATGGTAGAATGGTTGCGGAAAATAAACTAATGTTTGAAAACTTTGAGAGACAAATGAGGGTGCCATTTGTAGTGTATGCTGATTTTGAATCAGTGCTTAAACCGATTCATGTGAATGAGCCAAATCCTGAAAGTTCATACACGATTAAAACATTCAAACATGCCCCATATTCATTTGCTTATTTGATAAAGTGTTCATATAATGATGATTTGTCAAAATTTGTCACATATAGGGGTGTAGATGCAGCTCAGAAATTTGTGAGTAGCATTGAAGATGATTTGAAAGAGATACATGAAAATCATCTCAGAAACCCTAAACCAATGGATACACAAACTGTCGAAGAAGAAGAGCAGTTTGCTGCAGCCAGAACTTGTGGTATATGTAATAAATCATTTACTGATGGTGAAGTCAAAGTAAGAGATCATTGTCATGTCCCAGGAAAGAAAAGATCACATGCCGCTCACTCGAAATGTAATTTAAATTTCAAAATACCAAACTTCATACCTATCATTTTTCATAATTTAAGTGGTTATGATTGTCATTTATTCATAAAAGAATTGTATAGGAATAAAGAGAAGGTTGATGTTATCCCGCAAACTAAAGAGAAATATATATCTTTCACGAAGCATCTCTTTACACACAGCTATACCAATAAAGATGGTGTGGTTAGGAAGAATTATCTCAAAATGAGATTTATCGATAGTTATAAATTTATGACTAATTCGTTGAAGAAGTTGGGTGCAAACTTGACCTCCGATCAATGTTTGGAGATGCACAAACATTTCCCACAAATAGAGAAATTCAATTTGATGAGACAGAAAGGTGTATTTCCATATAGTTTTGTTGATGACATCGACAAATTGAATTATCCATTACTTCTGACAAAAAATCAGTTTTATGACACACTCAATTGTGAACATATATCGGAAACTGATTATGATAGGGCTAGAAATGTTTGGAATTTATTCGAGTGTCAGAATTTGGGGGAATACTCTGATTTGTATTTGAAGTCGGATGTATTGCTACTATGTGATATTTTTGAAAACTTCCGCACCACAAGTTTAGAGATATATAACTTAGATCCGGCACAATATTACACTGCACCTGGATTATCATGGGATGCCATGTTGAAGTTCACTAATGTTGAATTGGAATTACTAACTGACATTGATATGATTCACTTTTTTCAAAAAGGTATACGAGGTGGAATTAGTCAATGTAGCGAGAGGAAACATATAGCAAATAATAGATTTTTACCGAATTATAATCCCAATGAACCTTCCACATTCATTACATATTTAGATGCAACAAATCTATACGGTCACAGTATGTCACAACCTCTACCAACAAGTGAATTTACATGGTTGACACCAAATGAAATTCTTAATCTTGATGTGATGGATGTGAGTACTGATAGTCCGTATGGGTATGTATTTGAAGTGGACATTCATTATCCACAAGAGTTGCATGATAAACATTCTGACCTTCCATTTTTAGTCGAAAAAATAATACCACCTCGTACATAATCGAAAATTCCCAAATTAATTCCAAATTTGAATGATAAAAGAAAATATATTGTTCGTTATAGGAATCTACAGCAAGCTGTCAAAAATGGATTGATTGTAATGAATACACATAGAGTATTGAAATTCAAACAATCATGCTGGATGAAACCCTATATAGATCTTAATACTGAAATGCGTAATAGGTCTAACAACAAATCTGTTAAGGATTTCTATAAACTAATGATCATTGCGGTATATGGAAAGACAATGGAAAATGTAGATAATCGAATTGATGTTAGACTCGTTACACATTGGGAAAATATAAAGAAAAATATAGGTGCCAGCACTCTCATAGCCAAACCAAATTTCAAAAATTGTTCAATTTTCACTGATAATTTCGTTGCCATTCAATTGGGTAGAGTGAAGGTTCATTACGATAAACCATTATATTTGGGATTTTCAATATTAGAATTATCTAAAACAGTCATGTATGACTTTTTCTATGGATGCATCAAACAACACTTTGATGAAAATGTCTCTTTACTTTACACAGATACCGACTCGCTCATTCTTAAAGTAAACACAGAAAATTTTTATGAATTCATAAAAACTAACATGAGTAGATTTGATACATCCAATTACAGTATAGTTAACCAATTCAATATTCCAGTAACAAGTTCAGTCTTGGGTAACTTCAAAGATGAATTTCCAAATGATCCAATCATGAGTTTTTATGGTACAGGTGCTAAAGCATATTATGTGAAATCTGTTGATGGTGAATTTAAGAAAGCCAAAGGGGTTAAACGATCGGTAATAAAGAATGAATTGACATGCGAAGATTATCAAAAAATCATCGAACAAGGTGGTATAATATTCAGAAAGATGAATTCATTTAGAAGCGTGTTGCATGATATGTATATTTAATTGAAAAATAAAGTTGCATTATCATATCACGACGATAAACGATTTATCATTCCGAATACTACCCACACTCTTCCTTGGGGTCATAATGGATATTGAATTTTATGAAAACGATCCAAATGAGAACATTCGTTGGATGAGTAATATTATTCAACAATCACAATCTCAGGAGACTCCATTGGATCAATTGATTAATTTATTATCTGCCGAGATCAATGATTGAAATATCATTTAATATCTTCAAAACCGGAAAATTCAATATTGATATATATGTAGCCATTTATAATTAATAATATATGACAGAAGTAATGTGATATTAATGTATTATGTATGTATGTATATGTTTTACTGTAATGAATATAAAATGATTAAAATTTTATTTGTATTATTTCTATTTCCCTAATCAATTACTGCAATATATAGTATAATGTAAATGACAGAAATATCAGTTTGAAGAGAATCATCGTAGAGTGCACAATGTCTAAAACAATCGATAAGTTTGGTAGAAAAAGAAAATGGGGTGGTAATGTCATTCGAGGTCCTCCCGGGAATGGTTTTAAATTAACAAAAGATGGTCATTATGACATGCAAAGGAAAATATTGAAAAATACAAGTGAACCAATTGACAATAGTGATTGTGTAACTGTATCATATCTTGAGGGGGAAATTAATGGAGCAAAGGAAGTTATACTTCTAGCCCTACACGCTGCAATACAATCCACAATAGGCAATATTGCTCGGGACGCCCGGCAAGCATTTGACGATAAAATTGCAGAGGCTCGGATAACTTTCACTCGTAAATTTGACAAATTTACAAGTGATGTAGACATAAAAATGTCTGACATAACAGCGTCTACAAATAAAAAATTTGATGCTATGTCAAACATAACAGGGACTACAATGAAAAAGTATGATGTACTGGAACAGAGAGTTGAAGTATTGGAGAAAAACCATAAAGAAGTTTTGGAGAGAAACTATAAAGTTAGGCCATCATCATCAGGTGGACTGGGATATCCAGGACTGAACATTAATCCAAATCATAGAATAATACAACCAAAACCAACTGATGTATTAATGGAACCAACATGGTGAATGTATTCCCTCGTTAGGTTAGGTTAATAGTTACGTTAGGTTAGCTGCATACTTACGTTAGGTTAGGTGTTAGGTTAGTATTCCCTCGTTAGGTTAGGTTAATAGTTACGTTAGGTTAGCTGCATACTTACGTTAGGTTAGGTGTTAGGTTAATAGTTACTGTAGGTTAGGATAGGATCATAAATATGTTGGGTTAGGTGTTAGGTCAGATTATTACTTACGGTAGGTTAGCGTACTAGGTTAGGTTCATACATACGTTAGGTTAGGCGTTCGGTTAGATATTATGTTAGGAATGCGCGCGGAGCGGGCGCTTACTAGGAGGCAGAGGTCCCGCCTACTTGGGGCGGGAGGCCATACCAACCTGGGCGGAGCCCAGGCAGTGGGCGTGGCCCATTAGGGCCACGCCCCCCCCGTCGCCACCCACTTTTCAGAGACCCCGCCCCTTCCCGAAGCCCCGCCCCCTTTCCGAAGCCCCGCCCCTCCCCTCCCCGAAGCCCCCCCCCCGACTCCCAACATTTGCGCATGTACACCTCTACCCTCAACGCGCATGTGCGCTCCCACCATTTTCCCACCACTCACGCATCGAAGTCGATACCCTCCGGAGAGCACTCCACAACATTCAGATCGAGAAGTCATCTCATCGAGAGCAGTCCACACTCCACAACAAGGCAGTACCAACGACCAACTTGACATTTGAGTAAGTAAATTAGGAATGTTATTTTTTATATCAACTAACTTTGTATTATTTTTTCTTTTTCAGAATGGCAACCAATACACAGGAGGTGAATGATGCTGTGGCGTCTATTCTGCCGGTGTCCGCTGACCAGGAGGAGGCAGCATCTTCGTGAGCGGTGCCGGGTGACCAGGCAACCACTTCGCGTTCGCGAGTTAGGTGCAGATCTGCTAGCCCTGACTTATTCGAGGAGGAGGAGGAAGTCAGGTCTGTGAAGAAGGTTTGCCAACGACCTGCAGCGAAGGTTGGTCCTATTTCTAAGTACCGAGCTACTTGCAATAGGACTAATCCTTATGCAGGTAGTTGGTCGACCTCTAGTAAGAGGGCCTCCACACCACCACCAGCAGCAGCAGTGGAAACTCCTAGGATTCCTTCTCCGGAGTTGGTGATATTGTCTCCGTTGGTGACGCGACTACCACCGCTGCCAGCGACACCGGCGGATCCTGAGGTGTTGGTGCCACAACCTATCGGAGAGGTTAGTGAAAAGTTGAGTGTTTTTTTGCAGAGATGTAAGGAAGCAGAACGAGCTTCCCGATCTAGCGAGGCCGCGTTGGTTACCATGAACCGGCAAATGGCTGAAATGGACAACCGACGGAGGGAACTCCAAAAGGAAATGGCCGAAATAGATCGGAATTATGCATCTCTGCAGGAAAGGTGTAAAGCAGAGACCTATTCGATAGAGCTGTACAAAAAATTTGTGACAATTATGGACACTTTTTTCGTAGATGAAGTGTAAATATAAGATTAGTTTTAGGTTAGTTAGGAATATTTAATTATGGTAGTTTTAAGTTTATATTTGTAATTTTAGGAACCAAAAAAAAAAAAAAATAAAAAAAAAGTGAAATAAAGGGTGTACATTGTTTTGGTTTGGTACACATTGAACAATGCGATGGTTGGAGCATTTTTCTTCACTTCCTCTTATTATTATTATTTTTTTTCATTTCAATTCCAAGTTCTTCTAGACAAATACCTCACATCAATTTTTGTGTTCTCTAATCACTTGTAAATAATTTCATGTGAAGAAAATTTGAAAAATAAAAAATAGACATGTTTCATAGTGAAATCGACAAGTATATTTCATTTGTATTTTATCCATTCAAGTATCTCTTTCATTGAATATGTCTTATGTCACTTTGCAATTTACCCCTACTCAATGTCCCACTCCTCTCCCACTCCCTCTCAAAAGTATAAAAGTAGGAATCATCTGATGAAACATTCAGTTGATCAGCTAGCATCGAGATGGAACCTGATTCAACTACTGAGCCCTATAGTGTCCCGGTGCCTCAGATGCCTTACTATGCATCTATACAGGAAGGATTCGTGGACTCCACAACGGCACCTCATGACATTCCCTTCGAATTCATGAATAATGACTATAGGGTGCAGGTTCAGCATGTCACTGGGAGTGATGAAGCTGACCTACCGGACGGGGATTATCCGGATCCCTACCAATGGGATGACGAATGGGGTGACCCACCGCCTGGAGACACCACAGATGATGATGACGACGACGACTCTGGTGACGATGCTGATGACGAGCTTGACGTTAGACGTCCTCCACCATCCCCTATCCTCATCGAGGATAGTCCTCCGCCATCCCCAATCCTGATCGATGATGATGTCCTCAATTCCGATGATGACATATAATCATCTACTCGTCCATCCTTTCCTTCCACGGAGTACACACTTTTTGGTTGGTGTACACGAGGCACTGCGAGGCTGGGGCAATGTCTTCCTCCCTTCCTCTCCCTTCCTCTCCCTCTTATTAGTTTTTTTTTCATAATAATCACTAAGAATTTCTCCTAATAATCGCTCAGAGTTTCATTCTTGATGTTTTCGAATCTCAAACACTGTTCTACATTTACACTTCACCCCCTCCGTTTCATTTCTTCCAATATAAATATAGCAACAATACCAGTTCTATATCATTCTTCCACAATGTCGAGTACAGGACCCATCCAAGTACATGAAATAGATTCAACGTCTGATCATTTGAGTACAACCTTCGCTCAATTTATGCAGCGAATCTATGATCTTCCTGATGATTTCGCAGAACGAGTGGAACAAGGTATCCAGGACGACATAGATGCTGTTGACGATAACAATGCGGATGATGTGATTAGTATATCATCTGATTCAGATGATTATGACGACGACGACGACATCATGAGTATATCATCTGATTCAGATGACTATGAGGATGATATCATTAGTATATCATCTGATTCAGATGACGATACCATAATTATTGTTTCTGATAATAGCCCTTTTCAGGCTACAATTAAAGACTGAAACAATAAAAAAAAAAGCTCTTTTCAGAGCTACCATTATACTTTCAAACAGAAACAGATTCATACCATTGTTAACATTATCTTCCAGTGTCTCACTGACATTGAGCATTCGATCCTCAAAGCACCATCGCCTTCAGTTGTGTCAGCTTCTATCCCTTCATCATCTCCTTCTTCATCCATGACCCTCTCAAACTCCATCACGTCATCATCTTCGTCGCTTTGGTTGGCCTCGTTTTCAACTTCGTCTATCTCATCTTCATCGACTCCAACATCTTCTGCTTCAACTATCACTTCCTCTAGCGGAACATTGACAAAATGCCAACTTCAACTTTCATTTAAAGTAGTACTCATCATATGCATAGCTATTCAATGACTATCAAATTCCAAATTTCGACTTTTCAGTCAAAGTAGTAATTTATTTGTCATATAATGTATAGATATTCAAAGACTAACAAATTTCCAACTTAGACTTTTATTAGTCAAAGTATTCATTTGTCACATAATCTATGAATACTAATACAACTAACTACTGTTTGTGTGAATAATGTAGCCCTGAAAAGGGCTGTTGTTTTTTTTTTGACCAGTAGGTCCACGGTTATTGTGCCACAGGTTGGACATTATTACATATAATACATGTAGATACTCGGGTGAAGTTTGTTAGTGGCCTTTCGCAAGCTTCACACCAAATCTGTCCCATTTCCATAATTGAGACAGTGTTGTGGGTGTTGACATGGGCATACCACCCTCCATTATTGTTTCTATGCGAATAAAACCGAAAGCAGCACCAACATAGTTTTTTGTTCTCTCCATCTATTGTGCTGATCAATACGTATGCATCCATTGCACAATACAAATCCAAGGGATCTTCCAGTGTCTCACTGACATTGAGCGTTCGCATACCCATCCTCAAAGCACCATCGCCTTCAGTTGTGTCAGCTTCTATCCCTTCATCATCTCCTTCTTCATCCATGACCCTCTCAAACTCCATCACGTCATCATCTTCGTCGCTTTGGTTGGCCTCGTTTTCAACTTCGTCTATCTCATCTTCATCGACTCCAACATCTTCTGCTTCAACTATCACTTCCTCTAGCGGAACATTGACATCCTCATCATCTGATTCGACTATCCAATTGTTTTCATCAACAGCAGATATTCTATTTAATGCAGCATTTATTTTTGCAGAATTCATCTTGTTGTTGTTTACTCACAGTTGTAGAGAGTGAATGAATGAACTCTAGGTTTGCAAGTCGACTTATATAGGAGGTGATGCGACTCCCACTTGACTCGTTTAGAGTGGAATAGTAGGAGAAGTTATCCCACTATACTTTCACATGATGTTGATTTGTATAAATAGAGATCGTAGGTGTAGGAGAGAGCATTCAGAGTTTCTGTAAGTCATCTCTTAATATTTCTAATCGAATTAGTAAAATGCCGTTTCCAAAAGAGTGGAATGAAAAACCAAAAGTGTGTGTCTACCCAATGATGATTGCAGGGGCTATTGTGTGCTACTTTTGTCAAATAAGTAGACCTAAGGATTCAATCAATCCATGTACTGGTATGTGTAGTGATTGTATGTTGCGGATTCAACTATCGCCTCCTTCTCATCCACCAAAGCGAACAAAATCGGATTATCGTCAACAACAGTTACAGTGTCTGAAGTGTTCCGAACCTATAATATTTAACAATATAGGTATCTGTAGAAATATTTGTGGTACCTGTGCTGCCGTTCCAACTCCACTGCAACGTTGTTTGCGTTGTGATACATATTCCATGAATTGTTGGAATCATGTATGCAATGCATGTAGAAGTACTTGGGATCTGTGTGAGAAGGTTGGTCAACTCTACCCCAATAGGAGAATCCATTTTTTTCAATGTTGGTGTTTGACGCACGAGCAACAACTATTGAGGAATAGAGTCAAAGAACGTTCCACATCCCCAGAGACATATTAACATTTTTCATTTTATATTTTTTATTATCGTTAGTGTCCTTTATTATTAATAAATATATATATATATATATATATATATATATATATATATATATATATATATATATATATATATTTTGAATTTATTTATATTATTTTCTAACATTTAAAAATACATGCATGCAACACAAAGTTTTCCTCTTAAATGACAAAGATTGTTACATGCGTGAATAGTTTAGTGAGACAGCGCATGTGCCAGTTGATGAAAGAGCGCATGCGCTAGTTTATTTTCTTCTATAAATGGTGAGGTCTCAGTAACATCATCACCTTTCCTATCCACATTCTATTGCTATCACATATCATTCCTCAGACCTTAATAATCATGAGCTCTATGCCGCTATTGATTGCTGAAGATGGTTCACCACTTGTTGATATCGATCAGACTGATTTTGAAAATATTCCAGTATTACATTTATCGAGTCAAGATTCGATAAATGATTTTGATATTAACGACTTCGTTAACTTTGCAGATGTGCCAGAACCAAATGAGCAAATTATTATTGAAAATCCGATCGTTTCGCAATTATCATCACTCAAACACTCTTCATCTACCCTTCCTCTTGGTGTTGATAAGAAATCTAGAACAATCAAGAGGAAGGTTACTAAGGCATCTTCATCGATTGTCACTGACTTTAAAGAAAAGAAAGAATCCAAAAGTGTTGTGCGACAGAAAAAACCCGCAACGAAAAGTGACAGATCGAAGAGGAAGTCAAAAGGTACTCCTTAAGAAATGAAGAGTGATTTGAAAGCTGAACTGCTATCTTCTTTCAGTCCCCTCCATCGGTTTGGGGAAATGAAAAGGAAAGCGAAATGCCGTCTTGTAAAGGCACAGATGACTATTGCTGAACTTGTAAAGAGTGAGCGAGCTATTAATGCTAATAATGAAACTCTTGAAGAATTAGATGCCAAGATTGCATTAGCGAAGGTTGAATTGGCTAGAATGTCTAAAGATGCTGATGAACTCCGTTCAAAAATTGGTAAAGATAAGCAATTCCATCAACGTTCGAGAATGCAAGCTCAGGCTGAGCTTGAGGAGTCGACTAAGCTTTATGAGACGGCATTATCAGTGAGAGATAATTGGCAAAAAGAGTTGGATACTGCATTTCAAAGTGACGGCGATTAGTTTTGGGAATGATAATGTGTTTTCAATATCGTGAGTTGAAAAATATAAGCGGGAATGGAGTATACAATTAATTTGGTTTGGTATACATAGAACATTGCGAATGGCTGGGGCAATGTTTACCGCTGCAATATTTGCAGTTCACATACTTATAATTGAAATGAAAACAATAATGAACTTTAATATTACTTTATTCATAAAAGTCACTATTATATACATTTAAACCATATTTGATTCATCAATCCAAGAATTTTGTTCGCTAGGAAGGCCTAACCACTTTACATATACTTTATTTTTTCTTCTCTTCAACACCTTCTCAATCAGATATACGTCAGGATTCTCGGTTCGTAATAACTCTTCTTCGTAAAAACATCCTCTAATCGGCTGTTCATTTATATCTTCGAGATTATAAGTCGTTGGGATGGTTTTATCAATTTTAACAATCTTGAATAGCTCCGTGGTAAAATTCGCAGTGTAAGACTTTTCAAAAATATTTTTGTATTTACTTATACGTACAATATCATTCAATTGGAATTTGGGTTTACTTTGTCTTCCTCCAATTCCATCGATACCCTTGAATTTCAATTTTGTTGTTGAATCAACATTGATGGGTACCATACCTATTGTACGATGAACTTTATTATTATATCTACTAGTTATAATTGGAAGAATATCAAGCCATTTGTGGTGACCTTTCATCGAAAATTCCTTGTAGGGCCATGCCTTTATTGTACGAATCACTCTTTCTGCTATAGCTGCCTTCTTTGTGCTAAATGTTGAATAATGATTGATATTATATTCTCGCATGAGAGACGAGAAGCTTTTATTGAAAAATTCTTTCCCTTGATCGCTTTGTATGTGTTTGGGGGAGTATTTGGCTTCTTTCAGTACATGTTTCATTGCATTAGTTACTGTACTACCTGTTTTATCTTTAACTGCTACAGTCCACAGATATTTGGAGTAACAATCTATCACTACAAGTATATATCGGTATCCTTCATTACTTTTTGCATAAGGTTGCAGTTCAGCTAAATCTATTTGCCATAGATCTGCAAAACCTTTGATGGTGGTTATTCTTCTACGAAAATTACGTCTTGCAGGTTTATGTAATTCATTAACAACTTGTCGTTTGACATCACTTATTTCATTAGTCATTCTATTTCAATATGATTAAAGAGAAAAGGTGATAATGTTACTGCATTGAATGATGATGTGACAGTGATCATTACATGTGAATATATTAATATATTATACCTTCTTCACGTAATTCTTCAATTATTGAAATTATTTCATTATCATGTCCGGTATGTCCAGCTGACTTTGAAGCTACCAATAGTCGTAGGCGAGCAACTAACTCTTTCGGTGAATTCCAGTACACATAATTCACAGGTTTAGAATTATATATTTTCTCCATTTTCACTCGTTTGAGTGCTCCACCAATTTTACTTCTACTTCTTATTGGATATTGTCGTGAGTCTAATAGAGGTTTGATAACTTCACGAAATTTTTTAGAATTTGTATTTTTAAAACCATTCTTCAGATGATATTGTTTATATGGAGCATTCGTTATTTTCAATATTTTGGAATATACTTGACGAGTTTCTTTATTATCAACATCTTGTGTATTCTTCAAAAAGATCATATCATACAATTCTGGACTACCTGCGCATTCATATTTTTTCACTTTATTAGCATCCCAAAATGAAATGTTTCCATCTTTGAAATGCACCACTAGACTTCCCATTTTCAGCTTTTGTGTAATAGGATCCATACGTACGCCAAATGTTCCATCATATGCTGGATCGTAAAATTAAAAGAGGTTATGGTTTTGTTAATGATTTAATAAACAAACTTCCTTTCGAATTACATCTACCCGGAGGTTATCAATACTGTGGACCGGGTACAAAATTGAAACAACGTTTAGCTCGTAACGACCCTGGAATCAATAAATTAGATATTGAATGCAAAAAACACGATATTCAATATTCTAAGCATCCATTCGATCTTGCAGCAAGACATTTAGCCGATAAAGAACTTGAATACAGCGCTTGGGATAGGGTTAAATCGAAGGACGCGAGTATTGGGGAAAGAGCAGCTGCATTACTTGTCACCAACATTATGAAAGCGAAAAGACATATGGGCATGGGTTGTAGTACCAATAAGAAAAAATGTAAGACGAAACAAACGAAGAAAAATAAAATTAAAAAAGTTGCATTTGGTGCTGGGATAGTCCATAAAGTGCGAAATTTATTAAAGAAAGCTGGTGGGAATCAATTTGTGACGAATAATAGCAAAAAAGCTATCACTGTGGCATTGCAGGCGGCACGTTAATACCTTAAAGCTGCCGGTGGAAAGAAGACAATCCGCACACCACGCATAATTCCTGTTCCCAAGATCGGTGGACTTTTACCATTGATACCAATTTTTGCTGGACTATCCGCACTAGGAAGTTTGGCGGGAGCCGCTTCTGGTATTACCAAGGCCGTGAATTCGGCAAAAGCCAGCAGAGCGGCTTTAATGGAAGCCAATCGTCACAATAAAACCATGGAGGCTGTAGCATTAGGCAAACGCGGAAGTGGAATATATCTCAAACCATACCGTAAAGGTTTAGGACTATATTTAAAACCATACAAAGCCACAAACAAAACAAAAAACTAATTGAATCCCTACCTCAGAGGCCTCTTACTGATCTCGATCTCAGTTATTATGCCCAAAAAATGAAAATTCCACATTTTCGTGGTGTTTTTATGCGTGATAGATTACCATCTTCAGGTCCAAAACAAAACGAGACAGCTATTGTTAATTTAGATGGAATAAGTGGACCAGGAACACATTGGGTGGCATATAAAAAATGTGGGAAAGAAGTCACATATTTCGATAGTTTTGGAGATCTACCCCCACCATTGGAATTGACTCGATTCTTTCGAAAATGTTCGAATGTAAAAATCAAATATAACTATGATCGACAACAGAAATTTAATACAGTTCTCTGTGGTCACTTGTGCTTGCAGTTTCTCTCTAAATAATTTTCCAAATAAAAATGGATTCAACACCAAAACTGAATCGGGAGGCTATCAAGGGAATGGGGTTTTCACTTAGAATGTTTTCAAAATATGGTACCTTGAAAAAAATGGATAAAGTGATGCTTGCAAATATGCCTAAGGAAGTGATACTTGCATGTGTTGCACATGAGATTGCATATGTTTGGGAAAAGTTGCCTAAGCATCTGCAAGATGACATCGATATAATGAAACATAGATATTGTTATGAGCACCACCACCACGATCAAAATTCAGAATCGGATGTTAATGACGGTCCTATACCTCGGAAATCTATGTGTTGTATTTGTAATATAGAGGATGTGAATATTGGTATCAATAAAAATGATACTTATTACAATACAACACCTTCCAAAAAGTGTAAATTGTCTCAAATGTGCTGTTGCTGTGTACAATAATAAATTGAAATGTGTTTCAAAATATTCATCAGTCATGTCACGAAAGTTCGAGCTACAAGCTGTCGGGACAAGTGTCTTGAGTGCGGATTTTTTTCCACCAATTGAATTGGATAGGAAAAGTCGTTATGGATTAGTACTTTTGGGATTCTATGGATGCAATACAATCAATAATATAACTGAAGCTAATAACTTAGTTAGTTTTAGAATCAGTAATGACAACTCATCGATACTCCAAAAGTTGACAATTGAAATTCCATGTGGTGCTTATGAAATAGAAGAGATCAATGCCGTCATACAGAAACATATCATGTTCAGATTGTTTCATGATAAAAAACCAAATGATGTCGTTGCAGATGATATTTTCTATCTACACGCCAATAATAATACATTCAAATGTGAAATGCGATCCAAATATGAAATTTATCTGACACATCCAAATTCAATAGCAGAAATGATGGAGCTCGCTCATGGCATATTTCCACCACCAAATCAGATACATGAATTCTCATTACCAATAAACATTACAACTGTGAGACTTATCCGCTAAGATTGCAATATAATATTTGGTTCATATATAGATGGTGAAGAATCCCACATTCTTTTCTCATTCGATATTGATGTTGAACCTGGCTACAATCTTACTAAAGAACCACACAGTATCATATATATGCCTGTCAGTCCAGAAGGTCGTCAATTGATTCACAACATTACAGTGCATATTTTGGATGAAAAAAATAACCTTATCGATTTTGGAAGTGAAGAAGAGATTTTCACTATTTTGGAATTGAAGAAAATCGAATAACTGTTGTTATGGGTTTCATTTATAATAGACAAAATCGCATTGAACAATCCCAAACGAGTTGCACTATCAAAAAGAAAGGTGTGCATAAAAAGAAGCTCAATCCACAAGTGTATGCTAAACAGTTAGCACATAACGCTCTGTCTGTGAGTGATCTTAAATTTTTGAAATCGATTGGATATAAAGTGAGAAAATAACAATGGTGCTCGAAATAAACAATGAAAAGTTGAATATATTTAATGAACCAGTGCTCGATCATTCTCTCATAAGTTTACATGAGCACACATATAAGCCCTATGGATCAGGAATTCGGATGAAATCAGAATTGCAATCAATAATCAAGATGTTATACTAGATATTGCCGAGAGCTTCATTTACATAGAAGGTAAATTCACCCCCAAAGATGTAGCGAAAACATGCTATCTCTCGAATAATGCAATTGCATTTCTCTTTGACGAAATTCGTTATGAAATGGGTGGTGAACAAGTGGCTGTTGTTAGAAAACCTGGGATAACATCTACAATGAAAACCATGATATCATTTGGACAATCTCATGCTAACACATTATTGACATCTGGTTGGGGACTTTCGCAATTGAAGCAAGATATCTTGGATATCTTGCTTCGTTGGCGTATCGTATGTGGGACCTCTATGAACTACCATCATTACGTGGGACTTCTTCAGACATATGGGCCATCAAAACAACCAACGCATTGGAAACTCCTCGTTTTGTCGTCATCGCATTCCAAAGTACTACCACATCTGGAGATAGAACACAAGATATTACAAAATTCACAACTGCTGATATCAATAGTATTCGAGTATACTTGAATTCTGAAGTTTATCCATATGAGCGTTGGAATTTGAATTTCGATAAAAAACTTGATGCTCCTGCTTATTATGCTTTTGAGAGTTCCCAGCGAAGTTATTATGATAAAGATATGAGTGAACCTCTGATAGACATTGGACAATTTAGAGAGAATCCACTATTCGTCATCGATTGTTCCCATCAACCGAATGCAATAAAATCATCAACTATTGATATAAAGATTGAGTTTGAGACGAGGAAGACCAAGTTTCCAGACAATATGCATTAATTTTGCATGATACAGTTTTAACATACAATGCATTGGATGGTTCAGTTCATAGCAGATATTGACACTTTTTTTGTCACTCTATCATGTACTGTTTTATGATCTTTTTTTTAATTTGTAACTGACTTATGTCATGTATTGTATTTTATATCATATTTATTGTTTTGTAATCATTTTCTATTGTATTTCATGAGATTTAAATAAATAAAACATGAAAATAATACAAAGTTTTTTATTTGACATTATTTATGATTTACAGGAACATACAGATTATCTAAAATAACTTCTTCCTCATAATCATCATTTTCGCGACCATCTTCAATTTCCTCTCGATTTTCATCATTCAATTCAAAGTGATGAATAATCCATTCTGGCAAGTATGGTTGGAGGCTATACAGGAATCTTCTTAGGTTCACTTCAATCATAACCTCACAAAGTTGCCACAATTCCAATTCATTATCCAAAAATTTGTTACAAACTTCTGCACCACTCCAATAGTTCTCAGCATCACGAAGGCATAATTCGATTTGTTTTTCATCATAGCATACACTCATATCATAATTGCTTGCATGTTCGGCTCCATCACCCAACACCTTCAATTTAGACGACAAATGTTGAACCGATGATTTGAGATCTACAACATCGACCCAATCTTGACTTGCGTACTGCATCCACATCTTTAAATGGTGGAACTGAAATCGAATAAAAAAAAACAATAAGCAACCTCCAATTTTTCAGTGATACAATACTCACATTCCCATTTTACTTGTAGTTACAAAGTGAGTGTATTCAACTAAGTTAGTAATGTTTATATTTCCATATAATTATTATCATCTAATATATGAATATTATAAAACAATAAGAAATTCATTATAATTACTATTATTATTCAATCATATTGAATTTGACTAGAGTTACCAAAAAACTTCGTAAGCTATGACCTAAAGAAATTCACTATAAATTATTACTATTATTATTCAATCATATTGAATTTGATTAGAGATCGCGTTTTCATGCCAGCAAAACTTTGTTGGCTCTGTCCTAAATACATCATTGTATATTTACCACCTGATGAGTTGATACAAGATATATCGTCATCACTGAATTGCAACGAAATACGTTTTGGTAGCCATGTTTTAAATAATTTATCATTGCTCACATCTTGCAAAGTTAATAAAATTGATTTACCAAATCGTGTAGAATAAGTTGACATATTTCTAATTATGAACACTTCATCAATTGGCAATGATGATAAGGCCGTTTGCTCTAGTATTTCAACCTCCTGTACAATCAAATTATTAATTTTATTCAAGTCTACTTTTGAAACGGACATGATGAATATATATATATAAAAATATAAACAATTTTCAACAGACAAATACACTCACCGTCTTCCTTCTATTACGAACTGAATAACACTCTACCAATTGCTAACTGCTGCAAATATATTCGTCTACTGATTTCATAGTGTGCCAGGCATTTCTTTTATATTAAACAGTGCGAGTCACCCCCTCCATGAAACCGTGAAAGGTTCACATTGCTAGTTGCTATCCACTAGAGATGCCTGACGTCACAGCCAAGCCCATCTCCCAACTTGATGCGATAACAGTTGCCGGTACGAGCAAGCAGTGGTCGTTGCGGTCTCGGAGAGGGTAGACGTTAGGCAGACGGTCCTCGGCTGCCGTGGTGTCACCATCGATAGCGGGGCTAGAGCGTTGCTTTACGTCACAACCTTCATCGCTTCGGGAGAGGTGAGGGCAGACCGATGAATACGCATTACTCTGCCACACGTCGTGGAGTAAACGTCACTCCACTACTAACTTGGTGCCCTCACACCGATGGAGCATTTATTACTTGGAGGATCTTCGAAGTATGCAGACGTATGTTTGTACATAGACAAACAAGCACATGATGAAACCCTGTACCGTGCATTCTCTTACACACACACACACACACACACACACAAAATCTCATATGAAAAAAAAATCTGAACTATCCATGCACCAGACAGTTCAAGGTCACAACGCCTTGACTTCACTGCACAACAAAAATAGCAAATAACACGTCATATTGGTGGGGGGAGGATTAGAACCGGGAAAAAAATTCTGAACGATCCATACACCACACCCTTCAAGGTCACATCACCTTGACTTCACCAAACAACAACCAATAAAAAAGCAATTAATACGTCATAGTGGTGGGGGGAGGCCGAGAATCAGCTGTGAACAACTACTCACAGTGATAGCTTTTTTGCTATTATTCGTCACAAATTGATCCCCACCAGCTTTTTTCAATACATTTAGCACTTCATGAACTATCCCAGCACCAAATTCAACTTTTCTAATTTTATTTTCCCTTTTTGGTGCTACAACCCACGCCCATATGTCTTTTTGCTTTCATAATGTTGGTGACAAGTCATGCAGCTGCTCTTTCCCCAATACTCGCGTCCTTCTATTTAACCCTATCCCAAGCGCTGTATTCAAGTTCTTTGTCGGCTGAATGTCTTGCTGCAAGATCGGATATATGCTTAAAATATTGAATATAGTGTTTTTTGCATTCAATATCTAATTTATTGATTCCAGGATCGTTGCGAGCTAAACGTTGTTTCAGTTTTGTACCCGGTCCACAGTATTGATAACCTCCGGGTATATGTAATTCGAAAGGAAGTTTGTTTATTAAATCATTAACAAAACCACAACCTCTTTTAATTTTACGATCACTTTCAATACATCTGTATCGTTTGATAGTACACATTGAAATGAATAAGCTAATAACATTCATATAGTCTCCAACCACGGCACGATGCGCATTGTAAAACAGAAAGAAAAGTTTGCTGTAGATAATCTAGATGAGAAATTTGGGTGTGGATTGAATGGACAAAGGGTATTCAGACATGGTCCACTACTACACAGACGCTAAGCCTAATTCTGTTTCCATTTTCGATGGTGTGATATGTGAAAAGCAGGATATTATTAGATCATATTTCTGTATGGGACTTCATTAGGATGTTGATTGTTTTTATCTCGCATAGACGTATTCACGGGTACCCAAACAATTAGTGCGTGACAATACCAATTTCATCATAATGTTCAAACAAGATGAGACGAATTTACACCACATTTATTCAGATCATGTATCACCGTAACATTCAAACAATTCCAATTGATGTGTGTTGAATGCTGGGAGGACCAATATGGATTTCTAGTCATTGATAAGGACATAAAAATAGATGGAGGTAGATATCGAAAAGGATTCGATATTTTTTTATATCCATGATTTCGTTATTCAAACTTATTCGATCACTGAATATTGTAGAGGTCACTTCATCAGCGAATTGAACTATAATTTGAAAAGGGCATCATGAATACAAAAAATGATTCTGAAAATTAAAACAATGAAATGAATTTGAAACGTCAACTAGTAGAGACAACTGAAGCTGTCAGGCAGAAATTGAACTCTATCAAGAATGATAATATTGAAATCGTAAGTAGGAGATTTGAGCCGGTTCTAAGCCTTCCCCCACCACTATGACGTATTAATTGCTTTTTTTGTTGTTGTTTAGTGAAGTCAAGACGATGTGACCTTGAAGCGTCTGGTGTATTGATCGTTCAGAATTTTTTTTTCCGGTTCTGGGCCTCCCCCCACCACTATGACGTATTAATTGCTTTTTTTATTGTTAAATAACATCAAGGCGATGTGACCTTGAAGTGTCTGGTGCAGGGATCGTTCAGATTTTTTTTCATATGAAATTTTGTGTGTGTGTGTGTATGTGACATAGTGACGTAATTACAATTGCTTGGTGTGTGGGAATCCACGGTACAGGGTTTACATCCTTCAGTTATGTTCATGAAACATGACCTTGAATATGGAATTCAACTTTGAGATTAGGGAACTAGATTGCATACATAGTTGAGTCAGGGTTTGATATTGTCCTTCGTGTGTATTCTGTACCTGTTTGTACAGAATAACCACACGTCTGCATACGACGAAGATCCATCGACTGATGAGCGGTCCTTCTTCACCAGTTTGGATGGTACCTATCGTGACAGAGAGCGTATACGTCTGCACTCCGTGAAGTTTCAACGACCACTGTTTGCTTGTATCGCCTTCTGTCAACACATCGAGTTGGAATTGGTGGTGGTGGTGGTGGGGGAGCGCCTGTGTTCGACGCATCGAGTTGGCTTCGACCTTGATCGACCTTGATCTACGTCACACCCTCAATGTACGTCACAAAGTAATAAGGATAAGGCGACTTTGAGGTAGTGTTTTGAGTTTGACTTTGAATGACTTTCATTCACAATTTATATTTTCACAGCTATTTTGAACAATGTTCAAAGTCGCATAACCTTGGGGGTTGACCTTGAGATTTTTAGTCTGTCTCGGTCACATCAACATTGAAATGACCTCACATACGTCACATGATGTCGACAAGGTGACTTTGAAGAAGTCTTTTGAGTTCGACGTTGAACAAGCTTTATCTACTTCACACCCTTGAACTATGTCAGAAGGTGATACGGTCAATATGACTTTGAGATAATAATTTGGATTTAACCTTGAATGACCTTCATTCACTTCCCATAATTTCACGACATTCATTGATTCATGTGATTATTTTGACTTTGAAATGACCTCTACATACGTCACATGATGTCGACAAGGTGACTCTGAAGAAGTCTTTTGAGTTCGACTTTGAACGAGCTTTATCTACGTCACACCCTTGAACTATGTCAGAAGGTGATACGGTCAATATGACTTTGAGATAATGTTTTGGATTTAACCTTGAATGACCTTCATTCACTTCCTATATTTTCACGACATTCATTGATTCATGTGATTATTTTGACTTTGAAATGACCTCTACATACGTCACATGATGTCGACAAGGTGACTTTGAAGAAATGTTTTGAATTCGAACGTGAATGACCTTCACCTACGTCACACCCTTGAACTACGTCACACTGAGAGTAGTGTGACGTACCACGACCACAATCGAATCATATAAAAGACGAGTTGTGATCGTGAACGTCGTCATTCAGTACATGAAAGCGCATCGAGATGAATTCCGAAAAAATCGCAGCTGTAGTTTGAATTTCGCTTTTCTTCTGACAGTGTCGTCTTTCATTAGCATATGAAATTGGATTACGGCTAAAAATATACATTTTCCATTATATAATTTATCTATATTGAATTTAATGAGAAAAATAGTTATGACAAAAGTTGTATGAAATTAAATTCTCAGCAATTTTGATTCCTATAATTTTTTTTTTCATAAAATCGATATTTTTAGAGGAAGGGTGGAGGTGAAATTTCGTCATTGTATTATCACGTTTATTTTTGACTTTACGATAAACTTCGTGATGAACAAAGTTGTATAAAATTGAATTTCCTACAATTTCGATCCCATCAAATTTTTTTCATAGGTTCGATATTTGTATCGATTCAAATCTGAAATAAGTAGGGGGTGAAATCTTATAATGGAATTATCTCATTTATTTTCAATTTCACAAGAAAAATCACGATGATCAAAGTAGTATGAAATGGAATGAAAGAGGAGGAATTTTTTTCACATTGTTTATTCCAAGATTACAAACTGCTTCTTCTAACCTTCCAATATCTACCAAACTAATTTGAATGTTTATCTGTCGTCATCGTCTTCGAATTGAAATTTAGGGAAATAAATGTTGATTATGTCACCATGTCGTCAACTCCCTTCTTGATCCGCTTCTGAAGATCCTTCACACAGTTGCTAATGTGGGCGACTTCCAGCCGGTACTGTTTCGTTGAATCACCCTCAACACGGTACTCCTCATTGACTCCGACGATGTCCTGACTTCCCCTTTCAATGTTGGTTTCCACCTCTGACAGTTCAGCCAGCAAACAACTTTTCCGTTCGACTAGTTGTTCCTGTCGATCCACAAATCGTCGCTTGCGTGTGGCAATCTCTGCCAATCTCTCATCGCTGTCCCGGATCACTAGTAGCTTCGTCTTTCTCTCTCGGCATATTCTGCCGAGTTCGAGCACGTCGTTGACTAAGTTGCAGCTCCTCTGCGGTGTCGGTAAGTCCATCTTGCTACCAGAGGGTGGGACGGAAGTTGTCCGCTGAACAGTTGGCACAGGCATCGGTGGCGGAGATAGTATGGATCCGGCTCTTGGTAGATTATGCGGTCCGGTTGTGGTCTCTAAAGATATCATGGTGGTGGGCATCGGTGGCTGAGGTACTATGGATCCGGCTTTTGGTAAGTTATGCGGCCCGGTTGTGGTCTCTAAAGATGTCATGCTGGTGGGCATCTGTGGCTGAGGTACTATGGATCCAGCTTTTGGTAGGTTATGAGTCCCAGTTGTGGTCTCTGAAGATGTCATGGTGGTGGGCATTGGTGGCTGAGGTACTATGGATCCAGCTTTTGGTAGGTTATGCGGCCCGGTTGTGGTCTCTGAAGATGTCGTGGTGGTGGTTGGCTCAATGTTTGATGCAGTGGATGGCATCTGCGATGCCGTCGGTGGCTGATTTTTCGTATTGACCGTCTCGGACTTTGAAACGGTGGTATCCAACGTAGAAGGGGCTCGCCCCAGGGTCGAGGTCATCGGCGGCTGCCGATAAGGATTCGTCTCATCCCATATTTTCAAATATTTCTGCAGCTCCGACTGCTTTGGTTTCACCTTCGGCTCCACCTGCTTCGACTTAGCGGCGGACACTCTGTTCTTAGTCGATTGGGGGGCAGCAAACTCATTATCGCTACCGTTCGCTGCCTCTCTCTTGTTGGCCCCCTTCGAACCCTTCTCCGTGTCTTTGCTGGTGCTGCTCGTTTCAGAAGAGGGGGTGGTTGAACGAACATTCTCCATTCTGCTACATCCAGTTCTTGGAGTTGTCACCATCACAGGTTCTCCAGGAAGGGGGCTGAGTGGGAGTTCTACATGGAATTCCGTTAGGAAGTCCACGATATTCTCTGGTAGCTCTGATTCCTGCACCAACACCACGTCTTGCAGGATATTCACCTTACCCTTCTCAGATTCACCGGTATCAGTGAAAAGAGGCATACTTCAAGCTAGAAATTCACAAAATAATTAGAATGGAATATAATAATAGACATTAACAATATATCTGAAGAATGGTTGGTTGGGTAACAGGATCAATTTTTTCTCAAAGAAACAATTGTTTCCTTGCCAACGTTTCGAATTCAATTAAATTCTTCTTCAGGGCTTTGTAATAATGTAGTTTCATAAACATACCTCCCACAAAAACTTATACGACAAGTATCGTTTCTATAACTTACCAAAAAGTAGTTTCTCCGTGTTGATATAACTATTTTGAAAAAACATTATACATATTAGATACTTTTAAAAAATAAAATAATAAAAATTGCAATACCTTCGATAGAACACCGACGCAAAAGGACATGAATGTATAGACTCCAATTACTTTTGTTACAATGGAACTATTTACAAACAAATTTCTCGAGTTGGTAATGGGTAATTGTATATCAACCATTTGTGCAAATTTGGTCATGGCAGAACTACAAAAGATATGCATAAAAAGTTAACGAACAAAAAAATACCCCAAGACATGCAATCTAATGTAGTGTACAAATTGAACTGTGGAAGGTGTCACAAATGCTATGTTGGTCAAACTGGACGGTATCATAAAACACGAGTTTCAGATCGCATGACAGACTCTGAGAAACTGAATATAAGCAAAAACTCCACAGCCCTGATTGAACATGAAAAAGAATATGCACACATTTTTGATTTTGAGCTGTTCTAGATGTTCAACCATATTTATCAAAAAGACTCTTGAGCAAAACACACACACACACACACACACACACAACCCATCCATATATGAACCATCATGCATCAGATACTTCAAAGGAGGGAAGGGGGGTTAAAACCGGCTCAAATCTCCTACGAGAGATTTTTGAAAAATTTTTCCAAACATAACTTCCACAGTAAAATCAATATTATAGGGAATTTGAAATCTAGAGCAATTACCATTTCCAATTCTGATTTCCATAACAAAAATCTCAAATTGATTGAGAATTACCCACCACAAATAATTTTTCTAAAGCCCTCATTAGAAAAATAATGACAGAAAGAAGTTCCTCTTCCCAAAATACTAAGGTGAAACCCAAATATCACAAAATGTCATTTATAGAAAATTCATCTGATAAACTTGGAACGATAGTCATTAGCAATCAAATTAAAGTAGCCTTCTTAAATGAAAGTACATTTGGAAAGCATTTTTTCTTAAATAAAACAAATAAAAAACACCCCAAGACCTGAAATCTAACGTAGTGTACAAATTGAACTGTGGAAGCTGTCACAAATGCTATGTTGGTCAAACTGGACGATATCATAAAACGCGAATTTCAGAACACATGAGAGACTCTAAGGAACTGAAAATTCGTTTTGAGGGCACCCGGCGATTTTGAAAAATTTTTTGAGTTTACTCACATATTTCGATGCGTAGATTACGAATCCAAAAGAAAAAAAGCGGCGCTCTCATTCATTTACAAAGTTACGTCCTTTCAAAGTTCAGAAAAGGGCAACTTTTCATCTTCCTTTTTCATAAGATAAACTACTTAAAAGCACAAGCGTTTATTCAGTAGGTCACCTTTACACCTTATTCTCCCTTAATTGACACTTTTCAATTCAACAATCAATATTTTTCTTATAAAAACTTAATTGGAAATTGAATACTTGCATCAGTCGTACCAACTATGTCATTAACCTTAAAAACGTAAAATATAGAGATATGTAACCAAAAAAGCAGCTCCGTACATTTTTCAACATTTTTATTGGAAAAATGTTGATTGTTGAAGTGAAAAGTGTCAAGGAAGGAGGAATAAGGTGTAAAGGTGGCCTAGTGAATAAATGCTTGTGTTTTTAAATAGCTTATATGGTTAATGAATATTACTGGAGTTTTTTCCCAACACCAAATCGTTATTTTTACACCTCGACACGTTTTTCGATCACCGAGTGATCATCTTCAAGAGGAAGATGAACCTAGAAACTACTCAAAACTAAAGCTATTTATGCTATTCAGGTACATCATACAGGTAGGTAATTAGTATTACCACCCACCCTCGAGGGGTATTGTAGATGACGTAATTGGGAAAAAGAAGTTTAGGTTGAGAATGAACGAAATCTCGATTTTCAGAAAGGACAAAAACCAAGATAAATACATCTCAGTTCCATACCACCAATATACGAAGAACTTTGGAAATATTTTCAAGGAACTAGGTATGGAGGTGGTTTTTAAATCATACACTGCAGAGCCTTTTGGGAAGTCCAAAAGACAAAGTCGAGAATTCGGAAAAGTCTGGAATTTACGAAATTGAATATAAGGAATGCGATGCAAAATATTATGGACAGACAAAAAGATCTATTCAAGTGAGATATTAGAAACATATAGCACACTTAAAATATGGAAAACCTGAAAAATCAGCAGTCACCCATCATATTTTGCAACAAAACCATTTCATAAACTTCAGTTCTTTAAGATTAGTTAGACAAGTTAACAACAACAGGCAACTAGATGCCTATGAGAGTGTAGAAATAAGTGAACATAATAATATTATAATAACGATAACGGACCAATACCAAATATCATACTGTATAGCTTGTTGAAACAATATTGTTGGGTTTACTGATTACTACAGAAAGACACATTGTAAATATATTTAGATACGCAATATTGTGAAACTAATTTCATATAGCTGATATTTGTTCTATATATAGCTGTAACATTTAAACATACATAAGGACATATTGTAAAATAATAGAAAGGCCAATTGTAAAATTAATTTAGGGTGGTATACTTGTATGGGTGGTATTACTGATTACCTACCTGTATCATGTACCTGAATAGCATAAATAGCTTTAGTTTTGAGTCTTTTGAGTCTTGAAGATGATCACTTGGTGATCGAGACACGTGTCGAGGTGTAAAAATAACGATTTGGTGTTGGGAAAAAACTCCAGTGATATTCATTACTACACCAAAGTTTCCAAACAGTACATCATAAGTTTATATGGTGAAAAAGAAGGCTGAAAAGTTGCCCTTATCTGAACTTTGAAGGGCCATTTCTTTGTAAATAAGGGAGAGCGCCGCTTTTTTCTTTAGGATTCGTAATCTACGCATCAAAATACAGAAGTACACTTAAATCGCCGGGTACCCTCAAAACGAATATTTACCCAATTATGTGGAACTTTAAGAATAGTATTGGAAAACTTGAGTTCTGGGTTAAAATAATCACCAATAACGCCTTATCTTAAGGTTTGTACTAGATAAATATATTTTTGGTCGTAGAAGAAAATAGCGCAACTCAAAATATTAATCGATAAATTTTCCAAAAAAGTGACTTGTTTTTTTAAATTGATTCTAGTTATTAGAGAGTCGCACTGTAGATATTTCAATTTATAGAAACACTGTACTATTTCTCCATGGCATAAAACGTATCATGTAGCGAATATCTGAAAATTTTGAGATCTTTGAATTTTTCATTGATTGTACATTCATTTGCTTTCGTAAATTATAGATATTGTAATGCAATGCAGAATTTCGACATCGACATTGGCCAATGTTTGGTATGGTCTATTACATTCTACACCAGAAGTAGGTATGCTTTTTTTTGTACAGGATACAAGTGTCTTCCTTGGAAATAATATCGATGTATTCTTCACCTTGGATATTATGCCCTGGAAAGTAGGCATATTTCAATGCGATAAGTAGAACAACTAGATAATTTACCCCTTCTGTTGCAATGTTTTTTATTTTATTTTTAAATGTATCTAATATGTCTAATGTTTTTTAAAATAGTTATATCAACACGGAGAAACTACTTTTTAGTGAGTAATTCAATTAACCTTATTATTTTTTATGAAATTGAAACGATACTTATCATATAAACTTATGAAACTACGTTGTTATAGAGCCCTGAAAAGAATTCGAAACGTTGGCAAGAAAACAATTGTTTTTTAGAGAAAAAATTGATCTTGTTACCCAACCAACCAATCTTCAGAAAAATGATTGGTTCACTGAATTAGTTAACTGATTAATAATATACTTACAGTTTCGATTCGTAGATTATGACCACAACAAAAAACTCAAATTAATTTGGTAGATATAAGGTTAGAAGAAACAGTTTGAATGATGCTAGCTTTCGACCAGACACACTTTTATATCTAAACCACACCTAACCTCCCTCCACATATCACCCCTACTTCATCTAATACTGGAGCTGAATACTTCACGAAAAAAATTGTGATCGATAATGTTGTATAAAATTGAATTTCCTACAATTTCAACTCTATAATTTTTGTTTTTCGTATGATCGATTTTTATTATTTAAACCTGATAAAAACTTTGTAACATTACAATCATAATAAATCTCATCTTTACCACATATCTCACTTCCCCCACAAAAGTTATTATAATTCTTGTGTGAATTGAATGGGTTATATTTTTAAGAGTGATTAATTTTTGGGAAAGAAAGTTTTTGGCTTTCTACTACTCCATCTCGATACATAAAATTAGGGAATCTTCCAAAGAAAGGAAAGAAGTATTCCGATACATAAAATTAGAATATATATATATATATATATATATATATATATATATATATATATATATATATATATATATGCATTTCTTTAAACTTGACATCAATAATATCCATTGAAGGTGTCTACCATTGTGAGTCGTGAGAATATCCTGTTTTTTCTTCGTTAATGAAACGTAAAAAAGATTCATTGCATTTCAGCAGGTAGAACACCTTCTCATAATTCCCCTTATTTATCATTAGCCATAATCGTAAACTATATTTTATATATATATATATATATATATATATATATATATATATATATATATATATACATATATATTCTTTCACCAACTGGATGTTGGATGCATTGAAAAAAATATTCGTTTACATGCTATAGAATGTGTGGGCATATTTGTGGAGACGCAATCTCACTGAGGTGGCGTCTAATGAATCTTTTTAGGTTTTAGATAATATGCCTTCAAGTATTAAATACGACCTATGGTATCAGCTGTTTCAGTTAATGAATTTACGTGAACTCAGTGGGTATCTACCTATTCATTTAAAGAAAATTTTTCATGAATTTGATTCATGAAATTTGTGATAATAAAAATAAGATAGAATATGAAAATTCCTTCAAAATTGTTGAAAATTTTTTGAAAAAGCAGACACAACTCAAAAACTGCAATAAGTATTAATAAAATTACTAGAGTTGAAATTACATTAAAATTTCAATATTCAGTATTTACAGATTATTTATAAACACTAACTAGGGCGGTAAGAATGCTTAATCACGTCGAATAAAAATTTTAAGTAGATTTTGACAAACAAAATGCATGCCATGGTAGTGTCGAATACTAATGTATGGTGTGGGATACTTAACGACCAAATAATTGGGCCATTTTTCCTTAGGGAAAATTTATCATCCGTCGATTATCTCAACCTTTCAAATAATGAGGTTAGTGAATTAAATACGACCTATGGTATCAGCTTGATGGCGCACCAATACATCACACGGTTGCTGTAAAATAGTCCCTCCAACAAATGTTCAGAGACAAAGTTATTGGACGTAACTGGGAACACTATTGACCACCTAGATCACCCGACTTGACGCCTTTAGACTTTTTCTTGTGGTGTTACCTGAATCAAAAAGTGTACCGAAGTAGACCATTTACTGACATACAACATCTGGAAAATACCATTCGCGAGTGCTGCGCAAATATAAATCCTCGATTTATTAAAAATGCAGTTACAGATGTCAGTAGAGGGTCCATAATTTGTATCGAACGTGGAGGACGACATACTAAAATGTAGGCTATAAGTGTTTGACAACCTCATTTAGATCACTAAGTAATTTTTTGTACCCATTTCTATTTTCTATAATACTATTGTGATTTAAAATTAATAATGATAATAATAATAGTTCTATTGAATTTATTCGCATAAAAGGATATGGAAATTCCTTCAAAATTGTTGAAAATTCAATTTCATTCAACTTTGATTATTATGGTTTGACTCACGATTATTTTTTAGTGAGTGAGTATGAATGTTTAATACACTCAAGGATTTTTGGGAAAGAAAGTTTTTGGCTTTCTACTACTCCATCTCTATACATAAAATTAGGGAATCTTCCAAAGAAAGAAAAGAAGTAATCCTTTCTTTGGAAGATTCCCTAATTTTATGTATCGAGACGGAGTAGTAGAAAGCCAAAAACTTTCTTTCCCAAAAATTAATCACTCCTGAAAATATAACCCATTCAATTCACACAAGAATTATAATAACTTTTGTGGGGGAAGTGAGATATGTGGTAAAGATGAGATTTATTATGATTGTAATGTTACAAAGTTTTTATCAGGTTTAAATAATAAAAATCGATCATACGAAAAACAAAAATTATAGAGTTGAAATTGTAGGAAATTCAATTTTATACAACATTATCGATCACAATTTTTTTCGTGAAGTATTCAGCTCCAGTATTAGATGAAGTAGGGGTGATATGTGGAGGGAGGTTAGGTGTGGTTTAGATATAAAAGTGTGTCTAGTCGAAAGCTAGCATCATTCAAACTGTTTCTTCTAACCTTATATCTACCAAATTAATTTGAGTTTTTTGTTGTGGTCATAATCTACGAATCGAAACTGTAAGTATATTATTAATCAGTTAACTAATTCAGTGAACCAATAATTTTTCTGAAGATTGGTTGGTTGGGTAACAAGATCAGTTTTTTCTCTAAAAAACAATTGTTTTCTTGCCAACGTTTCGAATTCTTTTCAGGGCTCTATAACAACGTAGTTTCATAAGTTTATATGATAAGTATCGTTTCAATTTCATAAGAAATAATAAGGTTAATTGAATTACTCACTAAAAAGTAGTTTCTCCGTGTTGATATAACTATTTTAAAAAACATTAGACATATTAGATACATTTAAAAATAAAATAAAAAACATTGCAACAGAAGGGGTAAATTATCTAGGTGTTCTACTTATCGCATTGAAATATGCCTACTTTCCAGGACATAATATCCAAAGTGAAGAATACATCGATATTATTTCCAAGGAAGACACTTGTATCCTGTACAAAAAAAAAACATACCTACTTCTGGTGTAGAATGTAATAGACCATACCAAACATTGGCCAATGTCGATGTCGAAATTCTGCATTGCATTACAATATCTATAATTTACGAAAGCAAATGAATGTACAATCAATGAAAAATTCAAAGATCTCAAAATTTTCAGAAATTCGCTACATAATACGTTTTATGCCATGGAGAAATAGTACAGTGTTTCTATAAATTGAAATATCTACAGTGCGACTCTCTAATAACTAGAATCAATTTAAAAAAACAAGTCACTTTTTTGGAAAATTTATCGATTAATATTTTGAGTTGCGCTATTTTCTACTACGACCAAAAATATATTTATCTAGTACAAACCTTAAGATAAGGCGTTATTGGTGATTATTTTAACCCAGAACTCAAGTTTTCCAATACTATTCTTAAAGTTACACATAATTGGGTAAATATTCGTTTTGAGGATACCCGGCGATTTAAGTGTACTTCTGTATTTTGATGCGTAGATTACGAATCCGAAAGAAAAAAGCGGCGCTCTTCCTTATTTACAAAGAAACGGCCCTTCAAAGTTCAGATAAGGGCAACTTTTCAGCCTTCTTTTTCACCATATAAACTTATGATGTACTGTTTGGAAACTTTGGTGTAGTAATGAATATTACTGGAGTTTTTTCCCAACACCAAATCGTTATTTTTACACCTCGACACGTGTTTCGATCACCAAGTGATCATCTTCAAGAGGAAGATAAAACTAGAAACTACTCAAAACTAAAGCTATTTATGCTATTCAGGTACATCATACAGGTAGGTAATCAGTAATACCACCCATACAAGTATACCACCCTAAATTAATTTTACAATTGGCCTTTCTATTATTTTACAATATGTCCTTATGTATGTTTAAATGTTACAGCTATATATAGAACAAATATCAGCTATATAAAATTAGTTTCACCATATTGCATATCTAAATATATTTACAATGTGTCTTTCTGTAGTAATCAGTAAACCCAACAATATTATTTCAACAAGCTATACAGTATGATATTTGGTATTGGTCCGTTATCGTTATTATAATATTATTATGTTCACTTATTTCTACATTTTCATAGGCATCTAGTTGCCTGTTGTTGTTAACTTGTCTAACTAATCTTAAAGAACTGAAGTTTATGAAATGGTTTTGTTGCAAAATATGATGGGTGACTGCTGATTTTTCAGGTCTTCCATATTTTAAGTGTGCTATATGTTTCTAATATCTCACTTGAATAGATCTTTTTGCCTGTCCATAATATTTTGCATCGCATTCCTTATATTCAATTTCGTAAATTCCAGACTTTTCCGAATTCTCGACTTTGTCTTTTGGACTTCCCAAAAGGCTCTGCATTGTATGATTTAAAAACCACCTTCATACCTAGTTCCTTGAAAATATTTCCAAAGTTCTTCGTATATTGGTGGTATGGAACTGAGATGTATTTATCTTGGTTTTTGTCCTTTCTGAAAATCGAGATTTCGTTCATTCTCAACCTAAACTTCTTTTTCCTAATTACGTCATCTACAATACCCCTCGAGGGTGGGTGGTAATACTGATTACCTACCTGTATGATGTACCTGAATAGCATAAATAGCTTTAGTTTTGAGTAGTTTCTAGTTTTATCTTCCTCTTGAAGATGATCACTCGGTGATCGAAAAACGTGTCGAGGTGTAAAAATAACGATTTGGTGTTGGGAAAAAACTCCAGTAATATTCATTAACCAAATAAACTATTTAAAAACACAAGCATTCATTCACTAGGCCACCTTTACACCTCATTCCTCCTTCCTTGACACTTTTCACTTCAACAATCAATATTTTTCCAATAAAAATGTTGAAAAATGTACGGAGCTGCTTTTTTGGTTACATATCTCTATTTTTTACGTTTTTAAGGTTAATGACATAGTTGGTACGACTGATGCAAGTATTCAATTTCCAATTAAGTTTTTATAAGAAAAATATTGATTGTTGAATTGAAAAGTGTCAATTAAGGGAGAATAAGGTGTAAAGGTGACCTACTGAATAAACGCTTGTGCTTTCAAGTAGTTTATCTTATGAAAAAGGAAGATGAAAAGTTGCCCTTTTCTGAACTTTGAAAGGACGTAACTTTGTAAATGAATGAGAGCGTCGCTTTTTTCTTTTGGATTCGTAATCTACGCATCGAAATATGTGAGTAAACTCAAAAAATTTTTCAAAATCGCCGGGTGCCCTCAAAACGAATATTCAGTTCCTCAGAGTCTCTCATGTGTTCTGAAATTCGTGTTTTATGATATCGTCCCGTTTGACCAACATAGCATTTGTGACAGCTTCCACAGTTCAATTTGTACACTACGTTAGATTGCAGGTCTTGGGGTGTTTTTTATTTGTTTTATTTAAGAAAAAATGCTTTCCAAAAGTATTTTCATTTAAAAAGGCTACTTTAATTTGATTGCTAATGACTATCATTCCAAGTTTATCAGATGAATTTTCTATAAATGACAGTTTGTGATAATTGGGTTTCACCTCAGTATTTTGGGAAGAGGAACTTCTTTCTGTCATTATTTTTCTAATGAGGGCTTTAGAAAAAATATTTGTAGTGGGTAATTCTCAATCAATTTGAGATTTTTGTTATGGAAATCAGAATTGGAAATGGTAATTACTCTAGATTTCAAATTCCCTATAATATTGATTTTACTGTGGAAGTTATGTTTGGAAAAATATTTCAAAAATCTCTCGTAGGAGATTTGAACCGGTTCTAACCCCTCTTCCCTCCTTTGAAGTATCTGATGCATGATGGTTCATATATGGATGGGTTGTGTGTGTGTGTTTTGCTCAAGAGTCTTTTTGATAAATATGGTTGAACATCTAGAACAGCTCAAAATCAAAAATGTGTGCATATTCTTTTTCATGTTCAATCAGGGCTGTGGAGTTTTTGCTTATATTCAGTTTCTCAGAGTCTGTCATGCGTTCTGAAACTCGTGTTTTATGATACCGTCCAGTTTGACCAACATAGCATTTGTGACACCTTCCACAGTTCAATTTGTACACTACATTAGATTGCATGTCTTGGGGTGTTTTTTTTTGTTTGTTAACTTTTTATGCATATCTTTTGTAGTTCTGACCATGACCAAATCTGCACAAATGGTTGATATACAATTACCCATTACCAACTCGAGAAATTTGTTTGTAAATAGTTCCATTGTAACAAAAGTAATTGGAGTCTATACATTCATGTCCTTTTGCGTCGGTGTTCTATCGAAGGTATTGCAATTTTTATTATTTTATTTTTTAAAAGTATCTAATATGTCTAATGTTTTTTGAAAATAGTTATATCAACACGGAGAAACTACTTTTTGGTAAGTTATAGAAACGATACTTGTCGTATAAGTTTTTGTGGGAGGTATGTTTATGAAACTACATTATTACAAAGCCCTGAAGAAGAATTTAATTGAATTCGAAACGTTGGCAAGGAAACAATTGTTTCTTTGAGAAAAAATTGATCCTGTTACCCAACCAACCATTCTTCAGATATATTGTGTCACCTCACAAACCACAAGAGGAGACTAAATCATCTGTCGGTAACAAATAAGACATATGGGTATCCGCGGCTAAGCTAAACAGTGGAGACGGGAGTGGGTTAAACAACTTAGCAAATTTCAAATAGATCTTGATGGGCGCCAGGTAAATTTAATCCTCCAGATACCCTAAGTAACTCACAATATCAATAACTTACCAATTAATATTGGAAATAAAAGATAAAGATCCCCAATATGATTTATTCAGTAATCCTAACTTACATGGATTAACCAACAACGCTTCTAAGACAACAATGCAATATTCACACTACTACGCGATGTTCAAATATCAATACAAGAGCGCGGTGTATATAACCACGAATTCAATCAGCCATAAATTACGGTAGTAACGACGCTCAAAAAAACTACAATACGTCGAGTAAAACTACCACGAAAATTGAGTAGGTGAAATCGTAAATACTAGTATCGAATGGTAAGACAAACTCGTTTGCGTCGCGTGAGCTCAGGCGTAGGCGCATCGGTGTCAATCAGCAATCGTGAAAGGAAGAATATACCTCAATTTCCGTTTCACAAATATCTATGTCAATCAGGTATCAATAAACAAACTCTTAATCAATAAACGATAAACAAACACTATATCAAACAGGTATCAATAAACATAAGGGCAAACAATTATTTAAATATCTCAGTATAGCACAAATTTTCAAATAAATCAATTATAACTTGCGTGCTCCTTTTGGGCCACCCGGTATATGGTGTTAGGCTACCCTGTAGTACGGCGGAGATGGATCACCCTGTAGCACCGGTGGAGATGGATCACCCTGTAGCACCACCACGATAGATCACCCTGTAGGGCACGACAAGCTGGACCAGTAATGGATCACCAAATAAGATCCAGAAAGATAAATAAAAAAAGGAAAGAAGAAAAAAAGGAAAACAGGAAAACCGGAAAACAGGAAAAAAAAGAAAGAAGGAAAAAAAAGGAAAGGAGAAGAAAAAAAAGGAAAGGAGAAGGAAAAAAAAACCCTACGGAAGAAAATTCTCAATCAGAATCAGATAAAAACAAGGTGAGATTCAACCCCCATTCAATAGGGACTATTTGACTAATCAATACCCCTGGTATATTTTCATTAAGCAAAGTAGCAAGATAACAAGAGTATATTTTTGGGTGCCCTGTATAACCATATGATCCGTAGAAATCAAGAAAATTGAATGAGTGTTGAAACCTCTCTTCAATACTAATATTCAGTTGAGATATAACGATGGAACCAGAAATTACTAAAATCATCAAAAACACATTTAATGGTAAAATTCTTACCCTGGCCAAGGGGTTTTCTATACGTTTCTTCGTGTGCGGTGCTCTGCACGGAAGTCCTACTGGGACTTGATGAGTGACTGAGAGCCTTCTGTTTCTTATGAATCTAGAGACGAGAAACGAAGGTTGTAGAATTGAAGAGGTGATATCATAGCTAAGACCACATGAGAGATGCGACAGTGATTCAGACATACCTAATTTCGGAAATCCTTCCACCTGGCACGAGTTCGGTAACCACCACAAATCCTCAAAAGAGCTTAAGTTTCAGACTGCAAATATCCACACCAAAATGACCAATCAGTCTTCCACTATACAATCCTGACTTGTAGAAATAATCCCCGTGAAGGATGGCACAAATACAACCAAATATATCCTACAATCAGTCTGATGGTACTCTTTGAACTCCGAACCAAGCTCAATCGAAGGCCAACTTCCGAATACTAAAAGACTGCCACATCTGACAGCTAACCAGTTGTTGCCACGGTGCGTCCAACCTACACTACAAGCACCAAGGGGGCGCTGTGCACAACATCATAAATCTAACAATTCCTCCACAGCCACTTGATACATCATCAACAAGTCCATGACCCATCAAAACTCCTTCTCAAAGCAATGCAACCCTTTAACAACCCTTGACAACTTGAGTAATCGATCAATCCCTCACCCGTGAACAACTGTAGAACTAGTTCGGTGTAAGTCGACGGAACGACACTACGAAAGTTCGGCAGATGTCAACCAACAGCTGTCTCTTAACCTTGTTTACAAATGTTTCCAAAAATATTGTTCCAACCAATTTTCAACTATTTACCAATCCTTATTCATGCGATGGAATAGAAACATATAAGGTAAGTCGCCATAACCTTCCCTTTCAGTACTAATATTTGAACATTCATCTTATGCAGAATATTTACCGAAAATATCAAACAGTATTCAGAAACCCAGAGCTAACTAATATTGTTTTTCAGGCGGTATGGCTCTAATATGTCAGTAAACCTTCTGGAAGTGATGAATAACAATCTATGCAAGAAATATTCTCGGAAAGGTATAGAGAATAAGGCAGGCAACGGCTGAAAAATGATAGGCGAAGTAAACTGAGAAACAAACAATAACAACTATTTCAACCTAGCGAGGAATTTCGGATCTCCAACGTCGATTGGCAATAGGAGAATGCATAAGTACTGGTCAAAGTAGTTAGTCAGGGAGCATACATTTATTCTTGTACATTTCAGGTATGGTTATCTTTGGAACGGAAGATTCCCATTACTATGATGTTAAATGAATAAAATCTACTTGTAACTTAATTACATTGTTAATATCCGTTGAATAAAGATCTTAAAAGGTAACGTAGTGTTTTGAAAGGTCACATAAGAGCAGTTTGATCTAGTGCTAAATTGAAACGTAACAATTGTTAATGTCTATTATTATATTCCATTCTGATTATTTTGTGAATTTCTAGCTTGAAGTATGCCTCTTTTCACTGATACCGGTGAATCTGAGAAGGGTAAGGTGAATATCCTGCAAGACGTGGTGTTGGTGCAGGAATCAGAGCTACCAGAGAATATCGTGGACTTCCTAACGGAATTCCATGTAGAACTCCCACTCAGCCCCCTTCCTGGAGAACCTGTGATGGTGACAACTCCAAGAACTGGATGTAGCAGAATGGAGGATGTTCGTTCAACCACCCCCTCTTCTGAAACGAGCAGCACCAGCAAAGACGCGGAGAAGGGTTCGAAGAGGGCCAACAAGAGAGAGGCAGCGAACGGTAGCGATAATGAGTTTTCTGCCCCCCAATCGACTAAGAAAAGAGTGTCCGCCGCTAAGTCGAAGCAGGTGGAGCCGAAGGTGAAACCAAAGCAGTCGGAGCTGCGGAAATATATGAAAATATGGGATGGATACCACCGTTTCAAAGTCCGAGACGGTCAATACAAAAAATCAGCCACCGACGGCATCGCAGATGCCATCTACTGCATTAAACATTGAGCCAACCACCACCACGACATCTTCAGAGACCACAACCGGGCCGCATAACCTACCAAAAGCTGGATCCATAGTACCTCAGCCACCAATGCCCACCACCATGACATCTTCAGAGACCACAACTGGGACTCATAACCTACCAAAAGCTGGATCCATAGTACCTCAGCCACAGATGCCCACCAGCATGACATCTTTAGAGACCACAACCGGGCCGCATAACTTACCAAAAGCCGGATCCATAGTACCTCAGCCACCGATGCCCACCATCATGATATCTTTAGAGACCACAACCGGACCGCATAATCTACCAAGAGCCGGATCCATACTATTTCCCCACCGATGCCTGTGCCAACTGTTCAGCGGACAACTTCTGTCCCACCCTCTGGTAGCAAGATGGACTTACCGACACCGCAGAGGAGTTGCAACTTAGTCAACGACGTGCTCGAACTCGGCAGAATATGCCGAGAGAGAAAGACGAAGCTACTAGTGATCCGGGACAGAAATGAGAGATTGGCAGAAATTGCCACACGCAAGCGACGATTTGTGGATCGACAGGAACAACTAGTCGAACGGAAAAGTTGTTTCCTGGCTGAACTGTCAGAGGTGGAAACCAACATTGAAAGGGGAAGTCAGGACATCGTCGGAGTCAATGAGGAGTACCGTGTTGAGGGTGATTCAACGAAACAGTACCGGCTGGAAGTCGCCCACATTAGCAACTGTGTGAAGGATCTTCAGAAGCGGATCAAGAAGGGAGTTGACGACATGGTGACATAATCAACATTTATTTCCCTAAATTTCAATTCGAAGACGATGACGACAGATAAACATTCAAATTAGTTTGGTAGATATTGGAAGGTTAGAAGAAGCAGTTTGTAATCTTGGAATAAACAATGTGGAAAAAAATTCCTCCTCTTTCATTCCATTTCATACTACTTTGATCATCGTAATTTTTCTTGTGAAATTGAAAATAAATGAGATAATTCCATTATAAGATTTCACCCCCTACTCATTTCAGATTTAAATCGATACAAATATCGAACCTATGAAAAAAATTTGATGGGATCGAAATTGTAGGAAATTCAATTTTATACAACTTTGTTCATCACGAAGTTTCTCGTAAAGTCAAAAATAAACGTGATGATACAATGACGAAATTTCACCTCCACCCTTCCTCTAAAAATATCGATTTTATGAAAAAAAAATTATAGGAATCAAAATTGTTGAGAATTTAATTTCATACAACTTTTGTCATAACTATTTTTCTCATAAAATTCAATATAGATAAGTTATATAATGGAAAATGTATATTTTTAGCCGTAATCCAATTTCATATGCTAATGAAAGACGACACTGTCAGAAGAAAAGCGAAATTCAAACTACAGCTGCGATTTTTTCGGAATTCATCTCGATGCGCTCTCATGTACTGAATGACGACGTTCACGATCACAACTCGTCTTTTATATGATTCGATTGTGGTCGTGGTACGTCACACTACTCTCAGTGTGACATAGTTCAAGGGTGTGACGTAGGTGAAGGTCATTCAAGTTCGAATTCAAAACATTTCTTCAAAGTCACCTTGTCGACATCATGTGACGTATGTAGAGGTCATTTCAAAGTCAAAATAACCACATGAATCAATGAAGGTTGTGAAAATATGAGAAGTGAATGAAGGTCATTCAAGGTTAAATCCAAAACATTATCTCAAAGTCACATTGACCGTATCACCTTCTGACATAGTTCAAGGGTGTGACGTAGATAAAGATCGTTCAAAGTCGAACTCAAAAGACTTCTTCAAAGTCACCTTGTCGACATCATGTGACGTATGTAGAGGTCATTTCAATGTTGATGTGACCGAGACAGACTAAAAATCTCAAGGTCAACCCCTAAGGTTATGCGACTTTGAACATTGTTCAAAATAGCTGTGAAAATATAAAGTGTGAATGAAAGTCATTCAAAGTCAAACTCAAAACACTACCTCAAAGTCGCCTTATCCTTATTACCTTGTGACGTACATTAAGGGTGTAACGTAGATCAAGGTCGATCAAGGTCGAAGCCAACTCGATGCGTCGAACACAGGCGCTCTTCCACCACCACCACCACCAATTCCAACTCGATGTGTTGACAGAAGGCGATACAAGCAAACAGTGGTCGTTGAAACTTCACGGAGTGCAGACGTATACGCTCTCTGTCACGATGTGTACCGTCCAAACTGGTGAAGAAGGACCGCTCATCAGTCGATGGATCTTCGTCGTATGCAGACGTGTGGTTATTCTGTACAAACAGGTACAGAATACACACGAAGGACAATATCAAACCCTGACTTTACCATGTATGCAATCTAGTTCCCTAATCTCAAAGTTGAATTCCATATTCAAGGTCGTGTTTCATGAACATAACTGAAGGATGTAAACCCTGTACCGTGCATTCCCACACACCAAGCAATTGTAATTACGTCACTATGTCACACACACACACACACACACACACAAAATTTCATATGAAAAAAAAATCTGAACGATCCCTGCACCAGACACTTCAAGGTCACATCGCATTGATGTTATTTAACAATAAAAAAAGCAATTAATACGTCATAGTGGTGGGAGGAGGCTTAGAACCGGCTCAAATCTCCTACTATCGTACGATACTCGAAAAAGTGTATGAGCCCATAACGAAATCATTGAATGTTTTATCATCAAACGCTACTTCGAAATCATCAATGTTATCGTCAAACCATGGAAATGTTCAATCCACTTCAAATTATCCCATGAGTACTCCAATAGGAAGAAAACAATCTTTTGGTAGTGTATCATCTGTGAATAGTGACACGAGCACACTTCAAGATGATATGAGAACAACTCTATTCGAAACACCATCATCGTCCCACATCGATTTCTCGGATCCTGACTCCTCACCTGATATGAATGAAAGTCGTGAAGATGATTTGGCGAAACATTTGAAAAATATAAAATCTAGAAATACAGCATTTGATGGAACATTTGGTGTACGTATGGATCCTATTACACAAAAGCTGAAAATGGAAAGTCTAGTGGTACATTTCAAAGATCGAAACATTTCAATTTGGGATGCTGATATAATGAAAAAATATGAATGTGGTAGTCCAGACTTGTATGATATGATCTTTTTGAAGAATCCGCAAGATGTTGATAATGAAGAATTTTGTCAAGTATATTCCAAAATATTGAAAATAACGAATGCTCCATTTAAACAATATCATCTGAAGAACGGTTTAAAGAAGACAAATTAAAAAAAATCGTAAAGTTATCAAACCTCTATTAGACTCATCACAATGTCCAATAAGAAGTAGAAGTAAAATTGGTGGAGCACTCAAACGATTGAAAATGGAGAAAACATATAATTCTAAACCTGTGAATTATGTGTACTGGAATTCACCAAAAGATTTAGTTGATCGCTTACGACTATTGGTAGTTTCAAAGTCAGCTGGGCATACTGGACATGACAATGAAATAATTTCAATAATTGAAGAATTACGTGAAGAAGGTATAATATATTAATATATTCACAAGTAATGATCACTGTCACATCATCATTCAATGCAGTAACATTATCACATTTTCTCTTCAATCATATTGAAATATAATGACTAATGAAATAAGTGATGCCAAACGACAAGTTGTTAATGAATTACATAGACCTGCAAGACGTAATTTTCGCAGAAGAATAACTACCATCAAAGGTTTTGCAGATCTATGGCAGATCTATGGATAGATATAGCTGAACTACAACCTTATGCGAAAAGTAATAAAGGATATCGATATATACTTGTAGTGATTGATTGTTACTCAAAATATCTGTGGACTGTAGCAGTTAAAGATAAAACAGGTAGTACAATAACTAATGCAATGAAACATGTTCTAAAGGAAGCCAAATTTTCTCCCAAACATATACAAAGCGATCAAGAGAAAGAATTTTTTGATAGAAACTTTTCATCTCTCATGCGAGAATATAATATCAATCATTATTTAACATTTAGCACAAAGAAGGCGGCTATAGCAGAAAGAGTGATTCGTACAATAAAGGCATGACTCTACAAGGAATTTTCGATGAGAGGTCACCACAAATGGCTTGATATTCTTCCAATTATAACTAGTAGATATAACAATAAAGTTCATCGTACAATAGGTATGGCACCCATCAATGTTGATTCAATAACAAAATTGAAATTCAAAGGTATCAATGGAATTGGAGGGGAACAAAGTGAACCCAAATTTCAATTGAATGATATTGTACGCTTAAGCAAGTCTTACACTGCGAACTTCACCACGGAGCTCTTCAAAGATTGTTAAAATTAATAAAACCACCCTAACGACCTATAATCTCAAAGATATGAATGAACAGTCTACTAGAGGATGCTTTTACAAAGAAGAGTTATTACGAACTGAAAATCCTGACGTATATCTGATTTAGAAGGTGTTGAAGAGAAGAAAAAATAATGTATATGTAAAGTGGTTAGGCCTTCCTAGCGAACAAAATCCTTGGATTGATGAATCAAATATGGTTTAAATGTATCTACTATTGTATTTATGAATAAAGTTATGTTGAAGCTCATTATTGTTTCCATTTCAGTCATATGTATGTGAATTGAGAAATATTGCAGCGGTAAATGTTGCCCCAACCATTCGCAACGTTCTGTGTATACCAAACCAAATTAATTGTATACCCCATTTCCGCTTATATTTTTAAACTCAGGATATTGAAAACACATTACCATTTCCAAAAACTAATCGCTATCACTTTGAAATGCAGTATCCAACTCTTTTTGCCAATTATCTCTTACTGATAATGCCGTCTCATAAAGCTTAGTCGACTCCTCAAGCTCAGCCTGAGCTTGCATTCTCGAACGTTGATGGAATTGATTATCTTTACCAATTTTTGAACGGAGTTCATCAGCATCTTTAGACATTCTAGCCAATTCAACCTTCGCTAATGCAATCTTGGCATCTAATGCTTCAAGAGTTTCATTATTAGCATTAATAGCTCGCTCACTCTTTTCAAGTTCAGCAATAGTCATCTGTGCTTTTACAAGACGGCATTTTGCTTTCCTTTTCATTTCTCCAAACCGATGGAGTGGACTGAAAGAAGATAGCGGTTCAGCTTTCATATCACTCTCCATTTCTTTAGGAGTACATTTTGGCTTCCTCTTCGATCTGTCACTTTTCGTTGCGGGTTTTTTCTGTCGCACAACACTTTTGGATTCTTTCTTTTCTTTAAAGTCAGTGACAATCGATGAAGATGCATTAGTAACCATCCTCTTGATTGTTCTAGATTTCTTATCAACACCAAGAGGTATTGTAGATGAAGAGTGTTTGAGTGATGATAATTGCGAAACGATCGGATTTTCAATAATAATTTGCCCATTTGGTTCCGGCACATCTGCAAAATTAACGAAGTCGTTAATATCAAAATCATTTATCGAATCTTGGCTCGATAAATGTAATACTGGAATATTTTCAAAATCAGTCTGATCGATATCAACAAGTGGTGAACCATCTTCAGCAATCAATAGCGGCATAGAGCTCATGATAATGATTATTAAGGTCTGAGGAATGATATGTGATAGCAATAGAATGTGGATAGGAAAGGTGATGATGTAACTGAGACCTCACCATTTATACAAGAAAATAAACTAGCGCATGCGCTCTTTCATCAACTGGCACATACGCTCTTTCACTAAACTATTCACGCATGTAACAATCTTAGTCATTTAAGAGGAAAACTTTGTGTTGCATGCATGTATTTTTAAATGTGAGAAAATAATACAAATAAACTCACGTTGCAGCTCCACGTTGTAGTGGAGCTGGAACGGCAGCACAGGTACCACAAATATTTCTACAGATACCTATATTATTAAATATTATAGGTTCGGAACACTTCAGACACTGTAACTGTTGTTGACGATAATCCGATTTTGTTCGCTTCGGCGGATGAGAAGGAGGCGATAGTTGAATCCGCGACACACAATCACTACACATACCAGTACATGGATTGATTGAATCCTTAGGTCTACTTATTTGGCAAAAGTAGCACACAATAGCCCCTGCAATCATCATTGGGTAGACACACACTTTTGGTTTTTCATTCCACTCTTTTGGAAACGGCATTTTACTAATTCGATTAGAAATATTAAGAGATGACTTACAGAAACTCTGAATGCTCTCTCCTATACCGACGATCTTTATTTATACAAATCAACATCATGTGAAAGGATAGTGGGATAACTTCTCCTTCTCTTCCACTCTAAACGAGTCAAGTGAGAGTCGCACTACCACCACTACCTATATAAGTCGAATTGCAAACCTAGAGTTCATTCATTCACTCTGCATCTGTGAGAAAACGTTAAGATGAATACTCAAAAAATAGTTGCTGCATTAAACAAAATATCTGCTATTGATACTAATAATTGGATAGACGAGACAGATGATGAGGATGTCAACATTCCGCTAGAGGAAGTGATACTTGAAGAAGGTGTTGGAGTTGAAGAAGGTGTTGGAGTTGAAGAAGGTGTTGGAGTCGATGAAGTGGAGATTGACCTTGAAGTCAACGAAGTTGAAATTGAGGCTGAGAGCGGTGAAGATGAAGACATGGTCGTTGAGCTAGTCGTGGATGGTGAAGGTGAAGATGAAGGGGTTGTAGCAGACTCATCTGAAGGTGATAGCGCTTTGAGAATGGGTCACCGAATGCTCAACATCACCGATACCTTAGAAGATCCTGCCGATTTATATTGCGTGATGAATGCGCATGTGCAGATCGAAACGATTGATGGCAGCATAAAAAAGTTATGTTGGTGCTGTTTCCGATTTTATTCAATAAGGAACAATAACAAATGAATACTTTGACTAATAAAAAGTCTAAGTTGGAAATTTGTTAGTCTTTGAATATCTATACATTATATGACAAATAAATTACTACTTTGACTGAAAAGTCAAAATTTGGAATTTGATAGTCATTGAATATCTATGCATATGATGAGTACTACTTTGAATGAAAGTTGAAGTTGGCATTTTGTCAATCATTGTATGAATATAATGATGAATACTTTTACATACATACATTTTGTTTGAGACTATAATGTTAACAATGGTATGAACCTGTTTCTGTTTGAAAGTATAATGATAGCTCTGAAAAGAGCTATTTTTTTTTATTGTTTCAGTCTTTAATTGTAGCCCTGAAAAGGGCTGTTTTTTCATTAATCCATGCAATGGTATGGACTAACGCTCCTCATCATCATCAGAAACAATGATGATTGTATCATCGTCTGAATCATCTGTATCTGATGATATACTGATGATGTCATCCTCATAATCATCTGAATCAGACGATATACTAATGGCATCATCATTAGCATAATTATCTAGCTCGTTATCCTCTAGATCGTCTAACTCATTGACATCCATCTCTAACTCTGCCTCTACTTTCTCTTGTTTACCTTCTTCCATACGTGCCGGGAAATCATCAGGTAGATCATAGATACGTTGCAGCATTTGTGCAAAATTTGTACTGAAATGATCGAACGTTGAATCTATTTCATGTACCTGGATGGGGCCTGTACTCGTCATAGAATACTCTGGTACACTCATCATATAGAACTGGGATTGATGCTTTATTCATATTGGAAAAAAAGGAGGGGGTGAAGTGTAAAAGTAGAACAATTCAGTGTTTGAAATTCGAAAGCAATAAGAATGACAATTTTCTTGAAATTCTAAGTGATTATTATTATGAGAAACTCTGAGTGATTATTATAAAAAAAAACTAATAAGGGAGAGGGAAAAAGACACTGCCCCAACCTCGCAGTGCCTCGTGTACACCAACCAAAAAGTGTGTACTCCGTGGAAGGAAAGGAAAGGAATAGAAAGGATGGGAAAAACGAGGAAACGATTACATATCATCGTCTGAATTCAGGACTTCATCAATTAGGATGGTGGAGGACTATCATTGGACTCATTGTCAGCGTCACCGTCATCATCGTCATCGTCATCGCTGTCGTCGTCTCTGTTTCCGGACTGTGTATCCCATTCGTAATCATTCCGCCAATCATAGGGATCTGGATAAGCCCCATCAGACAGGTCCGCTTGATCGGTTCCAGTAACGTGAAGCACTTGTATCCGATCATCATAAATTATGTTATCATAATTCATCGAGTGAGGTGCCGTCGTGGAGGTAACGAAACCTTCTCGGATAGAAGCCCAGTAAGGATATTGATGCGCTGGGTCACTGTACGGCTCAGTAGTTGAATCAGTTTCCATGTTGAAGGTGGCTGATCAACTGAATATTCCAACAGATAATTTCTACTTTTGAAAGGGAGTGGTGGAGGAGTGGGGAGGAGAGGGGATTAAGTGGAAATGAATTTCAAAAATGACATGAGCTATATTCCATGAAAGAGAAAATTGAAAATACTATATGAATTATATGAAATATACCTATTGATTTCATTATGAAACATATTTTCTTCCCAAGAGATTAGAGAACACAAAAATTGATGTGAGGTATTTGCATAAAAGAACTTGTAATTGAAATTAAAAAAGGAAATAATAATAATAAGACTAAGTGAAGAAAAATGCTCCAACCATCGCATTGTTCAATGTGTACCAAACCAAAACAATGTACACCCTTAATTTCACTTCTTTTTTTTTATTTTATTTTTATTTCCTAAAATTACAAACATAAACTTAAAACTATCTTAATTAAATATTCCTAACTAACCTAAAACTAATCTTACTACACTAACACTTAATCTATGGAAAAGTTTCTATGAAAGTTACTAACTTTTTATAAGTCTCTATTGAAGAGGTATCTGCTTCACACTTTTTCTCCAGAGATGCATACTTCCGATCTAGTTCGGCCATTTCTTTTTCTAATTCCCTCCGTCGGTTAACAATTTCAGCCATTTCGCGCTTCCTTTTAACCAACGCGGCCTCACTAGATCGAGAAGCATGTTCTGCTTCCTTACATCTCTGTAGAAAACTGTCCAACATTTCACTAACCTCTCCGATAGGCTGTCGCACTTGTGGCACCAACACTTCAGGATTCGTCACCGGTGTTGCCAGCATCGGCGAAAGCGGCACCACCGACGGAGTGAATACGATGGGAGCCTCCTCCGATGGGGACACTACGACTGGTGGCTCTTCCGGAGAAGGCGCCCTGGGTTGTTCCACTACTGCTGCGGGTGGTGTGAAAGGCCTTAAGCTCTTACGAGCGGTCGACCACCTACCTGCATAAGGATTAGTCCTATTGCAAGTAGCTCGGTACTTAGGAATAGGACCAAGCCTCGCTGCAGGTCGTTGGCAAACCTTCTTCACAGGCCTGACTTCCTCCTCCTCCTCGAATAAGTCAGGGCTGGTAGATCTGCACCTAACTCGCGAAGTGGATGCCTTCTCCTGCTCTGTCATAGACATGATGGATGTCACAGCGTTATTTAATTCCTGAGTGTTGGATGCCATTCTGAAAATGTAAAATAATACAAAGTTAGTAGATATAAAAAATTAAAGTACATTGTTAACTTACTCAAACTTAGCTCCTCGTCGTATAGTACACTGCTTCTGGTTGAGTATGGCTGGACTGCTCTGGATGACTGGAGTTGTCGTACTGAATGTAGAGGAACATGCTCCTCGGGGTATCAACATCGTTGGGAGTGGAGGGAATGAGGTGGGGGCGTGCATGCGCAATGGTGGGAATATGGTGGGGCGAGAAATGGTAGGAAGTGGGCGAAGTGAGCAATGGTGGAAAGAAAGCGGGCCGCGCTCCGCGCGGCCTACGCCCCGATTCGCTACGCTCGCGCCGGCGCGCTTCGCGCGCCAGCGCGAGCGTAATGGCGCCAAGCGCGCCGGCGCGGTGGCCCCCCACCCCCACCCGCGCGCTTCGCGCGCCGTGAAACCTAACCTAACTTAACCTAACCTAACCTAACGTATATATGACCCTAACCTACAGTATGTATTAACCTAATCTAATCTAACGCGGGAGTAAATTCACCATGTTGGTTCAATTAATACGTCATCTGTTGGTTTTGGTTCTATTATTTTAACATTTGGATCAATGTCCAGTCCTGGATATCCCAGTCCACCTGATGGCCTGACTTTATGGCTTTTCTCCAAAACTTCAACTCTCTCTTCTAGTACATCATACTTTTTCATTTTAGTCGCTGTTATGTTTGACATAGCATCAAATTTTTTATTTGTAGACGCTGTTATGTCAGACATTTTTATGTCTACATCATTTGTAAGTTTGTCAAATTTACGAGTGAAAGTTATCCGAGCCTCTGCAATTTTATCGTCAAATGCTTGACGGGCATCGCGAGCAATATTGCCTATTGTGGATTGTATTGCAGCTTGTAGGGCTAGAAGTATAACCTCCTTTGTTCCGTTAATTTCCCCCTCAAGATATGATACAGTTACACAATCACTCTTGTCAATTGGTTCGCTTGTATTTTTCAATATTTTTCTTTGCATGTCATAATGACCATCTATTGTTAATTTAAAACCAATCCCGGGAGGACCTCGAATGACATTACCACCCAATTTTCTTTTTCTACCAAACTTATCGATTGTTTTAGACATTGTGCACCCTGCGATGATTCTTTTCAAACTGATATTTCTTTCATTTACATTATGCTATATACTTTACAGTAATTGGTTAGGAAAATAGAAATGAAACAAATAATATTTTTATCATTTTTTATTCATCTAAGTAACTTGGTAAAAGTGATACATATACAATACATAATACAATAATCACAAATAATCACAAATAAGAATGTTCCGGTTTGAAGGAATGAGCAATAATGCTTCGAATTATAATTCAATCATTCATCTCTACAGTCAACAAATTGATTAGTTGGTCTAAGGCGCTCTCTTGAGAAAAAGAATGAACGATTTCAGACACCCAACGAATGTTATCATTAGGATCATTTCGATAAAACTCTATATCGCTATGACCTCATGGAAGAGTTCGAGTGGTATTCGGAATGATGAATCTCTTGTCGTCATGATACGATAAAGCGACTTTATTTTTCAATTCAGTGTAAATATCATGCAATACGCTTCTGAACGAGTTCATCTTCCTGAATATCATACCTCCCTCTTCAATGATTTTTTCATAGTCTTCACATGTCAATTCATTCTTTATAACAGATCGTTTCACACCTTTGGCCTTCTTCAGTTCACCATCAACAGATTTCACGTAATACGCTTTAGCACCTGTACCGTAAAAGCTGATTATTGGATCATTTGGGAATTCATCTTTGAAATTACCCAGAACTGACTTTGTCACTGGAATATTGAATTGGTTTCTTATTTTATAATTAGATGTATCGAACTTATTTATATCATTTTTGATAAATTCATAGAAATTGTCTGTATTTACTTTGAGAATAAGGGAGTCGGTATCAGTGTAGAGTAAGGACGCATCTTCTCCAAACTGTTGTTTGATACATCCATAGAAAAAATCATACATAACTGTTTTAGATAATTCTAGAATGGAAAATCCTAAATATAGTGGTTTATCATAATGAACTTTTACTCTAGCCAATTGAATGGCAACAAAATTTTCTGTAAAAATAGAGCATTTTTTAAAATTTGGTCGCGATATGAGACAACTAGCACCTATAGTTCTTTTTATATTTTCCCAATGTGTAATGAGTCTAACATCAATTCTATTGTCTACGTTTTCCATTGTTTTTCCATAGACTGCATTATTCATTAGTTTGTAGAAATCTTTTTCAGATTTGTTATTAGACTTATTACGCATTTCAGTATTCAAATCTATATAAGGCTTCATCCAACATGATTGCTTAAACCTCAATATTCTATGTGTGTTCATCACTATCAAACCATGATTGACAGCTTGCTGTAAGTTTCTATAGTGAACAATATATTTTCTTTTGTCGTTTAAATTTGGAATTAATTTGGGAACTTTCGATTTTGCATATGGAGGTATCAAACGTTCAACTAAGAATGGTAAATCGGAATGTTTATCATGAAGTTCTTGGGGATAATGTATATCCACTTCCAATACATATCCATAAGGACTATCAATATCCACATTCATTATATCAAGATTGAGAATTTCATGAGGTGCTAACCATGAAAATTCACCTGTTGGTAATGGTTGCGACATGCTATGACCATATAGATTTGTTGCATCCAAATATGAAATGGATGAAGATGGTTCATTTAGATTATAATCCGGTAAAAATTTATTGTTTGCTTTATGTTTCCTTTCACTACATTGACAATTCCACCACGAATACCTTTTTGAAAGGAGTGAACCTTATCAATATCAGTTAGTAATTCCAATTCAATATTAGTATATTTCAACATGGCATCCCACGATAATCCGGGTGTAGTGAAGTATTGTGCCGGATCCAATTTATATTTATCAACAGATATATTTCTAAAGTTTTCAAAAATGTCACATAATAGTAACACACCTGACTTTAAATATAAATCAGAGTATTCACCCAAATCCTGACATTCGAATAAATTCCGAACAAGTTGAGCTCTCCCATAATCATTATCTGATATATGTTCACAATTGAGTTTATCATAAAATTGATTTTTGGTTGGAAGTCTTGGATGATTCAGTTTTTCGATGTCATCAACAAAACTATAGGGAAATACACCTGTCTTTCTCATCAAGTTGAAATTTTCAATTTGTGGGAAATGTTTGCGCATCTCGATACACTGATCAGATGTTAAATTCGCACCTAAATTCTCCATAAACTAGGCATGAATCTGAAACTATCAATGAATTTCATTTTCAAATAATTCTTCTTCACCCTACCATCTTTATCCGTATAGGAGTGTGTAAAGAGATGTTTTGTGAAAGATATATATTTCTCATTAGTTTGTGGGATGTCATTCACTTTATCTTTGTTTTTATACAATTCCTTTATGAATAAATGACAATCATATCCACTGAGATTGTGAAAAATTATAGGAATGAAATTTGGCAATTTAAAATTCAAATTACAAGATGAATGAGCAGTAGGGGACCTTTTTTTTTCCTGTGAGGTGACAATGATCCCTCACTTTGACTTCGCCATCATTAAATTGTTTGGAACAAATGCCACAATTTGTGGCAGAAGCAAACTGTTCCTCTTCCTCAGGAGTTTGTACATCCATAGGAATAGGAAACCTGAGATGATTTTCATAAATATTTTTCAAATCATCTTCGATTTTGCTAACGAATTTCTGGGCTGCATCCACACCCCTATACGAAACAAATTTTGATAAATCATCATTGTATGAACATTTAATCAAATAAGCAAATGAATAAGGCTCATGTTTGAATGTCTTGATCGAATACGAGTATTCAGGATTTGGTTTAGTGGTTTGAATCGGCTTCAGTACTGATTCAAAATCGGCAAACACTACAAATGGTACCTTCATTTATTTCTCAAAGTTTTCAAAAGTTAGTATATTTTCAGGTACCGTTTTCCCATATTTATTGACTTTGAAATTGGTTGATGGTGTTGTAGTACTCAAGTGATTACAATCATTTATCTTATGACGTAAAAGTAATTGTTCATTAGAAAAATATAATAAACAGTCATCACAAAAATATTTCTTATGTTCATGAGCCGATAATTGGCTTGAAACCAATCTTGAAAGATCTTTGATCCAACAATAATGATTATTACCAAAATCATCTGTGATAAGTAACAAATTGACATGTCTTCTAAGTCTTCTCTGAGAGTAACGTAATGGTCCAATTATTTCATACATTATTTTACCCTTCTCGAATTTACTTTCTAAACCGTACACAATAACTGAAATATCATTCTTGTCTTCATATTTCACAATATCCTTCAACTTTACCGGAAAATTCATACCTGTTACATCTATGACTGTACTGAAATGTGGATACGATGAAACTTCTGACGTTCTATCGATTGCAGGATGTAGTGCTGAAGTGATAGCCCATGCAAAACAATGCTGATCTTCATTACGGACATTAACCACGGCCTTCCTACGCTTGATACATTCAGGCAGCTTCACATATGAACATCCACTGAGCGGGCTGTATTTATTAATGTTCAACTCCAGAAACATGATTTTTTCACAAGTCCAACCTTAAATACAAAACAAAATTACTAATCCATCCAATTAAAACTTGGTAGAAATGCTTACCTGAATCACGTTCCTGGAATTCTGTAGCTTGAGCGTTAATCCCATTTCGAAATCCATCAAATAAAGAATTCAAATCAGTAGATTGATCAACTGTTCTATTCTGTGGATTAAATGATTTGGTTTCCTTCAGGTCTTGTGTTTGTAGAATATAACTCCCAAATACTTCCATATTCACTTTGATAATTTTGTGAACCCTGATGGCCGATTCCAATAATTCTATAACTTTCTGCCTGATTTCATTAAAGAATAACATGTAATCGGTGGAAACAATGGAACTCTGCACCCTGTATGTCGCAATCCGACGTTTGAAGGCGCTCTTTATAATTTGAACACCATCACTGAATTGAACACATGTATTATTCTTATGTTGTAGAGTTCTATTGTGAGAATTCACTTGAGTCAATGGAATCATCACATTACAACAATTACATGTGTACATAGGTGCTGCAGCGTCATCTAATCTCACTCGTTTCACTGATGGACCTCCTTGGCAACTCTGGAGCTGATGACGACGAAGGTTGTCACTACGGGTAAAAGATTTACCATATTCACAAGAATACATTTTCTATGATATGTTCTCACTAACTCACTCGATGGAAACTGACATAACCAACACTCGCCCGCTTCTTAAATACCATAATCCACGTCGTCTGCGCATCACCGTCGAGAGTGAGGGTAAGTAAGGACACATCGATGCATCCACTAGAGATGCCTGAACTCACAGCCAAGCCCATCTCCCAATTTGGTGCGATAACAGTTGCCGGTACGAGCAAGCAGTGGTCGTTGCGCTCTCGGAGAGGGCAGACGTTTGCACAGTCCGCGCCCGCCTGCGTGTCACCATCAATAGCGAGGGTAGGGCGATGCGTTACGTCACATCATCCACTGCTTCGAGAGCGATACGAACAAGCAATTGTCGTTGCGCTCTCGGAGAGGACAGACGTTAGCACAGTCCTCGCCCGCCTGCGTATCACCATTGATGGCGAGTCATCAATCACGTCACATCCTTTATTACATCGAGGGAGGTGAGAGCAGACCGATGAATACGCATTACTCTGCCACATGTCGTAGAGTAAACATGTCGCTCTCTAGCCGTTGAACTGTTATTGCTGTGACGTCACTCCACTACTAACTTGGTGCCCTCACACCGATGGAGCATTCATTACTTGGAGGATCTTTGAAGTATGCAGACGTATGTTTGTACATAGACAAACAAGCACATGAAACCCTGTACCGTGCATTCTCTTACACACACACACACATACACACACAAAATCTCATATGAAAAAAAAATCTGAATGATCCATGCACCAGACACTTCAAGGTCACAACGCCTTGACTTCACTGCACAACAAAAAAAAGCAAATAACACGTCATATTGGTGGGGGGAGGATTAGAACCGGGAAAAAATTTCTGAACGATCCATACACCACACCCTTCAAGGTCACATCACCTTGACTTCACCAAACAACAACCAATAAAAAAGCAATTAATACGTCATAGTGGTGGGGGGAGGCTTAGGACCGGCTCAAATGTTGACATATTATCAATTTTTCGGTGCACAAGTAACTTTTTCGAATGACAGAATAATTTTCGCAATACACGTTCCTTTTGTCGGAAACGAAGTTCTTACATTTTTCCACCTTTATCCTATCATCCAAAATCACAGTATTTTTATCCCAAAATACCCATATTTGGCACGAGCAAACCACAATATCCAGTTCGAAGACAGTCCATGCCCAGTATTAGAGAAAACGTATTATTGTCCAGAAGATTACTTTTCCGAAGACCAATGCACATCCCACCTGATCGAAGGCAAAGTCGCCGATAATTGTCAGCCTCTTCCAATCTGTTTGAAAAAATCTGTTTTTCCGTTAACCAGCTGTCGCACCCTTACGAACGACAACCCTCAGAAGTCGAAACTTGTGCGAGCTAAGGATTAACGAGGTCTTACCTTTTAACGTGTGATTCCTAACACGGGTTGGACGGTAGCAAGTGAAGATCGATCGTTCAGACTAGGGATTGAACCACCGACCAACACGGCAGTCAATTCGAGTGAATGAACAAAGCACCCACGCCGAACCGCTTGGCTACCGTAAAAAAGTCGATTATCGAACAAATCACTCAAGAAGAAATCCTGGTAATTCCGATACAGAGCGAAAGAATATCTTCCAAGTGTAAAACCGATCAATATTTGGAAATAAAAGCGCCCATCCTAGTCAAGATCCCGAAAAATTGCCAAATTGAAGTGAGAAACAAGATTTTCACCAACAACGTGAAAATAGGAACAGGCAAGCCACTGATCTTACCTAAAATTGAAATGAAAAATATCGACAAGTCAACAATATATGAAACACAAAATTTCTCGGAACTAAACTTTGAAGAACTCTACGAAATCAACAATATAGTGGACCAATTGAAACCAATCCACAAATTTACCAACTCCGAAAATAACACTACCATTTCTTTCGTCTTTGCAGGAGTTACTATCACAATAATTGTCCTGATATTGGCAGCGGATGTTGTTGCTTCAAAACACCCCAAAAAGAAGAAAATACCAATGACGAAGATATGGTTCCAAGCCGCCAATATAATTCCATTATTTTTTCGGCCTAAGGAGGGAGGAGTTACGTGGTCATAGTTCCCACGACACGGCCATTCACACGGAGATTCAGCTGAGTAAGAGATATTCCAGGAATCCCTTATCTCGACATGCAATTAGCATCCAGTTAACATTATATTAATTATCATTCTGTTTGTAGCTCTCGTAAGAGACAGTCGTCTCTAGTTTGTAAAATAAATTCTTTTCAAAAAGTTATTTTCTCGTTCCAATCATTTAATTCAGGCAAAGAAATACTTCCTCAAAAATGTTTCCTTTACACCGAATCGTTATCGGTTCTCAAACTACTTCAATCACTATGAAGAACAAGTGTATGAACAAAAAAAGGAAAGTACTTGTTGAAGTCAATTTGTATAACTCTAAAATGAATGAAAGTAATCAAAATGAACGATATGTACTTTGAGTAGATGTCAGCATTCTGATTATGATTTATTTGGAGTACTACTGCAGACTGCTCAGATGAGTGAAAATAGAAATTTCAATAATTGGTACGTTACAATCCACAATTTGAAATTTGTAAAGAGTGTTGTTTCCTTGTGCTCAGATTGCCAATCAAACAGTATTGAATGACAAAGTGAAAAATGAAATGTTACACTCAGGTAAATGGCTCCTTGTGAGACGATTCACTTTTTTCAAACAAAAAAAATGTAAACAATAAAAGAGACATAGGAGGATTGATTGGTGCTCATTGTAATTTGTTGAATCGGATTCTTCAATATTTTGTTCCAACTACAAATGATTCACATTTTCAAACAAAAAAAAATTAAACAATAAAAGAGACATTGGAAAATTGGATGGTACTTTTTGCAATTTGTTGAATCGGATTTTTCAATATTTTGTTCCAAATACGTTTCTAAATAATGAATAAATAGAAAATGTCAACTTCAATCGGTGATTTCTTTTCTAATGTGAGTCTGTTGTTAACGTGCCTGTGGTTGAACTAGTTTCATACTGTTAGTCCATCATTTTTGTTTGTTTTCTCACCTGTTATATCTCTTTAATTTTTCTCATATGGATAATCTGAGGTGTGACTTTAATTTCATTATTTTCAACAAATAGGGGTGAAAATTATGTCAGATTGCAATACGTATTGGTATGTATATTCTTTCCTTTGATTCAATTCAATGATGTCAGAAAAATTAGCGAAAATTAGATTGTTCATGTTGGTTTCATTTCGCAACAAAAACAACATCTAATGATATTAGATCACCAAACCTCGCATAAAAAGCGAAAATTGGTGATTGTTTTCGGAGACGAATCTGTGAATGCCATCTTCCAAACTCAAAAAGTGTCAATGAGAAATTGTTTTTGCTTTCTTCTTACATTACATCACAAAAAAAATTGGCAATTGGTGAACTTTGGTTCTTATCACAATCTCCGTAACTAATCGGAATTTCCTGATTATTAGAAAGTCTAAAATGAGTAGCTCATTCCCAATTTAACCAATTTTGTATCTCTTCCGGTTTTCGATTTTCTCATGCTAACCCACCTTATATTGGACACTGATGTTTGTACTGGAATACTGCCGATCTTTATACGCATACTTTCCGACTTGTTGCATAATCCATATCAACCCACATTAAAAACCCTCCACCCTACACCCACAGCGTGTCAACCTTTGCTATTAAAGAAATTTCCACCCTCGTATCTTCGCGAATTTTCGTCCTGAAGCCGATCGTAATCGATTCCTTTTTGCTAGCATCCTTGCTGCAGTTTACTCCGGAGTTGGGATTCGGGAGTTGGGAGTGGAAACGTGAGATGTGAATCGGAACGCCTCCTCGGAAAATCACGAAATGTACCATGAGTTTGATTATTTTCAACAAAGTCCCGTGCATTTTCGTTCAAGGCTTTATAGAGTTACAGGTACAGTCAAATGTGAGAGTTGTCTACTGGAATTTCTACTATATGCTCGGTTTTGATTGATGTTTGTGTATGTTTGAGGTTATGATATGAGGACGTCTCATTTTATTTTTGAAAATTGCAGTTCAAACTGTGAAATTTGAGACATATTTGATTTCATCTCGTGTTTATGTATCATAAAACAATTTCTCAATACCTAGTCTTCATCATGAAAAAGTCAATCGACATTTTTTGTACAAAGTTGAATGCTCAAAGGAAGCAAAAAACTCTTCTAGTATTTACTAATCAAAAGTTGATCTATCGAAGTTTCTCAATGGCAAGAATATCTCGATTTCTCTGATAACAGAAAAAATATATCGTTATCTTCACGGTGAAAGCTGCTCTCCTCTAACTTTCATGGTGCCGTAATTCATCCTGAATAGAATTAATAGAATATTATATATTTCTTAGAGTTCGATCATTATGTCCTTTTATACAGGATGTAACTGGATAAGTGTAAAACATTCAAGGAGGTGATTCCTCATCGAAAAAAGATAGGATCTTTCATATAAAGAAACTTCATTGGAGTATCCCTTGTTGAGATACAGTGCAGCCAAGTGTAAGGATGGGCAACACTTGGTTACCAGAAGAAATAAATACAAATGCACCGAGCCACCAGCAGGAGCCAGCCGTTCTATATATATATATATATATATATATATATATATATATATATATATATATATATATAGGACTACAGGACCGATTGAATGTAGAACGTTATTTGGAGTTCATTCAGAACGATTTGAATGGACTTTTGGAACATGTTCCATTGCAAACCCGAAGAGATATGTGGTTTATGCATGATGGCGCTCCTCCTCATTTTAGTTTGATTGTGCGTGACCATCTGAACCATATTTTCCACAATAGATGGATTGGTAGAGGTGGGCCATATTCATGGCCATCGCGGTCTCCGGATTTAAATCCATTGGATTTCTTTCTGTGGGGGCATCTATATATACAGGGTGTCCCTGGACTTCCTCTTTTCCTCTCGGGAATGTATAGATGGGGTCAAAATATCACCAGTACTTCATATAACTTTTTTTCCTAAAATCCTTCGTTACCAAGTAACGGGCCCTCGAAGTTACAAAATGAAAAATGTTTTTCTTTGATAACTTTTCAAGTGAATATTCAAAATCATCCAAATTTTGGTAATTGACTAAACAAATGAATTCCTTCGATGAGCTTTCATGCAGGAGTCAGTTGTTTTGCTACAAAGTCAGGAACGGACTACCCCCGATGGTCCACACCCCAAAACTTCGAAATGACAGATATTTTTCAATATTTTTCAACAAATTAAGGTTACTTGGACAATTTTATGAATAAAAGTACTCGTGTAGAAAGTCGATCGGAGCAACGAGTCTTGATAAAAATGTAGTTTCACTCGACGACATCAAACCGCTCGTCCACCATTATTTGAAATGAATAATTATCAAAGCAGAAATAATAATGATAACGTTAATTCAACAACATTTATCCTGAGATGTCTACCATTATTCGAAAATATTAGTTTTTAAGGAAAATGGAAATGATAGGTAAAATGTTCATAACGAATTTTTATAATGCAAACACGTTTAACTAACGAAACTCAAGAGCCTCAAGAGCAAACAGAAATGAAAAATCCGCTACAGAAACTGCTCGATATGACCACCTTCTCTCTCTATACATTTTCTTAGTCTGCGAAGACACCCTCTCTGTACTTGAAATAGCATTCCAGGGTCGTTTCGTATGGCTTCACAATGTAATGTTATTCTATTCACAATGCATCTCTTGTGTGAATAGGTGTAGCGTAAACAAGGCTTTTAAGATGCCCCCACAGAAAGAAATCCAATGGATTTAAATCCGGAGACCGCGATGGCCATGAATATGGCCCACCTCTACCAATCCATCTATTGTGGAAAATATGGTTCAGATGGTCACGCACAATCAAACTAAAATGAGGAGGAGCGCCATCATGCATAAACCACATATCTCTTCGGGTTTGCAATGGAACATGTTCCAAAAGTCCATTCAAATCGTTCTGAATGAACTCCAAATAACGTTCTACATTCAATCGGTCCTGTAGAACGAATGGTCCTATAAGATGGTTTCCTATGATACCAGCCCAAACATTCACGTTGAATTTCCGTTGGTGTTTGGTTTGCAATTTCCCATGGGGATTTTCTTCGGCCCATATATGGAGATTATGAGAGTTGATAACTCCATCTCTACTGAAACCTGCTTCATCAGTGAATAAAACTCGATTAATAAAAGTCATATCCTCTCTTTGCCTATCCATGAACCAATTGGCATATTCCAGAAGTGCTGGAAAATCTTGAGGTGTCATGGCATGTACCTTCTGGATGTGAAATGGGTGGAGCAGTTGTTCCCTAATTATTCTATGAATAGTGGACTTGGATGTATGGAACTGTTCTGATAGGTTTCTGATGCTCATTGAAGGATCATCAGCGACGGCTTCCAAAATATTTTCCTCCAATACATCGGTACGTACAGTCCTAGGAGCGCCCTCACCACCTCGTTTTGGCAAAACTGTACCTACAATATTATCGAAATAAAACAACGTGCTCAAATTAATTATCAATTATTACATACCTGTCTCCCTCAAGCTGCGATCGACACGCTCGAATGTTTCTCTTGACGGTACCGTTCGATTGGGAAAATGCTCGGAATACAGACGACGAGCTTCTGCAGCATTACAAAATGCTCGTCCATAAAATACATGCATATCTGCATATTCATTGAATGTAAACTGTTCGGCCATATCAAAAAAATTCAAAATATCCTATAGAATATTGACAATACAATGATAGTCATATGACAACGCACCACTCAACAAAACAAAATCGCATTCCAGTTTCTCATTTTTTATCAAAACTTTCTAAAAGGTTTTTTTGTCAACATCTATGAAAGAAATGGAACATAATTATTCCCTGGATATTTTTCACCTGATCATGTGCAGCCGTTTTTGTAGTTCATTCGTTTGCTTTTTATTAGTATAGTAAATTTTTTTTCCGATGTGCGTTTTTTCAGCTAAATTTAGATTCGTGTTGAAGAATTTCTCCCATAAAATTATAATTATCAGTGAAACTGCTCAACAGTTTAGCTGTGAAGAAGAATTTGAAACATTCGAATGTTGAGTTTCATGAGATTCAGATAACTGATCAACACGAAACGTGATTATTCCACACGTATTATGTACATACAAAATATGGAATGTATTCGATATTTCATAGTAGAGTAGCTTGTTAGTTTAAAAACACCACGAATCTACAGAACTTGATATTTCTTTTGAAAAAATATCTGCTATCACAATTGTGACTTTAACTTCCATATAGGTACTGTACTTTTTGTTTACGACTTCATTTCAGCATACTTTGTATTATTCCTGTTATAAATGTTGTTGAATTAACGTTATCATTATTATTTCTGCTTTGATAATTATTCATTTCAAATAATGGTGGACGAGCGGGTTTGATGTCGTCGAGTAGAACTACATTTTTATCAAGACTCGTTGCTCCGATCGACTTTCCACACGAGTACTTTTATTCATAAAATTGTCCAAGTAACCTTATTTTGTTGAAAAATATTGAAAAATATCTGTCATTTCAAAGTTTTGGGGTGTGGACCATCGGGGGTTGTCCGTTCCTGACTTTGTAGCAAAACAACTGACGGAATTCATGTGTTTAGTCAATTACCAAAATTTGGATGATTTTGAATATTCACTTGAAAAGTTATCAAAGAAAAACATTTTTCATTTTGTAACTTCGAGGGCCCGTAACTTGGTTACGAAGACTTTTAAAAAAAAAAGTTATATGAAGTACTGGTGATATTTTGACCTCATCTATACATTCCCGAGAGGAAAAGAGGAAGTCCAGGGACACCCTGTATATATATATATATATATATATATATATATATATATATATATATATATGTATATATATATATATATTCATTCTAATCAGACCGAATCGTTACACTATCAATTATATATATATATATATATATATATATATATATATATATATATACATACGGTCGTTACACTATCAATTTTATATATATATATATATATATATATATATATATATATATATATATATATATATATAGACACGTGTCGGGCTTTTGGCCCATCATCAGTATGGTGCAGCCAAGTGTAAGGATGGGCAACACTTGGTTACCAGAAAAAATAAATATAAATGCACGGAGCCACCAGCAGGAGCCAGCCGTTCTATATATATATATATATATATATATATATATATATAATTGATAGTGTAACGACCGTATGTATATATATATATATATAATTGATAGTGTAACGATTCGGTCTGATTAGAATGAATATATATATATATATATATATATATATATATATATATATATATATATATATATATATATATATATATATATATATATATATATATATATATATATATATATATATATATATACAGGGTATCCCTGGACTTCCTCTTTTCCTCTCGGGAATGTATAGATGAGGTCAAAATATCACCAGTACTTCATATAACTTTTTTTCCTAAAAGTCTTCGTAACCAAGTTACGGGCCCTCGAAGTTACAAAATGAAAAATGTTTTTCTTTGATAACTTTTCAAGTGAATATTCAAAATCATCCAAATTTTGGTAATTGACTAAACACATGAATTCCGTCAGTTGTTTTGCTACAAAGTCAGGAACGGACAACCCCCGATGGTCCACACCCCAAAACTTTGAAATGACAGATATTTTTCAATATTTTTCAACAAAATAAGGTTACTTGGACAATTTTATGAATAAAAGTACTCGTGTGGAAAGTCGATCGGAGCAACGAGTCTTGATAAAAATGTAGTTCTACTCGACGACATCAAACCCGCTCGTCCACCATTATTTGAAATGAATAATTATCAAAGCAGAAATAATAGTGATAACGTTAATTCAACAACATTTATAACAGGAATAATACAAAGTATGCTAAAATGAAGTCGTAAACAAAAAATACAGTACCTATATGGAAGTTAAAGTCACAATTGTGATAGCAGATATTTTTTCAAAAGAAATATCAAGTTCTGTAGATTCGTGGTGTTTTTAAACTAACAAGCTACTCTACTATGAAATATCGAATACATTCCATATTTTGTATGTACATAATACGTGTGGAATAATCACGTTTCGTGTTGATCAGTTATCTGAATCTCATGAAACTCAACATTCGAATGTTTCAAATTCTTCTTCACAGCTAAACTGTTGAGCAGTTTCACTGATAATTATAATTTTATGGGAGAAATTCTTCAACACGAATCTAAATTTAGCTGAAAAAACGCACATCGGAAAAAAAATTTACTATACTAATAAAAAGCAAACGAATGAACTACAAAAACGGCTGCACATGATCAGGTGAAAAATATCCAGGGAATAATTATGTTCCATCTCTTTCATAGATGTTGACAAAAAAACCTTTTAGAAAGTTTTGATAAAAAATGAGAAACTGGAATGCGATTTTGTTTTGTTGAGTGGTGCGTTGTCATATGACTATCATTGTATTGTCAATATTCTATAGGATATTTTGAATTTTTTTGATATGGCCGAACAGTTTACATTCAATGAATATGCAGATATGCATGTATTTTATGGACGAGCATTTTGTAATGCTGCAGAAGCTCGTCGTCTGTATTCCGAGCATTTTCCCAATCGAACGGTACCGTCAAGAGAAACATTCGAGCGTGTCGATCGCAGCTTGAGGGAGACAGGTATGTAATAATTGATAATTAATTTGAGCACGTTGTTTTATTTCGATAATATTGTAGGTACAGTTTTGCCAAAACGAGGTGGTGAGGGCGCTCCTAGGACTGTACGTACCGATGTATTGGAGGAAAATATTTTGGAAGCCGTCGCTGATGATCCTTCAATGAGCATCAGAAACCTATCAGAACAGTTCCATACATCCAAGTCCACTATTCATAGAATAATTAGGGAACAACTGCTCCACCCATTTCACATCCAGAAGGTACATGCCATGACACCTCAAGATTTTCCAGCACTTCTGGAATATGCCAATTGGTTCATGGATAGGCAAAGAGAGGATATGACTTTTATTAATCGAGTTTTATTCACTGATGAAGCAGGTTTCAGTAGAGATGGAGTTATCAACTCTCATAATCTCCATATATGGGCCGAAGAAAATCCCCATGGGAAATTGCAAACCAAACACCAACGGAAATTCAACGTGAATGTTTGGGCTGGTATCATAGGAAACCATCTTATAGGACCATTCGTTCTACAGGACCGATTGAATGTAGAACGTTATTTGGAGTTCATTCAGAACGATTTGAATGGACTTTTGGAACATGTTCCATTGCAAACCCGAAGAGATATGTGGTTTATGCATGATGGCGCTCCTCCTCATTTTAGTTTGATTGTGCGTGACCATCTGAACCATATTTTCCACAATAGATGGATTGGTAGAGGTGGGCCATATTCATGGCCATCGCGGTCTCCGGATTTAAATCCATTGGATTTCTTTCTGTGGGGGCATCTTAAAAGCCTTGTTTACGCTACACCTATTCACACAAGAGATGCATTGTGAATAGAATAACATTACATTGTGAAGCCATACGAAACGACCCTGGAATGCTATTTCAAGTACAGAGAGGGTGTCTTCGCAGACTAAGAAAATATATAGAGAGAGAAGGTGGTCATATCGAGCAGTTTCTGTAGCGGATTTTTCATTTCTGTTTGCTCTTGAGGCTCTTGAGTTTCGTTAGTTAAACGTGTTTGCATTATAAAAATTCGTTATGAACATTTTACCTATCATTTCCATTTTCCTTAAAAACTAATATTTTCGAATAATGGTAGACATCTCAGGATAAATGTTGTTGAATTAACGTTATCATTATTATTTCTGCTTTGATAATTATTCATTTCAAATAATGGTGGACGAGCGGTTTGATGTCGTCGAGTGAAACTACATTTTTATCAAGACTCGTTGCTCCGATCGACTTTCCACACGAGTACTTTTATTCATAAAATTGTCCAAGTAACCTTAATTTGTTGAAAAATATTGAAAAATATCTGTCATTTCGAAGTTTTGGGGTGTGGACCATCGGGGGTAGTCCGTTCCTGACTTTGTAGCAAAACAACTGACTCCTGCATGAAAGCTCATCGAAGGAATTCATTTGTTTAGTCAATTACCAAAATTTGGATGATTTTGAATATTCACTTGAAAAGCTATCAAAGAAAAACATTTTTCATTTTGTAACTTCGAGGGCCCGTTACTTGGTAACGAAGGATTTTAGGAAAAAAAGTTATATGAAGTACTGGTGATATTTTGACCCCATCTATACATTCCCGAGAGGAAAAGAGGAAGTCCAGGGACACCCTGTATATATAGATGCCCCCACAGAAAGAAATCCAATGGATTCAAATCCGGAGACCGCGATGGCCATGAATATGGCCCACCTCTACCAATCCATCTATTGTGGAAAATATGGTTCAGATGGTCACGCACAATCAAACTAAAATGAGGAGGAGCGCCATCATGCATAAACCACATATCTCTTCGGGTTTGCAATGGAACATGTTCCAAAAGTCCATTCAAATCGTTCTGAATGAACTCCAAATAACGTTCTACATTCAATCGGTCCTGTAGAACGAATGGTCCTATAAGATGGTTTCCTATGATACCAGCCCAAACATTCACGTTGAATTTCCGTTGGTGTTTGGTTTGCAATATCCCATGGGGATTTTCTTCGGCCCATATATGGAGATTATGAGAGTTGATAACTCCATCTCTACTGAAACCTGCTTCATCAGTGAATAAAACTCGATTAATAAAAGTCATATCCTCTCTTTGCCTATCCATGAACCAATTGGCATATTCCAGTCGTGCTGGAAAATCTTGAGGTGTCATGGCATGTACCTTCTGGATGTGAAATGGGTGGAGCAGTTGTTCCCTAATTATTCTATGAATAGTGGACTTGGATGTATGTAACTGTTCTGATAGGTTTCTGATGCTCATTGAAGGATCATCAGCGACGGCTTCCAAAATATTTTCCTCCAATACATCGGTACGTACAGTCCTAGGAGCGCCCTCACCACCTCGTTTTGGCAAAACTGTACCTACAATAATATCGAAATAAAACAACGTGCTCAAATTAATTATCAATTATTACATACCTGTCTCCCTCAAGCTGCGATCGACACGCTCGAATGTTTCTCTTGACGGTACCGTTCGATTGGGAAAATGCTCGGAATACAGACGACGAGCTTCTGCAGCATTACAAAATGCTCGTCCATAAAATACATGCATATCTGCATATTCATTGAATGTAAACTGTTCGGCCATATCAAAAAAATTCAAAATATCCTATAGAATATTGACAATACAATGATAGTCATATGACAACGCACCACTCAACAAAAAAAAAATCGCATTCCAGTTTCTCATTTTTTATCGAAACTTTCTAAAAGGTTTTTTTGTCAACATCTGTGAATGAAATGGAACATAATTATTCCCTGGATATTTTTCACCTGATCATGTGCAGCCGTTTTTGTAGTTCATTCGTTTGCTTTTTATTAGTATAGTAAATATTTTTTCCGATGTGCGTTTTTTCAGCTAAATTTAGATTCGTGTTAAAGAATTTCTCCCATAAAATCATAATCATCAGTGAAACTCCTCAACAGTTTAGCTGTGAAAAAGAATTTGAAACATTCGAATGTTGAGTTTCATGAGATTCAGATAATTGATCAACACGAAACGTGATTATTCCACACGTATTATGTACATACAAAATATGGAATGAATTCGATATTTCATAGTAGAGTAGCTTGTTAGTTTAAAAACACTAAGTATCTACAGAACTTGATATTTCTTTTGAAAAAATATCTGCTATCACAATTGTGACTTAAACTTCCATATAGGTACTGTACTTTTTGTTTACGACTTCATTTTAGCATACTTTGTATTATTCCTGTTACAAATGTTGTTGAATTAACGTTATCATTATTATTTCTGCTTTGATAATTATTCATTTCAAATAATGGTGGACGAGCGGGTTTTATGTCGTCGAGTAGAACTACAGTTTTATCAAGACTCGTTGCTCCGATCGACTTTCCACACGAGTACTTTTATTCATAAAATTGTCCAAGTAACCTTATTTTGTTGAAAAATATTGAAAAATATCTGTCATTTCAAAGTTTTGGGGTGTGGACCATCGGGGGTAGTCCGTTCCTGACTTTGTAGCAAAACAACTGACTCCTGCATGAAAGCTCATCGACGGAATTCATTTGTTCAGTCAATTACCAAAATTTGGATAATTTTGAATATTCACTTGAAAAGTTATCAAAGAAAAACATTTTTCATTTTGTAACTTCGAGGGCCCGTAACTTGGTTACGAAGACTTTTAGGAAAAAAAGTTATATGAAGTACTGGTGATATTTTGACCCCATCTATACATTCCCGAGAGGAAAAGAGGAAGTCCATAAATATATATATATATATATATATATATATATATATATATATATATATATATAAAATCTAGAAAGGTTAATGCAGTCAAGCTGCTGGAAAATAATTCCATGAAAATCAAAAAATAAATATCTATTTAATTTATATATATATATATATATATATATATATATATATGTATATATATATATATATATATATATATATATATATATATATATATATATATATATATATATATATATATATATATATATATATATATATATATATATATATATATATATATATATATATTTATATATACCGAATTTCAAAAACCAAACATGAAATGATATCAGAATTCAACGTAGCATCTGAATATGTAATGATATACAGGGCGTTCTATTTTAAAAAATGGAATTTTGGTCTGTAGCATCTACACCAAACACCCTGTATATTTAAAAATTATATCAAAATATAGCTCTCATGAACTCCTAAAACTTTTGTATGAAACATTTTTGTGTATCTCCTTCAACAAACCAGATATTGCCTGTCACATAAAATGTGGGACACCCGATATATATATATATATATATATATATATATATATATATATATATATTATATATATATATATTATATATATATATATATATATATATATATATATATATATATATTATATATATAATATATATATATATATATATATATATATATATATATATATATATATATATATATATTATATATATATATATATATATATATATATATATATATATATATATATATATATATATAGATGAAGGAGTTTTTTAATCGGACATAGCACTCAAGGAAGTGGCAAACCATAGACACGTGTTTCGGGCTTTTGGCCCATCATCAGTATGGTGCAGCCAAGTGTAAGGATGGGCAACACTTGGTTACCAAAGATAGAAATACAAATGCACGGAGCCACCAACATGAACCAACCGCACATTTGTGGTTTCAGTTGATAGATCTTGTGTTCACAAGAAAACTATCAAAATCACCACGGAGGCAGCTGTAGCTACCTGCGTGACATCCGGGTCCAGGAATATATACAAATATGAAAGTTATTGAGTGTCTTGATATTGAAACAGAAGTTAATATCGGACATAGCACTCATGAAAGTGGCAAACCATAGACACGTGTTTCCGTCTTTTGGCCCATCATCAGTATGGTGCAGCCAAGACCTCATACAAATATGAGGATCCTCTTTGTTACTTATTTGCTAACTTCATTCTAACCTCACTTTCGTAAGTATACCCTTTGTTTATTCAATAATTATTGTAGAGTTCCCGATGAAGAGACAATAAACGCCTCGAAAGCTTAAAGAACAGAAAAAAGAGTTTTACAAACTTTCTGCCTCTGACTGCTATACCCGATTCATTCCCTTAACTTAGCCAAGAACATTACCTGATAAACATCACTGCGTAAACGCAAGCGAGACTTAAGTGAGACCACCTATTGGTATGACATCCAAGTTAGCTTGATGACTTTTTATATCAGCGTTTCTGCAATAGCAGAAATTTGGGAAACTTTCCTGGAATGCCATCGGAAAATGAATCCACATGTTTCTAGAAATGATATGAAATCAAGAAAAATTATTGCAGTAAAGCTGCTGGAAAATAATTCTATGAAAATCAAAAGATAGAGATGAGTACTATTTTGATTATTACCGATTTAATTTCAATTTAAGAGCCACCAGTAGACAGCTGTTTCAGCCTGTTGGGCATCGTCAGTACCGGGCAGGCGGTCATAATGCAGTTGTCGGTTGAATGGTCATACCACCAACGCTGACATAAAAACTTGGCAAGCTAACTTGGGTGTCACACCAATAGGTGGTTCCACTTATGTCTCGCTTGCGTTCACGCAGTAATTTTTATAAGGTACTGTTCTTAGTTTTTCACATTTTGTCTTCAATCGAGAACGACCTGCTCGGTCTTGAGCGATGCCCAACAGGGCATATGTTTGAATTGTAGTCACGGTAATTAACGATTTGGGACCTATGTGTATGTTTATGTAACGTAAGTACGTTAAAATATTCAAGTGACGTATTCCTGAGACAATTTAAAAAAAGTCTATATGAACTTGTGTCCGAAAATGTTTCATTTCGGAGATACGGGGTGTTGAAATTGAATTTTTTGTCCCCTTTTTGAAAATAACTCTTGCGAAAAATGAGTTATTTGCACAAATTTCGGTACGTGGGGTTTTTTTGACGTGGGAAATCATAATTTTGTATTAATTTTTATGTAACATCTAGATGGCTCTGCGTACGCTGTCATTATTTACTTCAAATTGCCCTAACTTGTTTGACAGTTAACTTTTGGTACTTTTCATGGAAAAACCTAATTCCCACACCTTTTCCAAGTAAAAAAGGTTCACCTCCTTTTCGAGATATTTACAATTTTCTATATCGCCCTAGGAGCTATTACATAGCTCCTAGGGCGCTAAGTGCAGTTGCTGAGAACATTACAAAAACTAAGTATGTGGTGGATCTCGTCAAAATAAACACCTTTTTTTCTACAAAATGTTTAACAAAGAAAGATTCGTTTTCGAAATACAGATTGTTGAAATTTTTCAAAACATGGTTGGTAGTTTTTTGCAATTTCAGTTATTTTCATCAAACTTAATACGCAGTATACCCGAAAAGATTTCTTTTAAATAGAGCATTTTCGAACTGCTTATTCAATCCGAATTAAAAAAAAATTGTCAGGTTTAATTATTCAATTAGAAAGTGCTACATTTCGGAGTTTGTAAAAAAAAACAATTCGGAGAAGTAGTATGCTATTTATTAGGAAAATAAACATATAAAAATTTAACGAAACAACTATTACAACAACTGTTCAAAGTGACGACCACCCAACAGAAATACAAGCTTCAGCTCCCCTCATCAAAGAATTCCGCACCCGTTGAAAAATGCCTGGAGTGTTTCTTATCGTTTCGCAACAAGCTATGATGCGATCCCTCAATATTTTCTCGTTTCCAATGGGGCAAGCATGAACTAGTGATTTTAGGTGTCCCCAAAAGAAAAAATCGACGGGATTGAGGTCCGGTGACCTCGGGGGCCAATTCTCTGTGCAATGCTCTGTGCTATCATACTAAAATGAGCAGGAGCTCCATCGTGCATAAACCAAGAGTGATTTCGGAGTCCAATGGGAACATCTTCCATAAGTTGGGGAAGCTCATGTTCCAAAAAATGTAGGTAAGCATCTCCATTCAAACGTAAGAGGAGAAAATAGGGTCCAATCAAATAATCCCCAAATTTGCCTACTCATACATTAGAAGAGAATCTGTCTTGGAAATGAGTTTGCATTATCGCATGTGGGTTATCTTCCGCCCAGATATGGTGGTTATGGAAGTTCATGATACCATTTCTTGAAAAATGAGCCTCATCTGTGAAGAGGATAAACTTTGCGGATGTTGTTCGACTTTTCTTTGCAGCCATTGAGCAAATTCGATACGTGGTTGGAAATCACGTAGCGTAAGTGCCTGGACATGCTGAATATCAAATCCTTTATTTTCCTGTTCGACAATTTCATAAGTAATTGTATTAGGAATAGTCAGTAAAGCTAAAATTATAAACTACTACACTAAAACTAGAAGCACACACGAAAACGCATGCACACACCACACATACACTTACGTTAAATAATCATCAACACTGTAATACGCATTCAGAACTAAAAAATTTTTAATCTTTGTTTTGAACATCTCTAATGTTTTGCTTTCTTTTATTTCAGTTGGTAAAATATTGAACAAACGAGGACTTGCAACATTAGGACCTTTAAGAGCAATCCGCCCTCGAGCTAGAGGAACTTGATATATTTTTTTTGGCCTAGTGTTAACTGTATGAGTAGAGCCTATTAAAGGAAATTGACTTCTATTTTGAAAAACGTAGACACAAATTTCCATTATGTACAAGCAGGGTAAAGTCAGTATTTGTAATTTCTTGAAAAAAGGTTCACAGGACTCCATGTAACTTATACCAGTGATACTTCTGATGATGTTTTTTTGAGCCAAAAAAACTTTACCTGCGTTGGTTGACCAACCCCAGAAACGTACACCATAGCGCAATCTCGACTCCACTTCAGCATAGTATATAATTTTTAGTTGATCTAGACTGAGAATATAGCTAAGATTTCGTAGCTTGAATGCTAAAGAATGCAATTTTGGTATAAGGCCATCACAATGTACTTTAAAATTGAGATTTTTGTCAATTTCAACACCCAAAAACTTAGTACTTTTTGACAATGGAAGCAGCTGATTATTCACATCAATATATAGTGGGTCAAGAATTTTTTGATAATTATAAAATTGAATAATTACTGTTTTATTTGGATTGAAAACAAGCGAATTACTGGAAAACCACCAGTTCAATGATCTCATTGTTTGCTCGCATTTTCGTTGTATACTTGTTTGGTCGGAGCCTGTTACAATCGTGGCAACGTCATCAGCAAATTTCACACACTTTGCATCAGGAACAGATTCGTCAATTTTATCTGTATAAACTCGGAATAGTACAGGTCCCAAGACTGAACCTTGTGGTACTCCGAGTGATAGAGGTATCCGTTGAGAGTTCATTATTCTTTTTTTAACATTAATTACATTGGTGATGGTTACATATTGGCTTCTGCCAAACATAAATGAATCGATCCAATTATTCCTAATTTCCCCAAAACCCAGCTCATGTAACTTTCTTGATAGTACCTGAGGATTGACGCAGTCAAATGCCCTGCTGAGATCGCAAAAAATCCCAACAGGGCACTCGCCAGCATCTATGCTATCAGCTAAATTTAAATATATGGATTGAATCGCGGTATTAGTGGATTTTCCACTTCGAAACCCATGCTGCGTATCCGAAGTAATGTCATTTCTGTCAAGATATCTTAAAAATCTATTTAGAAAACAGTGCTCAAAAAATTTTGAAAAAACTGATGTTACTGTTACGGGTCTGTAGTTATTCATCAACTGTTTATTATTTTTTTTTGTGAATAGGTACAACTTCTCCTATTTTCAATCTTTCAGGGAATACACCAGAACAAAAACTTAAATTGATAAGAAAAACAAGAGGTTTTACTAATATGTCCAGCGTATTTTTGAGCATGAATGCCGGAACGTCATCGTTCCCTGACGACTTTTTATTATTCAGCTTCTTCATCATTAGTTCAAAAAATTCACTCTCACTAAACGGGTATAAGTAAAATCTTGAAGATGATTCATTCACCAGAGAGCCAGTATTATACATTGTCACGTCTAAATCTTCAACCAATTTCCTAGGAGTTTCTATAAAAAAAGAATTGAATTCTTTTGCAATAATGTTGGGGTCTTTAGTTACAACACCGCTAGACGTAGTGATTTCAAAATTTGACATATTGTTAAATATTGAACCTTGTAATTCAGATACCATTTTCCATGTTTCTTTTGATAAATTACTACTAGACTCAATTCTAGCTTGATAGAATTTTTTTTGGTGTTTTTTACGAGCAATTTGTGCATCTTTTTCATAGTCGAATACGAGTTTTTAAGTTCCGGATACATTTTTTGAAGGTTGAAGTATTCCCTCAATCTCAAGCTAGAGCATTTCACCTCTGGGGTCACCCAGTCTCTAGTTTTATGTTTTTTGAAACGCAGCAATAAAGGAAATTCTATATTGAAGTGGTGAAGAAATATGTCGCGGAAATAATTAAATGCAGAATTACAGTCAATAATATTGTACAATTGCGACCAATCCTCTTGCTGAAGATCGAGTCTGAAAGTCTGTAGTGCCTGTTCGTTATATGAACGACCATAAAAGGACTTTACAACTTGGGACTCTGTGATGCCAAAATCGATGTCGGACAAGATCATTCTATGGTCTGAAAATGGAAAATCGAGTACACATGTAGATCCCTTATTCGGAAAATTCAAGTATATATGATCAATAGAAGAGATTGTTGTGTCCGTCACTCTGGTTGGCCAAAAAAATGAGTTACGGAAGTTATACTGAAGCAAAGCATTAGAAAAGTTCACATAGTTACTTCCTAATTTTAAATAATCTAAATTGAAGTCACCACAAATGATAAATTTAACAGCAGGTTTATAATACTTATCCATAATTCTAACTAATTGAGTTTCAAGTTCTTCGTATTTTGCACTTGGAGGTCTATAACAACAAATGATGTTGTACATTTGGTTCTTCTTATTTTTAAATGATATGGCACACACTTCGCAACTACCCTCTATACAGAACTCACTCATATCAATCGCCTCAACGACGAAGCTCTGACTACACCAAATGCCGACTCCTCCCCCTTTAGTGTTAGTTCGGCAAAAAGCACTTACTAAGTGAAAATCACGTATTTTCAAATTTGAAATAGAGCTCCTTGTAGCACATGTTTCATTCATACATATTAGCTTTATATTCTTAAAATCTAATGTCTTAATGTCAAAATTAAAATTGTTAATATATCAATGTTAGTGGTGAAAAAAATTCTATATATACCTCGGCTGAGGTATATTTAGAATATATAGATAGAATATATAGAATATATTTTTCACTATTAACCTGAGGAATTGCTATTATTTCCCCCATTCCCCTAACGAGAATTAATATTTCTCACCCTTGGTAAATAATGATAATAAAAAAACACCTAGGTAAATAATGAGAACAATTCTATAATTTCAAAGATATTCAAAAAACTCTTGTTAACTTAATTATCAACTAGAAATAGGAAATTGAACATTGGAAATACTCTTGAAAATTATTTGAAATTATAATTAATTGTACAATTGTGACAAATCATGTGTATTCCAGCATTTCCTATATTAATGGAACTAACATTTGGACCAGGTAAATTCACTTTTGTGTTACAAACAATCTTCGTATTTTGAACGCATTCATTACCTTTTTCCACTAAGTTATCTTCAACATGGACGTTTTCTAAAACAGCATCTTGACTTGCAGAAGAAGTTATATTTGAAGCTTCATTGGGTAAATTATATTTTTGCACTGATTCGACGATTCTCTTCTTATCAGCTATCGATTTCTCAATATATCCTTCAGCCACTGCAGCCGACTTCCACCCACCGTGCCGTTTCAGGCTTTCTGCGAGAAGTGTTGCCGAGCTACGCCTTAGAGAATGACCAGTATTACACTCAGGATTTTCTAATTTGAGATAATTAGCCACGACATATGGTAGTTTACTAATAGTATTGTGCCCAATATTGTTTACCTTTACGGTATAAAATAAATAGTTTTGTAATGTCAGTTGGCCTATTAGCTAAGTATTTTTTAATAACATTAACCCATTGTAGCTCAACAACAACAAACTTCCTTGATGTTCTGTTCTTTGAATTAAGAATATTTATTATGATAATATCATTGCAAACATCTAAATCGTCTTAGAGCATATTGCATAATTTATCTGTTCTGCAGGCACCGGCAATACTAAGCACCATGACAACCTAAATATCATTCCATTAAAAAATTAAACACAATCTAATAATAAAAAAGTATACCTTTTTTATGAATATTCGTCATCAGGAGCTTCAACTATAAATTTGTCAATTTATTCCTTTGCAAATACTTTTGATTTCTTAGGTTTATAATTATTGTTTATTCGTTTTAAAAATGCTACAAGCTTGAAAAACTTGAAATGTCAATATTTTCTTTTATTGCAAGTTACTGAATACCGAATAGTGAATGATATAAGGAAAAAGGCCCGAAGATGCTTGCTACATATATTGGTTGTAGGGCCGGCGGCGTTCAATTCTAACAAATGAAAGAAAATTTCTCCAGAAAATATTATTGGCCACTTGGAAAGAAGAATGATGAAATTGTAGAAGAAAATTCGATAAAGGAAAACTCAAATTTAGTTTTCCCACGATCGATTACAAAGTTTTGTCTGCTTGCCCCTAAAAGTTGTCATTAAATTTATTCTATAGCCATTTCATTTCTTATATAATAGGATCTTTCTCAAAGATAAATTGAAGCAGTAGTAACGTAACTTATTTGAACAATTTCTACATTTTTTATTCTAGTCGCCTAGAATAAAAAAATGTGAAAAATGTTCAATTATTATCAAGGATAGTATCATTAATTTTCATCAAGTAAAGGGTCGGTTCATCACTACATAGTATACAACAAAGTCGCTTCCCTATGTATGCTTAGATAGATAAATAGCGCGTTGAAGGCCCCGCAGTTAATGATTAGCAGCGATCATACGCGTTCATATGTATTCTTAGTATCATCATTGCTCTCGTGTGTAGCCGGGGCGGACCGCCATTTCATAATAAATATTTTGATTTCACCTAGCAACAGTTGTTTATTACAATGTCATGTTAACTTTCGAGGAATATATTCAAAGTTTTAATAGTTGTTCACTAATCAATCCAACAAACTTGTAAATACCAACATTTTTGTTTCGATCACCAAGTGATCATCTTCAAGAGGAAGATTATTCCAGTTCAATCTCGTATCAGCTAAAATGAATACTGATAATAATAATAATATGCCGCACTAAGGCAGATGCAGAAGGTTGTTTTTCTTGGCTCACTGCGCTTGCTCAGGGCACATGATTCTCGGACCCAATGATCACTTACCCCACGGTGTGGGAAGTGGTCGTTGGTTGATAATACTGGTGCGCCGTCCCGAGTGTATCGGGGCTTCGAGGGAACAGTTAAAAACCATTTACAGGGTTAACTTTAGTATGTTGAAAAAGTAATATAGATCCTAATAATTACAAAGTTACAATTTGAGAACATGAATAACAAAATTACAATATAATAAAATAAAAAAAACTATACCAAAAAATTAAAAATTCTCCATGAAATACTGAGATGCGTTGCCAACAATATATTCTAGGCTAGGGAATCAAAATTGATATCACACAAATTTCAAATTTAATTGAAATTATTGCAAATGCTAAAGATAGCTGACTTGAGATACAAATTGGTTCTGGTCAGTCGGCTGTAAAAAGATTTTGTACTTCTAGTTCTAAAATGAGGCACACAGAAATTTATAAAAGATAATACTTTCATAGCATCCACATTGTTGTGCAGTAATTTATACAGAAAAATGATTCCAGCAAGTTTTCTGCGTAATTCAAGAATTTCAATTTTAAATGTTATGGTAAGAGATTCATATGGAATACCTCTATCAGGCTTGAAACCACAATATTTGAAGTAAATAAACTTTAGGAAACGACGTTGAACTTTTTAAATTAATGTATTATAGCAATTGTAGATTGGAGACCATAGAACAGAGCCATATTCTAATTTTGACTTCACGTAGACCGCATAAAGAGTAAATAGAGCAGATATGTTTGAAAAAGATCAACAATTGCGAACTCTCAATGCTTCACTTTTTTTCGATCTGTGGTTGGATAAAGACACATTTTGAATAAAATGTACACCAAGATCTTCAAATGAGTTATTTCGTGACAGTGAAATGGTATCTACTCGATGACTGACATTTTCCTACTCTAAGACACTACTTTACATTTGGATGTATTGAGATTTATTTTGTTAACTTCACACCAAGTCTGTATATTTTCTAACTGTCGTTGCAATGTATTACAGTCTTCGATAGTTTCGACAGGTAAATATATTATATTTTCGAATAATCTGCAAAAAGTAACTTATTACAAACGACATATTAACTGAGTTCATTAATAAATAATAACAGAAGTGGTCCGATATTCGACCCCTGAGGTACTCCAGATAAAGGATTGTAATAAAAAGAATCATAGCCGTTATAAGATACAAACCGTGCGCGTTGAAGTAAGTAGGATTTAATGAAAAGTACTTCTGAATTATGGAAACCAAATTGGTTGAGTTTTTGTAGAAGGATCATGTGATTAAGTCGATCAAATGCTTTAGCAAAATCAGTATATATCACATCAATTTGACCACGATTATCTAAGACATCACTAACATTTTGGGTCAGTATAATTAGATTTGTTATGGTGGATCTGTTGGACATAAATCCATGTTGTTGCGGAGATATGATATTACGAACTGATGAATGTAAGCGATTGCAGATGACAATTAACAAAGTTCGATAGGATTGAGATAGGACGATAATTCCGAATATCAGATGGATCTCCAGTATTAAAAATGGGACAAATTCGTGATATCTTCCATAATTCAGGAGATATATTATTTTTAACTGCAAGATTGAAAAGTGTCAGTAAGGGATAGGCCAATACACCGATGCAATCTTCTACCAAAAAGGATGGTGTCTTATCAGGACCAGAAGTGAACTTATTTTTTAGTTTACGTGCTGCAATCAAGTTTTCCTGTTCACTGATGTTTTCAAAGTTTATATTATTATAAAAACAATTTGAATTTGATGAGCATGGGTGCAAAGTATTTTTATCAACTGCATATTGTGAATATGTAATGTGAAAAAATTTGCAAAACTATTTACAATTTCATCTGGAGAATGATTAGTGAAATCATCATATTTCATCCTACCTGGAATACGGTAGGTTCAATTCTTGTAATATACGTATGACCATAATGATTGAGGATTAGATACTACAGATTCTTATATAGAATTTAAATAAATATCATATGCAGCTTTGATTTTGTTTCTGATGACAAGTCTTAGTCTCTTAAATTAATAATTTTACTGCATATTACCAGTTTTCTTGTACTTCCGCGTAGTTTAGCTTTCTCGGATGTATACCATTTGGGATATGTATGTTTGAACACTTTGAAAATAGGATCACGTGAATCAACAATATTATATAAGACCTCATAGAAATTGATAACAGCTAAATTCACATCATCACAATTCCGAAGAAAATACCAGTTCATGAAAAGTAGCGCATTATATAATGCAGGATAATTGGCTCCTTTGGAATAATAATTTTTTTGGTTTTGGTATCATTTGAGTTGAAACTAGTTTCGCTAATCAAAAAATTATTAAAATTAATTAGAGCTGGATGATGAGGCATATCTTCAGGATCCATCGGAGCGCTATTTCTTGTCACCTCACATTTCTTATTGGAAATGATCAGGTCCAAGAGCTAATTCGAGTCATTCAAGATATTATTCCATTGGTTCATATTCAAGAAGTTAATCATATTATAGAGAGCGTGGGACTTGTTATCAAGTGCGGAGACACACACAAAGTTAGGAGCATTGAAATTATCAATCAAAGCTACATTTTTGGTCGGCAGAATTTCTAGTTCTTCTAATGTTTCACAAAATAGTTCGTAAGTTTCAGTGCTTACAGATAGTGGAATATAAATAACACACACATAAGATGAAGTGTGCTTTAAAAAGCATCCACATATGGCCAAATCAATAATGGAAAAATTATTATCAAATAATTTAACGACGAAAAGAGGTTTTTCACCAATTTTATAAATAAAAAGATGAAAAACATAGAAAGTTTCCATTTTCTTTTCTTCATTATGATTTCCTGTCACATAGTAACGGCTACATCCATCAATTTATTGAAATAATTCAACATTTACTATTTCACTACCACCACTTTCCCGAGATACAACATCTAATTTACGGTCTTTTCTGAACACTGTGTAACTTTCAGAAAAATATTCACTATTGGAGACGTCATACGATAAATTAGTTTCGCATATAACAATAATATCGAATTCCTCCTGACTTACAGCAGAATACAAAGCTTCACAATTTGAACGAATTCCGCGAACATTTTGAAAATAGCATTTGACTTCATGGGTCACACAAATGAACAAATAAGAAATAACGGCCATAATCACGAAGTCTATCAGTCAACTAACAGAGAAGATAGCTGAGAGAATAGGAAAAAATATTGTAGTCTATTCAACAAGTTCAAAAAATAATTAAAAATAGAGATAAAGGTCCTAAAAATATGAGCGATAGCTCATTCGATTCGGAATCAACTCTGGAAAAATGTTTTTGAAGGATTTTGGTGCGAGTAAAAAATTGCAATTATTATTAACAAAATAATATTTAAAAAAATGGTATTTAATTTTTCGTTAATAACTCAAAAAATATTAATATTTAAGCAATTTTGAAACAAGCTCGTTAAAGAGGAGGACATTTCCGATAAAAAACTCTTGACTCCCGAAACTCTATCTCTATTATTTATAATTTTAATTTGACGTTAAGAATAGGGTTCCGCGCGGCTGTTACGGCATGAGTGCGCTGCCACTGAAGAGAGTTTATCAAAATAAATAATTTTTTTATAACATAATATGTCATTTTAAAAATCTGAAAAAAATTTAGTATATACAGGGTCCTGCAACAGTGGCGCGGTGTTCCATATCTCTATATAGGAAGCAGATAGGAATCTAATTTTCTATAATATTACCTTATTGCTCGAGCTCGACAAAATAAAAATATTGGCGGTCACACAGGGTGTTCGATTTTTTCTGGGCGGATCCCAACTGTGTCTTTTTAAATGGCAACCTATATTTTTTATCGCTTTTTCGGTTTCTTCATAGAAAATAAAATAAACTTTATGTATATCTGCACTTCGAAAATATTGACGGTTTTCGAGATATCTAGCATGACAGGTTTTTTTTTCCAATATTCGTCACTCAGAATATTTGAAATTATAAAGTGGTGCCAAGTCCAGTTGAAATTTTTTTCGGTCGAATATTCTACATTGGTAACTCTCTCAAACGATATATCTGATATCGACCTGTGATATACAGGGTATGAAAAACCGCTTGCCAAATATTGTAAATGAAAATTTGCAAAATCTTCCTTAGATTAAATGGAACACCCTGTATATTATTGATCCATAAGAAGCGCCAACGAAACCTCTACAAATTTCATTAAGTATTCCCTATGGCTAAGTTCAATAGTTTTTCTTAAATGAGCATTTCTTTCGAAAAATGGTCATTTTTTCAAAGCGAAATCCATTTGACGACTGATAAAAATATACGAAAGATATCTTGTTTCAATTTTGTACATTAGAAGGTGTCCAAACAAATATTTTATAACGAAATAAATGTATGTACCTATCACTTTTTGCTAAATGGAAAATTATTTTTTCATTGGATGCAGAATTTCACTCATAAATCGTGCAATATCAAACCAAACAAGTTTAAAGAAAGAAACATTATAAATAACTATTTTTTTCATGTTATTATATTCATTCAGAGCTTGAGTTCTAGATATTCAAATTTGTCAACTGGCAAATTACAAAACTACAAAAGGGAGAGTTTAATTAAGGTTGATAATGAAACTTTTATAAAATATGTTCAACATGTCTTCCATTTTCTTGAATGCAGAGCTGGAGTCTATGTTTGAAAGACTGTTCTACCCTGCGCAAGACAGCTGGTGTAATGCTGCGAAAAGCATTCGTTATTCTAAGTCGCATATTTTCGGGTGAAGTTGGTGGCTCAACGTAAACCATATTTTTTATGAATCCCCATAAGAAAAAATCTAGTTTCGTCAAATCTGGTGATCTAGCGGGCCACCGTACAGGCCCATTCCGTCCTATCCATTTATTGGGAAATACTTCATTTAGATGATCTCTCACTTCTGCCGAATAGTGAGCAGGTGCACCATCATGTTGTAACCACATTCTATTGCGGAGGTCAAGAGGAATATCATCTAACAAACCTGGTAAATCATTTCGTAAGAAATTGAGATACATTGCACCATTCATATGTCCCTCAAAAAAGTATGGACCAATTACATATTCTCCAATGATGCCTCCCCAGACATTTATCGACCACCTATGTTGATAATCCACCTGTCTCAATAAGTGAGGATTTTCTGTCGCATAATAATGGTAATTATGTCGATTTACAAATCCATTTTTATGGAATGTCGATTCATCCGACCATAAAATATTATTGAAAAAATATTCGTTTCGACGAATTTTGTTCATGGCCCAATTGCAAAATCTCACTCTTTTCTCGAAATCAGCATACAGTAGTTCTTGATGTAACTGAACGTGGTATGGATGCAAGCGATGTTTCTTCAATACTCGTTGCACTGATCTCTCACTTATATCCACTATTTCCCCAATTTGTCGTTGACTTCTACTAGGATCTTCTTCAACAGCAAGAAGAACTTGCAATTCATTATCTTCATTAGTATCTGGCTTGATGCGCTCATGTTTGGAATAATTAATAGATCCAGTTTCAACGAATCGTCCCAAGACCTTTCGGAAAAATCTTTCATCTGGATGCCTTCTATCTGGATACCGTTGAGAATAAATTCTACTTGCCAATAAACAATTCCTGTCTGATTCACCTAATATGAAAATCATATCAATCAAATCACTTTTTGATAACAACATTCTGATGAAATTATACCGACAGTTCAACTTCACGATTGACTAAAAATTTCAATATTCATTTGCAGCCAAATATTTTGTTCTGTCATTTGCCAGACTACTTGATTTCCAATAAATATTTCATTCGCTGAAAGGTTGTTTTAGACCGAAAGAATATGGCACAAATTCCGAGATTTTTGAAATTATTGTAACTATTCAAAAACGTCCATTTTGTGGTGTAATTCGCAACTTGTTTATCTAGCAACAGGTAATTTTAGGAATGGGCGATATTTTAAGGAAAGGGTATTTTTTGTATATTCTTATCAGTCGTCAAATGGATTTCGCTTTGAAAAAATGACCATTTTTCGAAAGAAATGCTCATTTAAGAAAAACTATTGAACTTAGCCATAGGGAATACTTAATGAAATTTGTAGAGGTTTCGTTGGCGCTTCTTATGGATCAATAATATACAGGGTGTTCCATTTAATATAAGGAAGATTTTGCAAATTTTCATTTACAATATTTGGCAAGCGGTTTTTCATACCCTGTATATCACAGGTCGATTTCAGATATATCGTTTGAGAGAGTTACCAATGTAGAATATTCGACCAAAAAAAAATTTCAACTGGACTTGGCACCACTTTATAATTTCAAATATTCTGAGTGACGAATATTGGAAAAAAAAAACCTGTCATGCTAGATATCTCGAAAACCGTCAATATTTTCGAAGTGCAGATATACATAAAGTTTATTTTATTTTCTATGAAGAAACCGAAAAAGCGATAAAAAATATAGGTTGCCATTTAAAAAGACACAGTTGGGATCCGCCCAGAAAAAATCGAACACCCTGTGTGACCGCCAATATTTTTATTTTGTCGAGCTCGAGCAATAAGGTAATATTATAGAAAATTAGATTCCTATCTGCTTCCTATATAGAGATATGGAACACCGCGCCACTGTTGCAGGACCCTGTATATATATATATATATATATATATATATATATATATATATATATATATATATATATATATATATGTATACAGTGTCACACATAAAGTCCGCATCAAATGGGATTTTTTTTTGTTCATCTCTTCAAGCAACTTTTGATTTCTCCATTAGGTTGTGCTTGAAAAATGATGCCAAATTACATGCATATGACCGATCAAGTGATTTTTCTTTCCTGTCCAGTTTGACATTTTTTCCAAAAAATGTTCAGAAAAGCAGTTATTACTCGAAATTTCGAAAATCGGTGAAGAGAAAAGATGATTGGTTTTTTCATTTTCTACCCATATACCAATTTTTAGCTCTCTAGTACAAATTTAGTTTTTTACAGTTTTTCGAAAATTTGACATTTGCCGATTTCTCAAATTTAGCCAAACCTCAACAAAGTTAGTGTTTTGTGGCTAACTCATCTTTCCAACGCATTTTTATTACCAATTGCAATTCTAAACACAACTTATTTCGCAAAAATTTAAAACACCAGAAAAAATTATGCCAAAAATGATGCAAAGTTGATACAGTTTTTAAAAACAGATAAATATTTCACTTTATTTCTACTTTTTGCTAAATAGCTTGATACATAAGCATAATTAAAAAACAATATCAATGAAAAGTCAATAATTTATTCTTTACTGCACTTTTCAAACAGTTAAACTTTGATTTACTAATTACGAAAAATTACAACGCAATTAAACTAAGGATACTGTGGAAACATGTAGCGCTCTAAATTCCCGCTTCAAGATAAGTTCACAAATAAATAACAAAAAAAAATGACAAAAAAAAAATATCTTCCCCTATGTCAGTATATTATTATTATTCTGGACAAATGCCACTAGCACAGTGAAGACGGGGTGGTCAATAAAAGGTGTTCAAGGGCGCCACATGATTTGATTGCCCAGAATAAAAGATGGTTATAAGTCCCGACAAATCATGAAAGGTAGAATCTTATATATATATATATATATATATATATATATATATATATATATATATATATATATATATATATACAGGGTCCTGCAACAGTGGCGCGGTGTTCCATATCTCTATATAGGAAGCAGATAGGAATCTAATTTTCTATAATATTACCTTATTGCTCGAGCTCGACAAAATAAAAATATTGGCGGTCACACAGGGTGTTCGATTTTTTCTGGGCGGATCCCAACTGTGTCTTTTTAAATGGCAACCTATATTTTTTATCGCTTTTTCGGTTTCTTCATAGAAAATAAAATAAACTTTATGTATATCTGCACTTCGAAAATATTGACGGTTTTCGAGATATCTAGCATGACAGGTTTTTTTTTCCAATATTCGTCACTCAGAATATTTGAAATTATAAAGTGGTGCCAAGTCCAGTTGAAATTTTTTTTTGGTCGAATATTCTACATTGGTAACTCTCTCAAACGATATATCTGAAATCGACCTGTGATATACAGGGTATGAAAAACCGCTTGCCAAATATTGTAAATGAAAATTTGCAAAATCTTCCTTAGATTAAATGGAACACCCTGTATATTATTGATCCATAAGAAGCGCCAACGAAACCTCTACAAATTTCATTAAGTATTCCCTATGGCTAAGTTCAATAGTTTTTCTTAAATGAGCATTTCTTTCGAAAAATGGTCATTTTTTCAAAGCGAAATCCATTTGACGACTGATAAAAATATACGAAAGATATCTTGACGATCATCTTCATTTCATTCAGGATTTGGAGACCAGCTCCCCTACCCTTTTGGCTGATCATTGGCCTTGAGATGGACCAATGGGTACATGACTGATGGATGACGGCATGAAGTCCTTAGACATCAGTGCCGCCCTTCACGGGATACCCCTACCTGGCTGGGGTGGGATGGATGAAAAAGTTATTCATCCTTTAACGGGGGACATGAGGGCCTCATTCGACAGAGTGTCGGGGCCTTCTATATCGGGAGGGGTCGTCTACAGCATAATCTGTGGCTTCCCTAACTAACGGGTTTTCGTGAGTTTCCGTTTTTTCGAAAACTCTCTCATTCCTCGACTGGATGGACTGCCGAATGGAAGGCAGCTGCAAATCTCTGCGGATGGCTTCATTCCGCACGAACCAAGGAGCATTCACAATCATCCTAATTAGCTTATTTTGCAACCTTTCCAAAATGGAAATGTTGGACGGAGCCGCTTGTCCCCAGACGCCTGAAGCGTACATGATGACAGGCTTGAACATCGAGTTGTAGATCATGATTTTGTTTTTTAGACTCATCTTGGATTTCCTGTTGATCAGAGGGTACAGACCGGCTATCCGACCCTCGATCTTGGATTTAACGTACATGATGTGCGGGTTCCAAGTGAGCCTACGGTCTATTAAAAGGCCGAGGTACTTTACCCGCGCTTGCCAGTCAATCTCCCTTCCAGAGACTCTCACTTTTCTGGCCGGAGAAGATAGTAATCTCCCCATGGTTATCGCCTGAGTCTTTTCCGGGTTTACTCGGATCTTCCATTCGAGGTACCAGCGCTCGAGGTCGTCCAATGCACGTTGCATGTAGACGACGTCGAGCTCCCGCCCCATGGAAGACGAGAGTAGAGCCGTGTCATCGGCGTACAGGGATATCTTCACTCTATCGGACCTAGGCAGGTCGCTTGTATAGAGCGAATACAGCGTCGGAGAGAGCACGGCCCCCTGTGGCACTCCAGCGAGGATCTCTCTGTTGTCAGACAGAGAGTCCTCTACTCTAACCTGAAAGGTTCTGCCTCTCAGGAAAGATCCGATCCACCGGATCAGGCCCCGAGGTAGGTCGAGCGCGTTTAGCTTATGTATAAGGCCTTCGTGCCATACTCGGTCGAAGGCCTTTGAAATATCTAAAAGTACGATATGTACTTTTTTGTTGTTGTTCAGCTCGCTGATGGTGTTCTCGACCAACCTTAGAGCCTGTAGTTCAGTGGAGTGATCTCTCCTGAAGCCGAATTGTTCGTTAGGCAGAACATTTCGGTCCTCAACTTCTTCGTTGAGTCTTTGCAGAACGACTCTTTCAGCCAGCTTAGCCGCCGACGAGAGTAGACTGATCGGGCGATAGTTCTGCGGGAACAGCTGGTTTTGACCCTGTTTCGGGAGCATGACGACGATCGCATGCTTCCACCTTCTAGGGAAGTGTCTGAGGGCCAACGAACTGTTGATAAGACTCAGCAAGAATTCAACGCTGTTTTCCGGGAGTCTCTTCAACAACTTGTTAGTTATTGAATCGGCTCCCGGAGCTTTCTTTGCTTTCGCAGCCTTGATGAGACCCTTCAGCTCCTCCATAGAAGCTGGACGGATGTCGTCGTCGTCATCCTCCCTGAGAAGTCGGTGAACCCGGTCTTCCAGCAGCATATCGCGGTCGATGTCGTCGTCGTCGTCAACGTTAAGTTGAAACTGACGTTCCATCGTGTCTGCAAAGGCTAACGCCTTGTCGGCGGGGGAGTAGCACACTCCGCGCTCTCCGTGAATGGGTGAGAGAGCAGTCTTCTTCCCCCTGAGCCTACGAGTGACTCGCCAAAGCTCGTCACTCCCAGGTTCGAAGGATTCCAAGAGCTCTTCCCACCTTTCGTTTCGGTGTTCATTGATGGCCTGTTTGACACGATTGGCCATCCTATTCGCCGCTGTTTTGTCCCCTGGGAAAAGGGTGAAAGATATCTTGTTTCAATTTTGTACATTAGAAGGTGTCCAAACAAATATTTTTTATCGAAATAAATGTATGTATCTATCACTTTTTGCTAAATGGAAAATTATTTTTTTCATTGGATGCAGAATTTCACTCATAAATCGTACAATATCAAACCAAACAAGTTAAAAGAAAGAAACATTATAAATAACAATTTTTTTCATGTTATTATATTCATTCAGAGCTTGAGTTCTAGATATTCATATTTGTCAACTGGCAAATTACAAAACTACAAAAGGGAGAGTTTAATTAAGGTTGATAATGAAACTTTTATAAAATATATTCAACATGTCTTCCATTTTCTTGAATGCAGAGCTGAAGTCTATGTTTGAAAGACTGTTCTACCCTGCGCAAGACAGCTGGTGTAATGCTGCGAAAAGCATTCGTTATTCTAAGTCGCATATTTTCGGGAGAAGTTGGTGGCTCAACGTAAACCATATTTTTTATGTATCCCCATAAGAAAAAATCTAGTTTCGTCAAATCTGGTGATCTAGCGGGCCACCGTACAGGCCCATTCCGTCCTATCCATTTATTGGGAAATACTTCATTTAGATGATCTCTCACTTCTGCCGAATAGTGAGCAGGTGCACCATCATGTTGTAACCACATTTTTTTACGGAGGTCAAGAGGAATATCATCTAACAAACCTGGTAAATCATTTCGTAAGAAATTGAGATACATTGCACCATTCATATGTCCCTCAAAAAAGTATGGACCAATTACATATTCTCCAATGATGCCTCCCCAGACATTTATCGACCACCTATGTTGATAATCCACCTGTCTCAATAAGTGAGGATTTTCTGTCGCATAATAATGGTAATTATGTCGATTTACAATTCCATTTTTATGGAATGTCGATTCATCCGACCATAAAATATTATTGAAAAAATATTCGTTTCGACGAATTTTGTTCATGGCCCAATTGCAAAATCTCACTCTTTTCTCGAAATCAGCATACAGTAGTTCTTGATGTAACTGAACGTGGTATGGATGCAGGCGATGTTTCTTCAATACTCGTTGCACTGATCTCTCACTTATATCCACTATTTCCCCAATTTGTCGTTGACTCCTACTAGGATCTTCTTCAACAGCAAGAAGAACTTGCAATTCATTATCTTCATTAGTAGCTGGCTTGATGCGCTCATGTTTGGAATAATTAATAGATCCAGTTTCAACGAATCGTCCCAAGACCTTTCGGAAAGATCTTTCATCTGGATGCCTTCTATCTGGATACCGTTGAGAATAAATTCTACTTGCCAATAAACAATTCCTGTCTGATTCACCTAATATGAAAATCATATCAATCAAATCACTTTTTGATAACAACATTCTGATGAAATTATACCGACAGTTCAACTTCACGATTGACTAAAAATTTCAATATTCATTTGCAGCCAAATATTTTGTTCTGTCATTTGCCAGACTACTTGATTTCCAATAAATATTTCATTCGCTGAAAGGTTGTTTTATACCGAAAGAATATGGCACAAATTCCGAGATTTTTGAAATTATTGTAACTATTCAAGAACGTCCATTTTGTGGTGTAATTCGCAACTTGTTTATCTAGCAACAGGTAATTTTAGGAATGGGCGATATTTTAAGGAAAGGGTATTTTTTGTATATTCTTATCAGTCGTCAAATGGATTTCGCTTTGAAAAAATGACCATTTTTCGAAAGAAATGCTCATTTAAGAAAAACTATTGAACTTAGCCATAGGGAATACTTAATGAAATTTGTAGAGGTTTCGTTGGCGCTTCTTATGGATCAATAATATACAGGGTGTTCCATTTAATATAAGGAAGATTTTGCAAATTTTCATTTACAATATTTGGCAAGCGGTTTTTCATACCCTGTATATCACAGGTCGATTTCAGATATATCGTTTGAGAGAGTTACCAATGTAGAATTTTCGACCAAAAAAAAAATTTCAACTGGACTTGGCACCACTTTATAATTTCAAATATTCTGAGTGACGAATATTGGAAAAAAAAACCTGTCATGCTAGATATCTCGAAAACCATCAATATTTTCGAAGTGCAGATATACATAAAGTTTATTTTATTTTCTATGAATAAACCGAAAAAGCGATAAAAAATATAGGTTGCCATTTAAAAAGACACAGTTGGGATCCGCCCAGAAAAAATCGAACACCCTGTGTGACCGCCAATATTTTTATTTTGTCGAGCTCGAGCAATAAGGTAATATTATAGAAAATTAGATTCCTATCTGCTTCCTATATAGAGATATGGAACACCGCGCCACTGTTGCAGGACCCTGTATATATATATATATATATATATATATATATATATATATATATATATATATATATATATATATATATATATATATATATATATATATATATATATATATATATATTTATAAAAAAAGCTGATGACACTGCAGAATATATTGTATTCTTATAGTACAAAAAAAATTTTCACCTAGTGAACAACGGATATAAAAATAATAACAATAAGGCCTATTTAATCACCAGGTCCTAAACAAAATAATCATTAAAAAATATATTTTGGATATGTAGCGGAAATTGTTGATTGAATAACCATGGAATCAAACCCCACTCTAACCCAAAGCTTAAGCTTAAACTCAGGCGCAGGAAAAATAAAATAATGATAAATACGTAATTTCCGCTTTCCATGAAATAATTAGTGGTATAGTTGATAAATGGATCTTAATAAGTATATCACTAGATCACAAAAAAAATTCTTAACCCGTCTCATCTAGGTACTTGCGTGCTGGGGCATAAGACGCTGACTCCGTTTCCGGTAGGTATGGCTCAAGGTTATATCAAGTCGTGTAGATCAAATCCCAAGCCAACCAAAAAAAAACCCTTAAGAAGAAAAAAAGATGATCAGGAACTGACTCCCTTTCTGAATTTTCAGAGAACTAGTCAAAATACTGAGTCCCGTTTCAATGTAACCCTCTTAACGTAAGCAAATTAAAATTAAAATTATAATTAATTGAGAGTTCCTTATTCCTTGGGTAAAACCCAAAAATTGCCCTATATAAATCACTCTGTATGATTTACTCAATTAACCCCTAAAGTGCCCTATTCCAAACTGAGAAATTAAAAAAAATATTATCCTTGTTCTTCTTACATACTTTCTTAAAATCCCTTCTGTGTTAACAAAACAAGAACAAATTATTCAATTATAAAACCAGTGATTGTTTGAAAAAAAAATCGAACGCAAGTAAGAACGAAAAGTATTAACATATTTTCCTTATATTGAATTCCCACCCTGTAAGTGAATTCAAATATGAAATCCCCAAAGTGTTTCCCAATAATAATTAAATCAAAAACAACAAGAAATATCTGTATCACCCCATATGCAACTTGATCAAATATCGAAAAATATTTTGTAGATATTATTTAGCGAATTATACAAGTCATTATTGAGTAAAATTTATAATAAAAATCAATAAATTAAATTGTACACTTAGCTGATCTTGTAATGAATCTCAAAAAAATCGAATACCCACAACTTTATATTATAAATAATCAAATGTTCACTATATAAATCATGTAGAGCTAACTCAAGAAGTTTGAACAAAAATGTGTATTTGATTCGTACTGTAGAAATTTCAAGGACAACTAAATTCTGAAAACATTTACTTGGTATAATTCAATTAGCAAAAATAAAAAAACTTTATTATTTTTTTCTATAAATAGAAAATTGAAATAAAATAAAAGAACTTGATAATTTTTATTTCATATGTGGAACTGGGAAAAACAATGTAGTGAAATACTGTACTATTCTTACCTTCTCAGAAGGGTTTTTTTTTGTTTCTTCCAAAGAGGAAAAAAAAGTAGACCAGCAAAATTCCTGGGCGTTGGTTTATTATTTTTTTTTGTCCCAAATAACATCTCTAACTCCCAATGGATCGTTTAAAAAGAATGGAGAAAATTCTCAACTTCCCTTCTAGTGATGTGAACACTTTGAGAAATCCGTCCCAATAGGTGTAACTGGAATTTTTCCACCTTTGTAATTTTTTTTTATAGTAGCAGCAATTGAAATTAAACTGGATGAAAAAAGAGAAAACGAATGAAGGTTACGAATAGAAAAAACGTTTTGGTGTGGCTTACCGGCTCCGGTCAAATAAATCCCTTAAACGGTTCGTGATAGTCCTCAACAATAACTACATCAATGACCAAAATCAAAGAGGCACTTCAATCACTATTTTGATATCAGAAGTAGAATCCCCAACGTGGGTAACAATAAAAATTGTTGCACTCCCTCAACCGTTAGACCTGCCTGTCGTTCATTTTGAAACACACTCCAAAAATAGATGATTTTCGCCTCCCTCTCACAGTTCCATCGAATTACAACACTCTCCTAAAAAAACTTCGCGAAATGAATATCATTCATTCACGATTCCTGCAGTACTATTTTCCTGCGAGTGCGATCACCCACACCTAGGTGTCACATATGATTAAAAGCAGGAAACCTAGAACGTACCTAATGAGGGTACGGTCAATTGCTATCAACGATTTGGAAGGACAGTTACTCGTTTCCAGATGGCCCTACCGAATTGGAAAATATAAAGGCACGAAAATGAGTTAAGAAAATAAACTTTACAGGGAATAACAAACAAGTATTATTAGCATCCAAATTCAATAAAAAAAAATGTTACAAATTCCCCCTTACTTCAAGAAAATTTACTCAGGTAAATTTTCACTAGCGCTAGCTGGCTTCAAATCCTTAATGTTCCAAACCCCCTTGAAGATTCCGTTGGAGTCTTCCAACTCGTACGTCCAAGGGGAAACTTTCTTTCTAACTAAAAAAGGTCCCACAAATTTTGGAGCAAGTTTACTGGTATAATATTTGGACGCATCCGAGAGTACAAAATTCTTCCTCCAAACTAATTGGTGGGGTAAGAGCTGTTCTAGTCGCCGGCGTAAGTTATAATTTTTCATATTTTTATCTGCAGCCCTATCTAAGCGTTTTCTGACATCTGAAAATAGGTTTTTGAAATCGTCTTCCCTAGTCGTACCTTCTGGAATGCCATTATCTTCAAGATATAATTTTTCCTTCAGTTTCTTCTTATCGAATTCACTACCATGAAGTACCATGTTTCTCCCAAAGTTTATAAAATACGGCGTATTGCCAGTTGTCTCATGAATTGCGGTTCGGGTGGCGCAGGCCACTTTTGATAGACTGTTGTCCCACTTGCGATGATTATCAGAGACGTAAACTGCTAACATCTTCTTTGAAGTCCGATTGTACCTTTCAGTAGGATTAGCTTGGGGGTGATAGTAGGCATTATACCGGATCTCCACTCCATATGCTTTCATCAAATTAGAGAATAGCTTCGACTTGTATTGTGGACCATTGTCGCAGAGAATGAGACGAGGAATACCAAAAATCAAAAATACGTTTTCTTCTATCTCCTTTGCGACAGCAGAAGCTGTGGCTGTTCTCAATGGAAACACCAAGGCGAACTTGCTGAAAATATCCATCACCACTAAGATAAATTGATTACCACGACTAGATCTGGGAAAAGGTCCCATTAAATCTGTAGATATTACCTCCCAAGGGTGAATTGCTCTAGGCTGAGGTATTATCAGCCCTCTAGGTCCGCCAGTATCTCCATTATGTGTTGCACAAACTGAACACCGTCTTACATACCTTGTCACATCACTCTTTAGCTTAGGCCAATAAAACCGTTCTGAAACTCTACCATAAGTCTTCAATACACCCATGTGTCCAGATGTTGGGGGATCATGAGCCTCTCTCAGAATCGTATCACGTTGTTCTTTGGGCACAACCTCCTTCCACTTTTCCACTTCAGGTACCAAACTAGACAGGGAACTTTGAATATACTTATAGAGTCGTCCGTCGCAACTCCTCCACTGTGGATACTTTAGCGGTTCTTTGTTGACTTTATCCAACATTCCCCTATACCAGGAATCCCTCGTAACCACAGTTATGTCGTCTATTACCGGTACGGATCTGGAGAGAGTATCCGGGACTACGTGATCTTTCCCTTTTCGATGTATTATCTTAAAGTTGTTTTGCTGCAACCTGTCCGCCTATCTAACTAATCTCCCCGTCGGGTCTTTCAGGTTTTGCAGCCATACTAACGAGTAGTGATCAGTAATCACGGTAAATGATACACCCTCTAGGTAAGGTCTTAGCTTTTCAATCGACTCTCGTTCGGTCGTCGAATAATTTCTCTTGTCTGGTCAGAGATCGGCTTAAGTAACTGATGACGCGATCCATATCTGGGTGAGGTTGCACCAAAACTGGTCCAAGGCCATAGGCTGAGGCATCACATTGAACGACAAAGGGAAGGTTATAATCAGGACAGTTTAGCACGGGTGCCGCCACAAGGCATTCCTTGAGCTTCTCAAAAGAACGTTGACACTCAGGAGTCCAGGTGAATTTTCGACCTTTCTTTAAGAGAGCCGTCATCGGAGAGATTAGGGTTGCAAAGTTGTTCACAAATCGCCTGTACCACGAAAAAGTACCTATAACTCTTCTCACCTCCTTTATTGTCTTAGGTTCAGCCAGTTGAAGCATACTTTCAAAATTTTTAAGTGGTCTTCAAACGTCTGGGTAACAATGACTATATCGTCGAGGTACACGAAAACGTGAGGTTCAAGTTCGGACCCCAGGACTTGGTCGATCAGTCTTTGCCAGGTGGCAGGAGCATTGTGAAGGCCGAATGGCATCCGCTTAAAATGATAAAGACCTCGCCCCGGTACTGTGAATGCTGTATAGGGTCTCGATTACTCTGCCACTGGAACTTGCCAGTACGCGGACTTGATGTCGATGGTAGACCAATAATGTGCATCGCGCAGTTTGTCTAGTGTACTCGAGATATATGGTAAGGGGTAGCTATCCCTTTCGGTGACGGCATTTAACTTCCTGAAGTCCACACAAAATCTATATTTGTCATCCTTCTTCTTCACTAGTAAAATAGGTGAAGACCAAGCACTTCATGATTTTTCAATAACTCCTAACCTGAGCATCTCTTCAAGTTCTCTGTCGATGTGACTCTGCATGACCGGATTAACTGGGTAGTATCTTTGCTTGATTGGAGAAGCAGAAGTTACTATCTTATGCTCCACCAGGTCTGTACATCCTAAGTTCTTACCCATAAGTTCCAAATTACGTTGGACGAGTGCGTCAAGCCTGGAATTTTGCAAAGGGGTGAGGCGAGTTTGACTTCTAAGGTGGTCAACGATATCCACTGTAGCCGGCAGTTCAGAAAAACACCATTTATCATGACGAGGTCAGGAACTATGCCCATAACTTTCCAAAAATCTGTTCCCAAGATGAGCGTGTGAGGAACTTCCAAAACAACTAACACATTCATTAGCCTCAGACGGTCCCTGACTTGAAATGGTATAGAACATCCTCCGATACTCTGGCAAGTTTGACCGTTGGCAACCCTACAGACAACTTTCCTATTGGTATCCAGTGGCAGTCCTAGTCCACTAATAAGCTTCCACCCGCGGCTCCCAAGAATTGTTGTTGAAGCACCAGAGTCAAGCAATCCCAATAATGTCACCCCTAGAATACTAATTCTCAAGTAAGGCCTCTCATCATTCTCAGCATGGTCTAATATGAAGTCAAGGATCGGCTGTAGTCTATCATTGGTCGAAAAGATGTTGTCGACGCGTCTTTTTCAACCAGTTAAGACCGTCGCACCTCGTTTCCCGTTGTTGAACACTTTGGGCAGGTTTTTGTAGTGAATCCCTCCTTTCTGCATGTGAAGCAATATAATTTCTTTGGCATTGCATAGCCGATTGCCCTATGTCCTACCTGATTACAGCGGTAACAAATAATTTGACGGCTGGTAGAAGAGTTTGAGGAGGTAGAAGCAATATCCAAGCGACTGACGTTCTCTGTTACATTCACAAATGCAAGATCTTTCTCCAAAACATTCATTCTTCGACTTGAAGGTTCTACGTAGTTATTTAGAGTATCCCGTCTGGCCTCCATGCTCCTACATAATAACCTGAGTTCATCAATTGAGGTTGGTAGAGGGTCTCTCAATCTATTTTGGTAAAATGGATGTAAATTTGCCATAATTATTGAAAGCTTCACTTCTTCCGTTACTGGACAACGCAATCGATTAAAATAGCTGGACATTATGGCCAAGTATACTCCAATTGACTCAGACGGATGTTGTGTCCTCTTCTGCAATTCTTCGAATAATGCCTGATTGTGGTTTGATGACAAATACTCATGTCTGAACTCCTCAACTAATCTTTTCCATGATGTAACCCTTCGACGACATTCTTTATAAAATTGATAGGCTCTCTCCCCAAACAAATCCAACTCAGACTCAAATAACACTTCTTCAGGGACATTTCGGGCCAATCTCAATTCCTCAACCTTTTCGAAAAACGCGGAAATGGAAACTGACTTTGAACTTCCTGTGAACTTTTCCAGGCTCCACTTGTATGGTGGTACCATCTTCGAAGTAGATTGGGTGTGGTATATAGGAGAAACAGATCGCGGAGGAGAGGTTTGTGCGTTTTGTATCCCAGCTTGAAATGCTTGTCTGTCCGTGGTACCGTGCAGTACACTCAGCCCTGGTGGAACTTGTTGAACCGAAGGTAACCTCAAATTTGTCTCAAGCGAATCTAGTTTGGCGAGAAATTCATCATACCTTGTGAGAGCGTCAGCCAGTAATTCAGCCCTCAGTGCATTATCGTCTTCAAGTTCTCCAGCCTCCATATGGTCTATCCGTCCAAAAACATGAGCAAATTTTGTCTCTATCTTGACTGCTTCATTGCTTCCTCTCCCGGTTGTTAGTCCGACGATCCTTGCTTCTAAATCTTCAGTCAGTTTCTTCTTCACCGCTTCCGCATCATCTTCAAATGTATACGGGTATGTCGGATACTTCAAACTTGCTCCGGACTTCTCAAATCTCAGAGCCGTAGCAAGACGATTCCTCATTTCATCACAATTTCCAGTTGCAATACCACGTATTTTCAGTTCGTACTCTAGCTCATCCTTGTCCAGTCGATTTACCAACATTTTCCGAGCCATTTTGACAAAATGACTTCAACACTAAAAAATTATCAAATGTTTTTTGTTTTATTTTTTTTCATTTATTTAAAAAAAAAATGTAGCCCCACGTTGGGCGCCAAATGTAGCGCTCTAAATTCCCGCTTCAAGATAAGTTCACAAATAAATAACAAAAAAAATGACAAAAACAAAAAAATATCTTCCCCTATGTCAGTATATTATTATTATTCTGGACAAATGCCACTAGCACAGTGAAGACGGGGTGGTCCAGAAAAGGTGTTCAAGGGCGCCACATGATTTGATTGCCCAGAATAAAAGATGGTTATAAGTCCCGACAAATCATGAAAGGTAGAATCTTATATATATATTTATAAAAAAAGCTGATGACAGTCAGTTTCTTCTTCACCGCTTCCGCATCATCTTCAAATGTATACGGGTATGTCGGATACTTCAAACTTGCTCCGGACTTCTCAAATCTCAGAGCCGTAGCAAGACGATTCCTCATTTCATCACAATTTCCAGTTGCAATACCACGTATTTTCAGTTCGTACTCTAGCTCATCCTTGTCCAGTCGATTTACCAACATTTTCCGAGCCATTTTGACAAAATGACTTCAACACTAAAAAATTATCAAATGTTTTTTGTTTTATTTTTTTTCATTTATTTAAAAAAAAAATGTAGCCCCACGTTGGGCGCCAAATGTAGCGCTCTAAATTCCCGCTTCAAGATAAGTTCACAAATAAATAACAAAAAAAATGACAAAAACAAAAAAATATCTTCCCCTATGTCAGTATATTATTATTATTCTGGACAAATGCCACTAGCACAGTGAAGACGGGGTGGTCCAGAAAAGGTGTTCAAGGGCGCCACATGATTTGATTGCCCAGAATAAAAGATGGTTATAAGTCCCGACAAATCATGAAAGGTAGAATCTTATATATATATATTTATAAAAAAAGCTGATGACACTGCAGAATATATTGTATTCTTATAGTACAAAAAAATATTCACCTAGTGAACAACGGATATAAAAATAATAACAATAAGGCCTATTTCATCACCAGGTCCTAAACAAAATAATCATTAAAAAATATATTTTGGATATGTAGCGGAAATTGTCGATTGAATAACCATGGAATCAAACCCCACTCTAACCCAAAGCTTAAGCTTAAACTCAGGCGCAGGAAAAATAAAATAATGATAAATACGTAATTTCCGCTTTCCATGAAATAATTAGTGGTATAGTTGATAAATGGATCTTAATAAGTATATCATTAGATCACAAAAAAAATTCTTAACCCTCTTATCTAGGTACTTGCGTGCTGGGGCATAAGATGCTGACTCCGTTTCCGGTAGGTATGGCTCAAGGTTATATCAAATCGTGTAGATCAAATCCCAATCCAACCAAAAAAAACTCTTAAAAAGAAAAAAAGATGATCAGGAACTGACTCCCGTTTCAATGTAACCCTCTTAACGTAAGCAAATTATAATTAAAATTATAATTAATTGAGAGTTCTTTATTCCTTGTGTAAAACCCAAAAATTGCCCTTCATAAATCACTCTGTATGATTTACTCAATAAACCCCTAAAGTGCCCTATTCCAAACTGAGAAATTAAAAAAAATATATATTATCCTTGTTCTTCTTACATACTTTCTTAAAATCCCTTCTGTGTTAACAAAACAAGAACAAATTATTCAATTATAAAACCAGTAAGAACGAAAAATATTAACATATTTTCCTTATATTGAATTCCCACCCTGTAAGTGAATTCAAATATGAAATCCCCAAAGTGTTTCCCAATAATAATTAAATCAAAAACAACAAGAAATATCTGTATCACCCCATATGCAACTTGATCAAATATCGAAAAATATTTTGTAGATATTATTTAGCGAATTATACAAGTCATTATTGAGCAAAATTTATAATAAAAATCAATAAATTAAATTGTACACTTAGCTGATCTTGTAAAGAATCTCAAAAAAATCGAATACCCACAACTTTATATTATAAATAATCAAATGTTTACTATATAAATTATGTAGAGCTAACTCAAGAAGTTTGAACAAAAATGTGTATTTGATTCGTACTGTAGAAATTTCAAGGTCAACTAAATTCTGAAAACATTTACTTGGTATAATTCAATTAGCAAAAATAAAAAAACTTTATTATTTTTTTCTATAAATAGAAAATTGAAATAAAATAAAAGAACTTGATGATTTTTATTTCATATGTGGAACTGGGAAAAATAATGTAGTGAAATACTGTACTATTCTTACCTTCTCAGAAGGGTTTTTTTGTTTCTTCCAAAGAGGAAAAAAAAAGTAGACCAGCAAAATTCCTGGGCGTTGGTTTATTTTTTTTTTGTCCCAAATAACATCTCCAACTCCCAATGGATCGTTTAAAAAGAATGGAGAAAATTCTCAACTTCCCTTCTAGTGATGTGAACACTTTGAAAAATCCGTCCCAATAGGTGTAACTGGAATTTTTCCACCTTTGTAGTTTTTTTTTATAGTAGCAGCAATTGAAATTGAACAGGATGAAAAAAGAGAAAACGAATGAAGGTTACGAATAGAAAAAAAAGTTTTGGTGTGGCTTACCGGCTCTGGTCAAATAAATCCCTTAAACGGTTCGTGATAGTCCTCAACAATAACTACATCAATGACCAAAATCAAAACTGGCACTTCAATCACTATTTTGATATCAGAAGTAGAATCCCCAACGTGGGTGACAATAAAAATTGTTGCACTCCCTCAACCTTTAGACCTGCCTGTCGTTCATTTTGAAACACACTCCAAAAATAGATGATTTTCGCCTCCCTCTCACAGTTCCATCGAATTACAACACTCTCCTAAGAAAACTTCGCGAAATGAATATCATTCATTCACGATTCCTGCAGTACTATTTTCCTGCGAGTGCGATCACCCACACCTAGGTGTCACATATGATTAAAAGCAGGAAACCTAGAACGTACCTAATGAGGGTACGGTCAATTGCTATCAACGATTTGGAAGGACAGTTACTCGTTTCCAGATGGCCCTACCGAATTGGAAAATATAAAGGCACGAAAATGAGTTGAGAAAATAAACTTTACAGGGAATAACAAACAAGTATTATTAGCATCCGAATTCAATAAAAAAAAATGTTACAAACAATTGAATTGAACTGAATAAGCAAAATATTTTATTGTCATATGACATAATATCAAATTTGAATTAATAAATTATCAAAATCACATCTTCCCTACTAACATAACAATATATATATATATATATATATATATATATATATATATATATATATATAATATATATATATATATATATATATATATATATATATATATACAAATATGGAAGTTATTGAGTGTCTTGATATTGAAACAGAAGTTAATATCGGACATAGCACTCATGAAAGTGGCAAACCATAGACACGTGTTTCGGGCTTTTGGCCCATCATCAGTATGGTGCAGCCAAGTGTAAGGATGGGCAACACTTGGTTACCAAAGATAGAAATAGAAATGCACGGAGCCACCAACAGGAGCCAACCGCACATTTGTGGTTTCAGTTGATAGATCTTGTGTTCACAAGAAAACTATCAAAATCACCACGGAGGCAGCTATAGCTACCTGCGTGACATCCGGGTCCAGGAATATATACAAATATGGAAGTTATTGAGTGTCTTGATATTGAAACAGAAGTTAATATCGGACATAGCACTCATGAAAGTGGCAAACCATAGACACGTGTTTCGGGCTTGGCTGCACCATAATGATGATGGGCCAAAAGCCCGAAACACGTGTCTATGGTTTGCCAATTTCATGAGTGCTATGTCCGATATTAACTTCTGTTTCAATATCAAGACACTCAATAACTTCCATATTTGTATATATTCCTGGACCCGGATGTCACGCAGGTAGCTATAGCTGCCTCCGTGGTGATTTTGATAGTTTTCTTGTGAACACAAGATCTATCAACTGAAACCACAAATGTGCGGTTGGCTCCTGTTGGTGGCTCCGTGCATTTGTATTTCTATCTTTGGTAACCAAGTGTTGCCCATCCTTACACTTGGCTGCACCATACTGATGATGGGCCAAAAGCCCGAAACACGTGTCTATGGTTTGCCACTTTCATGAGTGCTATGTCCGATATTAGTCACACTTAAATAATAATTATTAATGTTAATCTTTCAATCTTTTATTCTTTGAGATCAAATTAATCAGTCTTAATTTTCACATCACTCTCGTCTATCTCTGTTATAACATAATTCCTCTTCTCAACTGACTTTGGCGTCTTTATTTTCTGTATCACGTCTTCCCAGCTATATAATTGCTCATCTCCAATATTAGGCCATCTCCAAAACTTTGAACCCTGCTTCATGCACCTAACCATTAAACCATCGTCAAATACAGATAAAACTTCTTCAGGATACTTCGCCATGCCCCATTTAATAAAGACATGATCTCCAATGGTAGCCATTTCATCAGTGTCTGAGACAACAGTAGATCTTTTTTTTCTCTAAATCAATTGTATCGTTTTCCTTGAATATTCCAGAGTGATCTTGAATGCGCGAAGAAGACGGTAGAGACAGTTCGTGATTATAATTATCTACATTTATTGTATCAATTGCCATTGACATTTGAGAGCATTTGTTGCGCTTATTAGCAAATCAATTACTTTGATGCTGTCGGAAATATCCCAAATGATAGTGGGTGCCATCTTCTTTGCAAACTGTTCATGAAAGTCTCCTGCACTCTAAGGTGTTGTTGTTGATCATCCATCAACGAAATATCTGCTGCCTTCTGCTACGACTTTATCAGCTGTCCGTTTCATGAATTTATTTTTATATTGATTAACAGGCCCATCACTCAACATATGTAATCGGGAAATAGGTAGATGATGTGCTTTTATCCAGTCAAAAATGGGTTTTAAATGTGCCCAAACAGCCATTGTGTCATGTCTATTGTCGCTAGACAGAGAATAAAAAGATACGGGTTTGATTGCATTATCATCGCGCAAGTGAAGTACTCCTGTATGCATCGTTATCTGCTGCCTTCCTCCACCAAAGTGAACAGCTCGAATTTCCTCATTATACTTGCAGCAATAATTTTCGCTGTAATCTACATGAATCAGAATGTCATTTACTGTAAAATTTTTCTTTATATTTTGAATGGCTTGATATTGATGTGCTATAGTACCAACATGTGTATTAAAAAGCGGTAATGCTGCTTCCAGAGCTTGAACAAGTTGTTTCATTTTGACCTTATACTCTTTTTTCGCGGGTTCACGAACTGACTTTTTTCCGTCCTTTTCAAATGAACTGACTTCATATATCCATTGCCGATAGGTCAGCAACTGATTAGGCATTGGTAAGTAGTATTCCAAGGAACGTTATTTGCAAATTGAACATTTTCTGAATAGACATTTTGAGGAATGCACATCGCAGGTTATAGTCGCTAGAGCTGAAGTTAAGCTATAAAATTTCAAAGCTTTGACGTGCAATTTTGATATCATCAGTTGAATGTTGGCATGCTGTATGCATTGGCAAGTATTTCGTTCATTAACATTTTGCCAAGTAATCTAATAAGGTCTGAATCTGCAGAAGGTTGATAAACTTATCTTATAATTAACTGTGTTTAAAAACTTTTCGTGTAAATTATGCGGTCTATCATATAAAACACGCTTTTGTTGTGTTTTACCTTCGTTGGATTTTAAATAGTCTTTTTTACCCGGGCACATTCTTGAATTTTCATCTTTCTCAAAAAATTTAACAACATCGTCTTTGACACTCAGCCATATCAGCCATATCAATTCGCGACATCGCGAATTGATATGGCTGATATCTCGGTCGCCTTGTCGTCACAATCGTAGGCGATGAGGGATTTCACCTGGATGAAGTTAGACATCATGAGCAAGGTTACTCCCGTACTGATGATGAGGAGCCTGATGAGGTCCATCCTTCTATCGGGCGTCTTCTTCAGTCGACTTTGCCCTGTGGAGAAATCAAAACTTTGCCAACTGTATACAACTTTCTATTTCAATGACCTCATACAGCACAGAATAAGAATGCGCAAAACAAACAAAAAAAACATCAGAGCAATTGTTCGTGACACATCTATTCTAAACAGTGTTTGAAATCCTGACTATCTTGAATAACATATTTCTTGATTGGAGGCCAAGGCAATTCAATTTCTGACAAAATGTCCTTTATATGTGATTCTATCTACCCATTTCTACGGTAGATCATCGTCACGATATTCAATATCGAGATCCTAGATCATCTCGCGATATTCCCTTAATAAACCTTCCCTCCTACTCTCGCGCCCTCCTTTTTCGGCATTCCCTATTGGCATAATCTTCCACGTTTTACATCTACTATGATCGGTAAATTTAGGAACTATCCTTTTTGAATAACTCCAAGTTCATGTAATCCGTGAACAGTAAAGAGGTGAAAATACTATCATATTTCTCTTTCCACCCCTATATGTTGAAAAACCCCTGTCGACCCTTTCCGCCGAGGCCCAGCGGTTGAGGTTTCTCAAGGTCACCAAACGTGAATCTACAAAAATTTTTTTTCTGGTTTTAGCCAGGGAACGATTATCGTACCCAGTGAGATTATAGTCCCCACCTGACTGAAACTTGATAATTAATACGATGACTCAGGTACATCCTGTGTCCTGGTACATCTCATGCCATTGCGTTTCGGAAAGCCGAAATTAAATTCCACAAGGACGTAATTGAATTTATAATTCTTGTTCCCCGACAAATGTAAACACCAATCCAAGGTGTGTCAAAGCACGCTTCATAAAAGATCTAGTACCTGTTACGGCCCCAACCCCGCCCCCTGGATTTAAAAATATTATTGTGAGACCCCTTTTTTCTTACTATTTTATCGCCCCTGTTATTTTGCTACCTTTTCCCTGATTCATTGGTATCTTAACATCTACCCTTGACCTGCCCTATTATTTGCATCCGTTGATCCTTTTCCGAACAGACTCGTGAACAAAAACTGTTGTTATAAACTCGTTCCCTTTTTATTGCTGAAATATAGTCCTCTTATTATCGTCCCTTAGGAAGTTTGTTCTAACTTGAACTGAATCAAATTCCACCCCCTTAATATCGCCTTATTATTCTTGAATCTACTTTAATCACGCAATTGTTTTTTTTTAAGTACATTCCCCAATTCAATTATTTATTTAAATACTTATTTACTATCGTGATTTTGTTTATCTACTATATTTCAGCCGAGAAAAATACCATAGATAATTCTTATCTATTTATACCCCTTATACCCGTGAAAACAATTATTTCCCCGATGTACTCGCAAGTGAAAGATATAAAAGATTAATGGTCAATATCTAGAGAGGATTCTCCTATTATTATTATCATCATTATTATTATTGTTATTGACTTATGGGACTCACTACTAGCTTTAAATGGAAACTATATCCGAATTCCGCCTCTAGGGAACAGAACAACTCCTTGCTTCTCCCTGGTAAAGGGAACTAAAATAGATGGATTGGAATCAGCTAGCGCTGCCCTTCTAGAAAATCCGGAGTCTCTCGTCATCGCAACGTGGGAGGATGGTGAATCGATGCGGTGGGAGGAGTGGTATCTGTTTTGGTGGACTTTTACCCCGACGGTCGATCTTTTCACCGGCAGATATATTCTCTTGCCCCCTCTGCAGAGCATTACTTCTTCTTTGGCTTACGGTATGTACCAATCTGGTTACTCCTTCTTTGGCTTACGGTATGTACCAATCTGGTGGTCTCCTTTCTCTGGTGGACCTTCGTAATGGCACGGGTTCATCTAGAATTGATTCCTCCTCTTCTCCGCTGTCACTAGCGCTATCCTGTTCTAAAGTCTCTCCTAACTCTCTTGGGATGTATTGAGGCATCATCACTGGTTCTCATTGATGTCTCTTTTTCCGTGTACTTTCTTCCAATTCTTCATCGTCGACGTCCTCATCCTTCTTTCCTCCAGATCCATTTCCTCGTCTCGTTTCGGTTTTGCCCTTGGATCTGCCCTACGACTATCCCTTCTGGGTCGGTCGTCCATGTCTTCAGAGTTGTAGGGTTTTAACCTGTTCACATGTACCGTTTTCTCTTGTTGTCCTTCGCGTTTTCTCAGTTTGCATGTTACCGCCGTCGTCATCTCCGTTATTTTGTATGGACCCTCATAGGCCGGCGAGAGTTTCTTTGATATTCCTGGTTTCACTGATTTAATTTTTACTAACACGTAATCCCCTACTCTGAATGGGTGCTCTGCGATCTTTCGCAGAGCACCCATTCAGAGTCTGTTCTCTTCCATGTAACAGGAAAAAGGGACTATATCCTGTGGTGCTATGTGGGACTCCCTGGTAGGCCATTAGTACAAATGGTAACCAGTCATCCCAATCTCTTTGATTATTACTTATGTAATGGAACAGCATATCTTTCATCACTCTGTGCATTCGTTCAATTTGCCCATTGGTAGATAGCTGGCAGTTTGACTCTATTTGATTTTTAGGATTCGGCACACTTTCTGTAATAGCTGTGACATAAAGTTGGTGCATCGGTCCGTAAGTAACCTCTTAGGAGTTCCATGTCGCGTTATTATATTTTCCACAAACGCTCGGGCAACTGTGTCTGCTTTCTGATCAGATAGTGGAATCGCTTCTACATACTTAGTGAAATAGTCAATATGTAACGGTTTCCCCTATTTGAGGTAACCATCGGTCCTACTATATCCATTGACGTTAATTACCAGGGCTCCACCGTTGGTGTAAACATTTGTAATGGAGCTTTCTTCTGATGCGGGGAAGATTTCCTCTTATTATAGGCGTCGCAGGTAGTGCAATTGGCAAAATTCGTCCTTAGTTTGTTCTTTCTTCAACTCTTCTCGGTCCCATTCTGGCACTAACAGATCCTCGAGCTCTTCTACAACTCCAATGGTTGCTTCTTGCTCAGCCAGTTCGTAGATGTAAATTTCGATATTAGTATTATGGAATAAAAATTCAATCATTCCCAAGACGGTGTCCCAGTCTAATTTATCCAAGCCGTTCCCAATACGCGGCATCGCCAGATGAGTATCTTTATTCCTATCACAACAATTTTTCAATTCCCTCAAAGCATTCCACATGCTTCGATACGAAGGTTTGTCCCAATATTGAGCTTTCGTAACTAGGTAATATATATTACGTTCTGGTAGTCTTAGTTCTGCGACTTCTCAGACGTTTCTCTCTTGTTTCACCAATGTTTCTATTGCTCCGTAAATTTACTTGAATTGACGCGCGATTCCGTCTCTCATCGCAAAATCGCGAAAGACACAGTGGGCTGAGGCCCACTCCTCCGGGGCGGAAAATAAATTTCCAACTTTTATCTTCGGCTTCGTCATTTTTGGAATTTGATGTATCTTCCTATATTCCTCGTACTCTTCGAACTCTGCCTCAATGTAATGATCCCCCCGATCGTGCATACGGCTTAACGCGTCAGCGTTGCCATGCAGTTTACCCTTGCGATGTATTATCGTGAAATCATATTCTCCCAAGGTCAGAGCCCATCTAGCCAGTCTAGAGCCAGGGTCTTTAATCGTTAACAGCCACTCCAATGGTCGGTGGTCTGTTATAACAGTGAACATATTACCATACAAATAACACCTGAAGGTTTGTATTCCAAAAATCACCCCCAACAATTATTTTCAGTAGTAGAATAATTCAATTCGGCTTTCTTTATATTTCTGCTCGCGTATGCTACTGGTCTCTCGTTTCCTTCCCTCAACTGGCTGAGGACGGCCCCTATTCCTGAGCCTGACGCGTCGGTAGCAACAATAAATGGTTGGGAAAAATCCGGAAAAATCAGGACCATATCCGATGTCAATATACTCTTCAGTTTTTCGATGGCCTGTAGAACTTCTGGTGTTAATTCAAACTTCACCTCTTTTTTCGTAAAATGCGTTAACGGTGCCATCAACTCCGCTGCATTGGGTATGAACCGTCGGTACCAATTTACAATTCCATAAAACGAACGTACTCCTTTTACGTTGTTTGGGATCGGAAACTTGTGGATTTCCTCGATCTTCTCTGGGTCCGGGAGTACTCCATTCTGAGTTATCGTGTGTCCCAAATACTTTACTTTGTTCAGTAGAAAGTTACATTTCTTTGGTTTCAGTTTCACGTCCACAGCTCTTAGGCGCTCAAAGACCTTTCTCAGCCTTTCTATATGATCATCGACTCCTTCTGTATTGAAAATAATGTCATCCAAATATACCATACATATTTCCCCGGTAAGTCCAGTTAAAGTAATATTCATAAATCTCTGAAATGTCGATGGCGCGTTAACCAAGCCAAACGGCATTTTCAGATACTCGTAATGTCCTTGGAATGTGCTGAATCCCGTTAGAGGAATATCTTTCTCCTCCATATCAATTTGATGATACGCTTCTGCCACGTCAATGACTGAAAAAAATGCGTTGCTCCCTGGGGTATATCCTTGAATTAGGTCCGAAATATTTGGTAGCGGATAGTATTCTTTCTCAGTGACACTATTAAGTCCTCTATAGTCGATACACATCCTCACTTTTTCCTCCCCGTTTGGTAATTTTTTCGTCACCAGTACCACTGGTGCTGACCAAGGGCTGAACGATGGGCGGATCACCCCTGCTTCTAATAATCTACCTATTTCTTTCTGCAAAACCTCGCGCTGCTGATAAGGTATCCTATATGGTGCCTTACATATGGGTTATGCGGCCGCTTCTAAGGTGATACTGTGCTTAACCATAGTGGTGCTAGTAATCGTATCGTTTTCTTCTAAAAATAAATCCTGATATTCCCGTATTAACTGTCGTAGTTTCCCTCTTGAATCTTGGTCTAGGTGTTCCAATTCAAACCCAACATCACTCCAATCATCTTTCTTCAAATTGATTTGGCCAATTGCCTGCTTTACAGTGGGCAGTTCCCTTGCGTTCACTTCTTATATTATTGGCAATTTTTCGCTACTTTTCCAACGTAATCTCTTTATAAGATACGTTTACTATTCTGACCCATAACCGTGCTGAAATTTCCACCACGGCGTTTGCAACGTAGAGGCCGTTAATCCCCAGGTCAATGGCCTCACAAACTAAAACTTGTCCTTCGATAGGTTTGGCCAAAATGGCTGCCAACATAGTCTGACCGCGGCTTTTCACATCTACTTTTTCTTCCAAAATTATATCAGATTCTCATCCCTTGTGTTGAGGCGATACTGGCTCTATGGTTCTATTTTCTCCGTCCATTAGTTCTGCATCTGCAACTACGGGCTGTCCTCTATCTTCATTTCCAGTGTTGTCAATGGTTCCGTCATCTGTACACCTTCTGGAGGCTGTATGGTTCGCTAGTTGAGTCAGGTTGCATGTTGGAGGTGGCTGATCAACTGAATATTCCAACAGATAATTCCTACTTTTATACTTTTGAAAGGGAGTGTGGGGGGAGTGGGGATTAAGTGGGAATAAATTGCAAAATGACATCAGCTATATTCAATGAAAGAGATAATTGAATGGATAAAATACAATATGAATTATACTTATTGATTTCATTGTGAAAAATGTCTTTTTTTAATTTTCTTCGCAAAAGATTATTTACAAGTGATTAGAGAACACAAAAATTGATGTGAGGTATTCGTTTAGAAGAGCTTGGAATCGAAATTAAAAAAAAATGATAATAAGACGAAGTGAAGAAAAATGATTCAACTATCGCATTGTTCAATGTGTACCAAACCAAAATAATGTACACCCTTTATTTCACTTCTTGTTTTTATTTTTTTTCCTACAATTACAAATATAAACTTAAAACTACCATAATTAAATATTCTTAACTAACCTAAAACTAATCTTATATTCACACTGAATCTACGAAAAAAGTGTCCATAATTGTCACTAATTTTTTGTACCGCTCTATCGAAGAGGTCTCTGCTTTATCTGCATCTCCTGCAGAGATGCATAATTCCGATCTATTTCGGCCATTTCTTTTTCTTATTGTCACCGTCGGTTAACCATTTCAGCCATTTGCCGGTTCATGGTAACTAACGCGGCCTCGCTAGATCGGGAAGCTTGTTCTGCTTCCCTACACCTCTGTAGGAAAGTTTTCAATCTTTCACTGTCCTCTCCGATAGGCCGTTGCACTGGAACTTGTGGCACCAACACTTCAGGTTTCGCCGGTGTTGCTGGCAGCGGCGAAAGCGGCACCGCCAACGGGGTCAATACAATGGGGTCCTCCGGAGAAGGCGCCCTTGGTTTTTCCACTACTGCTGCGGGCGGCGTGGAGGGTCTTAAGCTCTTACAAGCGGTCGTCCAACTACCTGCAGAAGGATTAGTCTTATTGCAAGCAACTCTGTACTTATCAATACGACTAGACCTAGCTGCAGGTTGTGGACAGACATTCTTCACAACCCTGTCCTCCTCCTCGAATAAGTCAGGGCTGAGAGATCGACCCTTACCGCTCGAAGTTGCTGTAGGTTGTTGAATAACCTTCTTCACAACCCTGTCCGCTTGGATTAACTCAGGGCTGAGAGAGCGCTCCCTACCGCTCGACGTTGCTGCCTTCTCTTTGACCACCGGCATGATCGATGCCACAGCATTATTGATTTGCTGTGTGTGTTGGATACCATTCTGAAAATGTAAAATAATACAGAGTTAGTTGATATTGAAGAAAAATATTGTTAACTTACTCAAAATTCTGCGTCACTGGACTGGACTGAGCTGGAGTGGACTGGACTGCTAACGTTGACTTGAGTCGTCGTACTGAATGTTGAGGAGCGCTCTCTTCGGGGTATAGACACGAATGCGCGAATGATAGGAATGTAGCGGGGGCGCGCATGCGCAATGGTGGGTGGGGGGGCGTGTATGCGCAAGTGTTGGGAGTTGAGAATGGGGTGGTGGGCGGAGCTTCGAGGCGGTGGACGGGGCTTCGGAACGGTGGGCGGGGTCTCTGAAAAGGGGGTGGCGAAGAGGGCGTGGCCCGTTAGGGCCACGCCCAACACCCCGCCCCGCCCCATCCAGGTAGACGGGGCCTCCGGCCCCGAGCACTCTATCATTCACTCCATCATTCTAACATTTGGAATAATGTCCAGTCCTGTCCTAACTGGGATACCCCAGTCAACCTCATGAACCTTACCTAACCTAACGTATGTATGAACCTAAGCTAACGTATGTATGAACCTAATCTAATGTATATATGAACCTAATCTAACATAATGTAATCTAACCTAACCTGATCTATCCTAACCTAACATATGTATGGACCTAACCTAACGTATGTATGAACCTAACCTAACATAATGTAACCTAACCTAACCTAACCTATCCTAGCCTAACGTATATATGAACCTAACCTAACGTATGTATTAACCTAACCTAACATAATGTAACCTAACCTAATCTATCTTAACCTAATCTATCTCAACCTAACGTATGTATGGATCTTTTTTTTTAAGGGGGAGAAAGACCTTCGAACACACGGGACCGACTCCACGAGTGACTGGTGCTTCGTTAGCCAGTAAAACTCCCCCTCTTCGCTACGAGTGATCCATCCGGTACCGTCCATTCGGACATTCGTCAGATGGATCTGGCATCTCTATATCGCCTGCCTCCCCATCTTACTCTTGCTGCTGTTGTCGCTCGCGCTCTTCTCGCTCTTTTATGGCCATTACGGTATTGGCATATTTCCGAAACTCTCTCCAATTAATATTTCTTGTTACCACAAAGTTTCCAATAACAAGTGGCTCTCCGATGCCAGCCTGAAGGGTCTGCCTCTCTACTGTCCATCTCGGGCACAGAAACAACGTATGTTCAGCATCGTCTCTCTCATTTCGACAGTAGGCGCACTCTTCGCCAGGAGTCTTTCCGATTCGATGCGTGTAGCTGCCGAAGGAGCCATGACCTGTCAGGAGCTGTGTTGCGAAATAATTTGTTTTCCTGTCTTTTAGGACCATCCAGTCTTTCACCGATGCTATAAGTTTCTTTGTCCACTGGGCCTTTTCCTGGTTATTGTCCCACCTCTCCTGCCATTTGTCCATAGTTATTTCCCTAGCCCTTCTCCTTCGTGCCGCCAACGCCTTATCTCCACTCCTCTCGTGGGTGAATTTCCTTTCCGCAGCAAGAAGGTCTATAGGGATCATGCCTGCTACGATCTGTGCCACTTCTGCAGACACTGTTCTGTACGCAGATATGATCCGTACTAGGCTCTTTCTTTGGGTCTTAATCAGAATTTGCCTGTACTTCTCCATCCTCATGGCTGGGTACCAAATCGGAGCTCCATACAGTAGGATGGACTGTACCACTCCTCCTATTACCGCCCTCTTGCTATCAGGTCCCCTAATGTTAGGCATCAGTCTTGTTAGGCATGCCGCTCTAGTTTCAGCTTTTTTGGCCGCTGCTATTACATGAGGTCCATAGCGTCTGCCACTGTCGATAATTATCCCCAGGTATTTAAGGGTTTTTTTGGGGATTATTTCGGTTTGTCCAAGCCGAAAGGTTATGCCATCCCGCTTCCTCTTTCCCTTCAGTATTATGGCCTCGCTCTTTTCCGGCGTTAATCTGAGCTTGTGGGTAGCGATGAATCTCTCAATTTCTCGTAGGCTCCGTTCCGTTTTCCTAATCAGGTCTTGTCCGTCTTTTCCCTTAGTTATAAGGGCGAGATCATCAGCAAAGCCGATGGTCTTGGCACCTTCAGGAAGGTTTAGTCTAAGCACCCCATCATACAGAATATTCCACAGGAGTGGCCCTAGGACCGACCCCTGTGGGACTCCTACGTGGACTTCTCTGGGTTTGTCTCGCTCTACCTTTATCGTTCTGTTTCGCAAGTAGGATTTCAATATGTTGACCAGGTATCCCCATGCTGTTGACCTTCTCTATAATGAGCCCCCAGTCCGCAGAGTTGAAAGCATTCTCCACGTCCATTGTCACCAATACACACCACTTCTCTCTGCCTTCTGCTGCGAAGTGTTCTGATTTCCTGCCAATCCCCCTTTCTCCTCTACTTCAGCTGCCAGTCGATTTCTGATGAGAGTCTCGTACAGTTTTCCTATCGTGTTCAGCATACAGAGAGGCCTATATGCTGAAGGCAGATTGGGGTCCTTGCCTTTCTTCGAAATCAAGACAATTCGAGGAATGCCTGCTGGGTCAGAAGAGTGTTTAGCACGTCCGCAATTCACTCAGGCTCCACCTTATAGGCCTCTTTGATCGCCTCACTAGGAATTCCGTCCGGCCCTGGAGCCTTTCCGGTCTTCATGGTGTCCACTGCAGTTCCTATCTCTTCCACAGTGAAAAGTTGCACTGGTTGTATCTGCCAGTCTTGATGTGCGACTGGTTCTTCGCGAGTGGGAAAAAGGGCTCGCACGATTTCTCGCTTCTTTTCCAGGTTAATTTCATAAGGGGTTCTGTGTTGCAGGCCCAGAAGCGCTATTTTGTATCCACTCCCCCATATGTCGTTGTCTTGTTCATCGCACAGCTGGTTCCAGTGGTCCCGTTTGGACTTGTTGATGAGCCTTTTGAGCTCTCGCCTGGCTTGCCGGTGTTGTTCTTGTACCTCTCCCAGCCTTGTACCTCTTCCACCTTTCCAGATTGGCTTCATCAGATTTTTCGTTTCTACCAGGATGTACTTGTGTAGCGACAGGTTCTCTTCCTGCAGTACGCTCCAGCTGGAGATATCTTCTGCCATCTTTGAGGTCACGGCGGTGACATCAATGCATGTCTGGCTTGCTCCTCTGCAGAAAGTCGGCATTCTGTCATTAAGGACGGTCATGTTTTTTGCCGCGAACCATTCTGTTCAGTGTTCCCCTCGAGCATCTTCTACAGTGGATCCCCATGCCGGTGATTTGGCGTTAAAATCCCCGAGAACCATTACATTGTTTTTATAGTCAATCTCTCGCATAATCTCATCCACTTTCGCCTTTTATTCTATGATTCTTATATTCGGATATATGTAACAGCAGACGAGAGTGCTCTGTTTGAAGTTGACGACTATATAGCCCTCTATTTCCTTGGTAGAAACTACTTCAAGATTCCTTTTGAGTATCAGCATTGCAACATCCTGCCGTTTGTCCTGGATCCATGTTGTTCCCTTTATTTTTGCCTTGTTTGGTTCAGCCACTATCAGCAAGTCCAGTTGTTCTTTTTTGCACTTAGCGTAGGCCAGGTCGTGGGCCGCGCGTGCTCTTCCCAGGTTAGTTTGGAGAATCTTCACCATTTAGGATGTTTTCGCTCCCGTCGTCCGGTACTCTGCTGCAACGAAACTCTCCATTTATTCTTCTCCTTCCTGCATCTCGATAATTCTTTTCTGAAGATGCGGCACTTGCTAGTGCCCATTTTATGTTCTTCCTTGCACGCCGGGCACTTAGCCTGTGCTGTGCAGTTTTTCTCTCTGTGCACTTCTTCACCGCAGTTCCTGCACAGGTTCAGTCGGTCGTGCCTACTTTTACAGTCACTCTTCACGTGCCCGTAGCCCCAGCATTTCATGCACTTCGTAAAGTCTACCCTCCTCTGGAGGTTGCACAGATTCATACCATGGTATGGACTAATGCTCCTCATCATCAGAAACAATGATGATAGTGTCGTCATCTGAATCATATGTATCTGATGATATACTGATGATGTCGTCTTCATAATAATCTGAATCAGACGATATACTAATAACATCGTCCTCTTGCATACCTTCTTCTATACGTTCCGGAAAATCATCAGGAAGATCATAGATGCGTTGCAGAAATTGTGCGAAGGTTGTACTGAAATGATCGAACGTTGAATCTATTTCATGTACCTGGATGGGTCCTGTACTCGACATAGAATACTCTGGTACACTAATCGGTTCGGTGGTGGAATCAGCATTCGACATTGTGGAAGAATGAAGTAGAACTAGGATTGATGATATATTTATATTGGAAAAAAATGGATGGGGTGGAGTGTAAATGTAGAACAATTCAGTGTTTGAAATTCGAAAGCGACAAGAATGACGATCTTCGTGAAACTCTGAGTGATTATTAAGAGAAACTCTGAGAGATCATTGTGAAAAACTAATAAGGGAGAGGGATGAAGACACTGCCCCAACCTCCCCGTGTACACTAACCAAAAAGTGGGTACTCCGTGGAAGGAAAGGATTAAGGGTGGGAGAAACGAGGAAACGATTACATATCGTCATCAGAATCGAGGATCTCATCAAACGGGATAGGGGATGGTGGAGGACTATCCTCGACTTCCTCGGACTCATCGTCATCGTCTCCCCAGGGCATTAGGTCATCATCGAAATCATAGGGAACCGAGTACTCGCCATCAGATAGGTCCGCTTCGCCGGTGCCAGTAACATGCAGCACCTGCACTCTATAATCATGAGTCATGTGTTCATACTCAATCCAGTGAAGTGCAGTAGTGGAGTGAACAAAACCCTCTTGAATGGACATGTTGTCATCTATCTGAGGCTCCGGAAATCTGTATGGCTCGATGGTTGAATCAGGTTCCATGTTGAAGGTAGGTAGGTGATCAACTGAATATTCCATCAGATAATTTCTACTTTAATAGTAGGAATTATCTGAAAGAGATAATTGAATGGATAAAATACAATATGAATTATATGAAATTATACTTGTTGATTTCATTATGAAACATGTCTTTTTTTATTTTCTTCTCAAAAGATTATTTACAAGTGATTAGAGAACACAAAAATTGTGAGATATTTGTCTAGAAGAGTTTGGAATTGAAATAAAAAAAATAAAAATAAGACGTAGTGAAGAACAATGCCCCAACGATCGCATTGTTCAACATGTACCAAATCAAAACAAAGTACACCCTTTATTTCATTTTCCTTTTTTTATTTATTTTTTCTAAAATTACAAATATAAACTTAAAACTATCATAATTTATTATTCCGAATCAACCTAAAACTAATCTTTCATTTACAATTAATCTACAAAAAATGTTCCCAATATTGTCTTCGATTCTTTTAAATCGCTCTATCGGAGAGGTCACTACTTTTCGCCTTTCCTCCAGAGATGTTTGCTTCCGATCTAGTTCGGCCATTTCTTTTACTAGTTTGGCCATTTTTTTCTAGTTTGCAGCCTGTTGGCGGGAAATGCTAGGCAACTCGGTCACACTAGAACGGCAAGCAAGTTCAACTTCCCTGCACCTCTGTAGAAAAGTCTCCAATCTCTCTTACCTCTCCGATAGGCTGTGGCACTTGTGGCACCAACACTTGTGGAGGCGCCGGTGTTGGTGGCAGCGATGAAAGCGGCACTGCCAACGGGGTCAATACAACGTGTTCCGGAGAAGGCGCCCTAGGTGATTCCACTGCTGCTGCTGCTGCGGGCGGTGTAGAGGGTCTTAAGCTCTTACGAGCGATCGGCCAACTACCTGCATAAGGATTAGTCTTATTGCAAGTAACTCGGTACTTTTGAATAGGACCAAGCCTTGCTGCAGGTTGTCGACAGACTTTCTTCACAATCCTGTCTTGCTCCTCGAATAAGTCAGGGCTGAGAGCTCGTCGCACACCACCCGAAGCTGTTGCTTCCTCCGGATTGACCAACGGCATGATCGATGCCACAGCGTTGTTCAATTCCTGAGTGTTGGATTCCACTCTGAAAATGTAAAATAATACAAAGTTAGTTGATATAAAAAAAAATACATTGTTGACTTACTCAAAATTCTGGTTGTTGACTGGACTGGACGGGGGTGGACTGGGCTGGAGTGATCTCGATGACTTGAGTCGTCGTACTGAATGTTGAGGAGTGCTCTCCTTGGGGTATAGCATGCATGCGCGAGTGGTGGGAATGAGGCGGGGGCGCGTACGCGCAATGTTAGTGAAGGCGTGAATGCGCGACTGTTGAGTTGAGGGCGGTGCGATGAGCGGGGCCCGGGCTGGTGGGCGCCCCCTGGGGGGGGGAGGGCTCGCGTGCAAGCGCTCTTCGGCCACGAATGTCATCCACACATACATTCACCATGTTCGTTCAATTAATACGTCATCTGTTGGTTTTGGTTCTATTATCCTAACATTTAGATTAATGTCCAGTCCTGGATACCCCAGTCCACCTGATGAACTGAGTTTATGTTTTTTCTCCAAAACTACAACTCTCTGGTTCAAAGCGTTTTATTTTTTCATTGTAGAGGCTGTTATGTCACAAATTTTTATTTCTGCATCACTTTTAAGATTATAATATTTACAAGCCAAAGTTATCCGAGCCTCTTCAATTTTATCGTCTAATGCTTGACGTGCATCACGAGCAACATTACCTATTGTGGATTGTATTGCAGCTTGTAGGGCTAGAAGTATGACCTCCTTTGTTCCATTAATTTCCCCCTCAAGATATGATACAGTTACACAATCACTCTTGTCAATTGGTTCCCTTGTATTTTTCAATATTTTTCTTTGCATGTCATAATGACCATCTTTTGTTAATTTAAATCCATTCTCGGGAGGACCTCAAATGACATTACCACCCCATTTTCTTTTTCTAAATAACTTATCTATTGTTTTAGACATTGTGCACCCACGATGATTCTTTCCAAACTGATATTTCTTTTATTTACATTATGCTATATACTTTGCAGTATTTGGTTAGGTAAATAGAAAAAAAACAAATAACATTTTTATCATTTTTATATTTATCAAAGTAACTTGGTAAAAGTAATACACATACATATATATTATAAATTATCTATTATTCGATAGAAATATTCATACTTCAATGTGAAGAATCACAACGCAATAATCACAAATAATGAATGTTCCGGTTTAATGGAAAAACCAACAACACTTCGAATAATAATTCAGTTATTCATCTTATAATAATAATAATAATAATATTTATTCACCATTTGTGATACATAGCGTATATATGGTAGGTCAATGATTATTTACAAAAAACAGTATGTCACTTATGAATAAAATTATGGGATCAAAGCTTGAATAAAAATTAATATTTGCATATACAAAGGTATAGGTACATATAGGTATATAAAATGCTAATTAAAAAATGAATAAAAAAATGTGGCAATTTTCCTTGCCGTAGTCGAATAAATATACATATGTATATATTTACATATATACATATATTTACAAACATGTACACACATATTTAAAAAAAAAACGATAAAATCGCCAGTCAGAACACTGAAACTAAAGCAAAACAGCAAGTGAAAATTCAGCACGATTATATATCTTATTATCCTTCTGTGAAAGAATCCTCTAAATATTCCTTATGACTATAGTAACATTTGTCCAGTAATAAGTTTTTAACTTTCTTACTGAACAAAGTTGAAGAATTCAATCTCTTTATAGAAAGTGGTAGTCTGTTATAAAAATTTATGGCATTATATAATGGAGATTTTTTGAAATGATCACTCTTATGTGAAGGGACCCTCAGAGCAGTAGCATATCGAGTATCACGACCGTGAATGCTCAAGTTCGTTATATACAAGTCAAGGTTCCGGTGCACAAAAATGACACATTTCATTATATAAATTGGTGGTGCAGTCAACAAGCGTTCTCTTTTGAAAACGGGTCTACAACTTTCTTGGTACCCCAGGTTGAATATCAATCTTATCAGTCGTTTTTGAGAGATGAAAACTCTAGAAAATTCCTTTGCACATCCCCAAGCCATTATGTTGAAACTAATGTGGGAGCATGCATTCGCAAAGTGCACATTCAGTAAACCAATCCTATCTAAACAATGTTTCAACTGTTTGATCGAATAATAAGCGGAATTAAGTTTACTGCACACTTTTTGTATTTGACTTCTCCAGGTGAGATTCTCATCTAAAATAGTTCCAAGAAAATCAACTTCTTTTGATATTTTTATGTCATTCAAAGTGACTAAATTACAACAGAAATCCCTCCTAACAAATGTTTTCATCAGCACTGACTTAGATTTATTTGAAATCAGTTTGTTACGTTGACACCAACTACTGAATTCGTCAATAACTAAATTAATTTTCATCGATAATTCATTCTCATTTTTTCCAGAAACAGTGATTGTAGTATCGTCAGCGTACATAGTTATGTGATAATCTGATATGAATTCAGGCAAGTCATTGATAAAAGTCAAGAATAACAATGGACCCAGAACAGACCCTTGTGGAACACCTAGTTTCACATCATAAGGAACTGATGTAATTCCATTACATTTAACCACCAAACTACGGTTTTCCATGTACGATTCTATCCAACACAACACATTATTGGGAAAACCCATTACTAGTAATTTTTTCAATAGAAATTTGGAAGAAACAGTATCGAATGCTTTTGATAGATCTAAAAAAAGTGAAAAAACCAGATTATTATTATCCACTTGTGCATAAATATAGTTCAATAGTTGATAAGATGCAGATTCAATTGATTTACTCTTCCTGAAACCATGTTGATCATTGCAGAATAGGTCATTTTGTTCAATATACATCAAAATTCTATTACCTATTATTTTCTCAAAGAGTTTTGAAAAGGATGAAATCAACGAAATCTGTCTATAATTGTCAATTTCTGTTTTCCGACCTTTTTTGTGCAGTGGAAAGACAAGAGCCCTCTTCAATTCATCTGGGAAAAAACCCCCATAAAAGGACTGGTTAAGCAAAAAAAACTAATGGTTCAATAATTATATCAATAATTTGCTTTACAGTAACAATAAACATATCATCAATACCAACTGAATTTTTGTTCCTTAACTGTCAACAAATTAATTAGTTGGTCTAAGGCACTCTCTTGAGAAAAAGAATGAACGATTTCAGACATCCAACGAATGTTGGATGTCTGATGAATGTTGTTCAGTTCACTATTCACAGACATTACGTAATATGTTTTAGCACCTGTACCATAAAAGCTGATTATTGGATCATTTGGGAATTTATCCTTGAAATTACCCAGCCCTGACTGTGTCACTAGAATATTGAATTGGTTTCCTATTTTTTTATTAGATGTATCGAACTTATTTATATTATTTTCAATAAATTCATATAAATTGTCCGTATTCACTTTAAGAATAAGGATGTCGGTATCAGTGTAGAGTAAGGACGCATCTTCTCCAAACTGTTGTTTGATACATCGATAAAAAAAATCGTACATGACTGTTTTGGATGATTCTAGAATGGAAAATTCTAAATACAGTGGTTTATCATAATGAACTTTTACTCTAGCCAATCCAATGGCAACAAAATTTTCTGTAAAACCTGGAGCATTTTTTAAAATTTGGTCGCGATATGAGACAACTACCCCCTATAGTTCTCTTTATATTTTCCCAATGTATAATGAGTCTAACATCAATTCTATTGTCTACGTTTTCCATTGTTTTCCCATTGACTTCATTATTCATTAATTCATAGAAATCTTTTTCAGATTTGTTGATAGACCGATTACGCATTTCAGTATTCAAATCTATATAGGGCTTCATCCAACATCATTGCTTGAACCTCAATACTCTATGTGTGTTCATTACTATCAAACCATGATTGACAGCTTGCTGTAAGTTTCTATAGTGAAAAATATATTTTCTTTTATCGTTTAAATTTGGAATTAATTTGGGAACTTTCGATTTGGCATATGGAGGTATCAAACGTTTAACTAAGAATGGAAAATCGGAATGTTTATCGTGAAGTTCTTGGGGATTATGTATATCCACTTCCAATACATATCCATAAGGACTATCAACATCCACATTCATTATATCAAGATTGAGAATTTCATGAGGTGTTAACTATGAAAATTCACCTGTTGGTAATGGTTGTGACATGCTGTGACCATATAGATTTGTTGCACCCAAGTATGAAATGGATGAAGATGGTTCATTTGGATTACAATTTGGTAAACATTTATTGTTTGCTTTATGTTTTCTTTCACTACATTTCAAAAATGTCACATAATAGTAACACATCTGATTTTAAATATAAATCAGAGTATTCACCCAAATTCTGACATTCGAACAAATTCCATACAAGTTGGGCTCTCCCATAATCATTATCTGATATATGTTCACAATTGAGTTTATCATAAAATTGATTTTTGGTTGGAAGTCTTGGATGATTCAGTTTGTCGATGTCATCAACAAAACTATAGGGAAATACACCTTTTTCTCTCATTAAATTGAAATTTTCAATTTGTGGGAAATGTTTGCGCATCTCAATACACTGATCAGATGTTAAATTTGCACCTTAATTCTCCAAAGAACTAGGCATGAATCTGAAACTATCAATGACTCTCATTTTCAAATAATTCTTCTTCGCCCCACCATCTTTATCCGTATAGGAGTGTGTAAAGAGATGTTTTGTGAAAGATATATATTTCTCATTAGTTTGTGGGATGATATCCCCTTCATCTTTGTTTTTATACAATTCCTTTATGGATAAGAGATAATCATATCCACTCACATTGTGAAAAATGATAGAAATAAAATTTGGTAATTTAAAATTCAAATTACATGATGAAAGAGCAGCAGGGGACCTTTTTTTTCCTGTGAGATGACAATGATCCCTCACTTTAACTTCGCCATCATTGAATTGTTCAGAACAAATGCCACAATTTCTGGCAGAAGCAAACTGTTCCTCTTCCTCAGGAGTTTGTGCATCCATAGGAATAGGGAACCTGAGATGATTTTCACAAATATTTTTCAAAGTCATCTTAAATTTCACTGACAAATTTCTGGGCTGCATCCACACCCCTATACGATACTAATTTTGACAAATCATCATTGTATGAACATTTAATCAAATAAGCAAGTGAATATGTGTGTACCTTTGTACAGAACAGACGTGTTTTTCGATATTTCGTAGAAAACCTTAAATGGTGCTGGAATATATAATATTTCTCATTCATTATCTTATGCAGATAATTTGAAATTAGCATAGGACAAAAATTTAGCTTTGAACAGTGAAAAGTTATTTGTATAAAACATATTTGTCAAAATACGGTGTGTACGCATTCGTTGAAACACTGTTCAATAGTCCTGATAGTGGCGTCAAAAACTTTCTGCTGAAAATAAAAATGTCAGTAAATGAAAAAATAACATCGCAACAGATTCTCAAAGAAATATTCTCTAGCAAGAACGAATTGAAAAACTCAATAGAAGCAAGCAAAATAAAAGTGAGACTCGATATAGAATCGTTGAAGAACAGAGTTCTACAATTAGAAAGAGAAAACATAGAACTTAGGAAAAAAGTAGAAATTCTGGATCAACACTCCAGAAAAAACAATTTTTTGATATTTGGATTGAAGCAAAAATCCAACGAAATACCTCCTGAAAACAAATGTAATACCATCAACGACCTACTGGAAGTGAACCTTAATCATCAAGACATTAACGATATGTAACCTTTAGGTCGCTCCGCTGAGAGACCAATTAAAGTTGAACTAGTATCTCGTTTGAAGAAACAGAAAATTTTTAGAAATTGTAGCAAACTTAATAGGACGAAAATATACTTTGTCCATGATCAAACGAAGGCACAAAGAGAAGAAAGTGAAATTCTGAGGAAATATTTGAAGAAAGCAAGAGAAACTGCCACCAACAGAGCATCCATTAAAGGAAATAAACTTGTCGTAAACGGTACTGCGTATACAATAGAAGAACTGTAACAAACAGAATAAGAAGTAGATACCAAGAGACCAAACAGTGCATCACACACGCCCAATCCTGAACGAAACTATTTATCGGAACTAGCGTTTGGAAATCCACAACCATCAAAAATACACGTTAATACTGAAAAAACTATTTTACAAGATACTCCAAAAAAAAAGAAACTCGAAAACGGATAATCCAGCAGATAAACCGAAAACCAGACAGAGAAGTAATACAAAGGATAGTAAAGCTGGAGGTAGATAAATACTCGACACTTCTTTTGAATCTTCTAACTTATAATTTGAGTATTGTATCACTATTTACTATCTATTTAATATGTTCTATATTTTCGCTCGAAAACTCAATTAAATAACCCGAACCATAAACTAATAAGCTATCTCCCGTACTATGAAACAATTATTTCGACATTAGAATATTTCAAATAGATATTCATTGTTTACAATTTATTTGGTGATTAGTGTAAAGGAGACTTTCATTGTTTTTATGGTATTATAAGAACGTTAGATTCATACCAGTATGGATCCTTAAATTAGAGAATATACAGACGAACTGATTTTTGCTAAAATTATAGCAAATGATGCAGAACTCATCTCAACTAAACTGAAAGGGTTGAAATGTTCACATTTGAATATACGTTGTATATTCAAAAATATAGATGAATTGTTGATATTTTTGAAACAATTTAATGAAAAATTTGATGTAGGTAATTATTCTAACAGAAACCTTCAAGATACACGACCTCGAGATAATTAGTATGAAAGGGTACGAAACCCTCTACAATAAGGGAGAAATTAGTAAAAATGATGGCGTAATAATGTATATCAAGAAAAGTATTGAATATGAGTGTGAAGTACAAAACATTGGAAATATCAGAGTCTCAGAAATGAATTTAACAATGAAACACAAAATAAAAATCACTGCCATTTATAGATCCCCAAATACATGTGCGAAACAATTCATTACCGAACTTACTGGTTATTTACAGAAAGCAAAGAACAAATGTACTCATATAATTATCGGTGACATAAACTTAGACCTTCTTTCTGATAGTGAAATAGTTGAAGAATATAACAATATATTGAACACAGAGGGATTCATTTCATATAATAATGAAGTAACAACTCCAAATAGTGGTACTTGTCTAGACTACATTTTTGTCAAAAGTGACTTGCAAATTAATTCTTATATCTTCAAAACGAGTATAACCGATCACTACACAATTGCCATAACACTTGATTTGCATAACACAGAGATCGATAAAGGAATGGAAACAAAAAAATTCACTAATTACGGAAAACTTAAATAAGATCTATTATCAGAAAACTGGGAAAATATGTATATCATATAACAGAACATGCCAATAATACTGCAACAATATTTGTGAATAGATTACGATATCTCATCGAGAAGGATACAATTATAATTAAATCTAAGAAAAAACATAAAGTAAAAAATTCCTGGATTACTGCGGAGTTAACAGAGCTCATAAATATAAAAAACAAAAAGTATCAAATTCTACTAAAATATCCCGGGAGAAAAACACTCAGAGAAGAACATAATTCATTAAAAAATAAATTAAATAGGTTACTGAAAGCTGCCAAGAAAAAATTTGCTCAGAAAATAATAAATAACAGTAAAAACTCAATAGAACTATGAAAATGTGTCGATGAGATATGCAATAAATCTAGACCTGAAATGAAAATACCGATTATTCAATTAGTAAATGGCTCAGTGATAAAAATACTTAGGAAATTTGCAATAATTTCAATGCAAATCTTGGTCAAGAATATGCCCTTAAAATTAAAGAATCGGCTGATTACATTTACAATGAACAAAGATTACAGAATTCAATATATCTATCAGAAACTAATGAAGAGGAGGTTCACGAAGTTATTATGGAATCAAAACAGGAGAAATATCCAGGTCATGATGGAATTCGCTCAGAAACGCTCAAATTGATTGTCAATGAAATTAAAACGCCATTAACTCACCTAAGCAACAAATGGCTGCTTTCCCAAAACATTCAAAATTGGAATAATAAAACCACGTTTTAAAAGCGGAGACGGAACAATAGTGAGTAACTATGGACCTATATCACTGATCTCAAACATAGCCAAAGTAATAGAGAAAATTCTGAAAATAAGATTAGTGAATTTTACTAGGAAATTCAAATTATTATCTGATCAGCAATACGGATTCAGGGAGGGAAAATCAACTTGTATTTATGAAGCTCTTGACAAAAAAATTCTAGCAGTGTGCATCTTCATTGATTTATCCGAAGCTTTTGTTACCGTCAGTCATACAAAATTCCTGAGAAATTTAGAGAACTGCGGAATACGTGGGAAAGCTTACGACATTTTCGAAAGCTATCTATGTGACCGAGAACAGAGAGTTAGTATCGATGGAATTATGAGTTATGGTGTTCCGCAAGGAACGATTCTAGGACCAATTCTGTTTACAATATATTTGAATGAACTATTGCAGATACCAACAAAAGGTAAAATTTTGAGCTTTGCTGACGATACGGCTGTCTTGTATACCGACTCTTCATGGAACCAATTGATAATGTCTGCAGAAAAAGATTTCATTGGGATCGAAAAATGGTTCTGTCACAATAAACTTACGATCAATTTCGAAAAAACCAAATATTTACCTTTCACATCATACTGCAGTACATTACCCAATATGGGACTCCTAAATATAGGAAAAAATAATCACATACCTGAAGGCGAGTCAATAAAATATCTAGGTATCCATTTAGATAGACATTTTCGATGGCACCTACATTTGAAAGAAATAATCAGAAAGTTGAGAGAAGCACTTTCTAAATTCAATAACTTGAAAAACTTTCTTGACATTCAACATTTGAAAACGTTATACTTTGCACTTGTCCAATCTCAACTATCCTATGGTATAATAGGTTGAGGAGGAGTGAATGATTGTTATCTTAGGAATCTAAATGTCATACAAAAATGGATACTGAAGATTATATTTAATAGGAAAAAACTCATCCAACTGGTGCCTTATTTAAAGAAGCGAATGTTTGTGATATTCGACAACTTTTTTGTATGAGCATACTCAGTAATGTTAAAAAAGAAAACATCAAATTAAAACCAATAATCCAGTCCTACAATACTGGGAAAAAGGCAAACTCTTTAAATGCACCACGATGTGACAAAAACATAGGACAAAGAAATTCAACATATCTTGGACCACGCTTATATCAAAAATTTGTTAATCAAACTATCTCAAACAGCAATTCAACTTAAGCATTTGTTGAGCAGACGAAAATAATTATGTATTCTGTCTGAAACTACTGTCTCTGTTGATGAGGTTATTGATTAATTCATCATTCATTATCTTTCAATGTTAGATTAGGTATTTATACAGTTGATTACAATGTATCCTTGTCACGAACAAGCTATAGATTTCTATGGCTTCTGTGATTATCTTGTTTATTTTCGATAGCAATCTGTGTAATGTATATCAGTGTAAGCGATAATGAACATATTATTATTATAAAAAAATAAGACTCATGTTTGAATGTCTTGATCGAGTACGAGTATTCAGGATTTGGCTTAGTGGTTTGAATCGGCTTAGGTACTAATTGAAAATCGGTCTACACTACAAATGGTACCTTCATTTTTTTCTCAAAGTTTTCAAACGTTAGTATATTTTCAGGCACCATTTTCCCATATTTATTGACCTTGAAATTGGTTGATGGTGTTGTAGTACTCACGTGATTACAATCATTTATCTTATGACGTAATAGTAATTGCTCATTAGAAAAATATAATAAACATCCATCACGAAAATATTTCTTATGTTCATGGGTACACATGCATTATTCTTATGTTTGCAGACTTCTATTGTGAGAATTCACTTGAGTCAATGGAATCGTCATATTACAACAATTACATGTGTACATAAGTGTTTCAGCGTCATCTAATCTCACTCGTTTCACTGATGGACCTCCTTGGCAACTCTGGAGCTGATGATGACGAAGGTTATCACTACAAGTAAAAGATTTACCACAGTCACAAGAATACATTTTCTATGATATGTTCTCACTAACTCACTTGATGTGAACTGTGATGTGAACTCACACACATATACAGGTTTGATAATATTAGTGGATCCCGTGCATGGACGGTATTTGTGGAGCCAGCTCTGAAATATAGCTGAAGTGATGCTAAAAAAATCAGAACCCTGGAAAACTAATTTGTTTCGCTTAACTCCCCGTGATAAGACATATATGTTGAAAAACTATTTGTGGCACCCTGATCCACTAATATCATCAGACCAGGGTGTGTACGAAATATTCCACAAATATTAATCTCCGAGGTGAGTGTGTATCAGATATTCCACTAATGTAGCACAACATATATTTTGTGCAAGGAATATACCATAAATATTATTCTTCGAGATGAGTGTATTAGATACTCCACTATCATAGCACAACATGTATTTTTTGTGAGGAATATTCCACAAATATCATTCTTTGGGTTGAGTGTATCAGATAATTCACCAATAAGTATAAGAAAAAATGTATTTAACACACAAATTTATTTATCAGGTGAATAGATGATAGTTAATATAATAATTGGAAAACTGAAACTATTATTTGCTGATTTCAGGGACACCTAATTTGTAATTAGATATACCGTAAGCTAGTAATTTATGGATAGAAAATTAGAATTCAAGAATTGTATTCATTTCACTAGTTCGGACTTCCATTGTCTACTATATAAAATGATTTGAAATCCCTGAAACAACTAAAAAAGAAGAATTAAAAATGAATAGCTGAAAATAAGAATTATATTAACCAAAATAAACCTGAAATGAAATAATAGTGAAATAAAATACAAGTAAAAATAGAAAGAAAATAAAAATAAAAAGTGGAGCTTCGGGTGATGACTGGACTGATTCCTACGAGAGATGACTATTTATAGGTCGTTCGAATACTTTCACTTATCCCCGCTTTCCATTTTCTGCTTCACTGGTTCCGTGGGAGATGACCGTTTTGGCGGGAGTTGGCCATTTCTCGCTTGATGATGGGTTTCCATATGTTGCGTATTTCTACGCTGGCTTGGCTGAATACGTTATTGGACAACATGTATGCGGCTTCCTTGAATTTTCTCCTAAACCAATGTTCCTCTCTCTGCAAGATCTCAGCTTGGGACCACTCGATGTTGTGTTGATGGGTCCAAACATGGTCTGCTATTTCTGATTTGCTGGTTTCCCCTCGCTGTGTGTGTTTCTTGTGCTCGGCAATGCGAACATTCAATGGCCTCTTAGTTTCACCAATATAGGATTTTCCGCACTCACAGGGTATCTGGTAAATGCAATTCTTGGAATCGCAGTCCGCGTTTGGTGGCCTGGTTTTCGTGAGGCTGCTACGGATAGTGTCATTGTCAATCACCTTCAAACAATTGTATTCATGATATAATTTAGTATATTTTTGCCTTGAAGGAGCCATTGAATGGTGAATCATATGTCGCGGTTTTGTAAACTATCAATCTGTGAAAATCGATTATGAAGTTTTATTATGAACATTTGTTTCTATTTTGTCCACCAACTTGTTGGATAACCATACTAGAATTTCTGCCAAGTCCACAATTAAATTGTTCACGTTACTTTCATACTCTTCTTTGGTGGAAAAGGAGTGTAAAGGATACTATGGTTCATAAAGCTGTGCACTGGTTAAGATGTAGCTTTCAAGAATAAACAGTGTTGGTACTGGAATTGATCCCTGTGGGACGCTTGCATTTATAGATAGAATGTCGGATGAAACTCCATCAACTTCTACGTGAAGTGATTTGTCTGAAAGGAAGCTAGATAGCAAGGAATATAACTGTGGGGCAAGTCGTAAGATGGAAGCTTGGCGACGAAACCCTGGTGCCAAACGCGATCAAACGTCCCGGAAATATCTAATGCAACAGCCAGAGTTGTACCATATTTCAGATAGAAGACTATAAATTTCAATTCCATCCACAGTTACATTTTGTTGAATCAATATATAATGGATTTGAATCCGGTGATCTAAGTGTACAAGCCACTGGACTTTTAATTTGAAAATGTTTTACTGGAATAATCAACCACAATATATTCTGAAGTTGAGTAAACCATATTCATCTCATTGCAACCAAGGACTATCACATTGATAACTAATAGGAAGTTCATCTGTATTCTGCAAGATTTCCACATATTTTGGCCCGGCAAATTGTCGCCCGTGAATAGAAAACTAGTTTGATATCTCTTGTTCTGAATTTGACGGAGTTCTCTTGTGCATATATTGGTTCCTTCGATTGAAAATGCCTGAAATCTTGGATTTAGAATTATATTTTTAGCAAAATTTGTATCATATCAAACTTTCCTTTAAAGTTTCCTTGGTAATAATGGATGATATTGGATGAAGAACTGTAACATAAGATCATAATATTTTCAATAGATCTGGGGAGGTCACCGTGTAGATAATTCCAAGTCCACAAGTCCCATACAAAATTATTATAGTTTTATAAAAACACAAAAACTATGTCACTGTTACTCTACACGCGTTTCACTCGTCAAGTTGAGATCATCAGGATCTACAAGCTATTGATTATCTATAAAACTACCTGCTCATATCAAATACTCAGTTTGGAAATTAATAAAAAACATATATCTTCTGGTGACTGACAGACCATGCGTCGTGTAACAACGATATATATATATATATATATATATATATATATATATATATATATATATATATATATATATATATACATCGGAAAAGTCTTGGGATATTTTTGAAAATGTCAATAATTTTTTTTAAATCGCTTTAGGGAAAAAAAGTTGACGGGTGATTATTAAACGAATGTAACTTACAACAAAATTTATTAAATGGTCAAAAATACTGAGTGCGCATATAAGCAAAACTAATAAAAAATATGGCTCTTCTTTGGCACCCCGAAAAAAAATCATAATACAAAAGAAATTGTCGATGCCTTACATCTATCGTGCATCGACAAAATGAGATTGTCAATGTCTTGTTGAGGTACATTTGCCCATTCAACGATTAAAAGCTCTCTCAATTGAAACGTTGTGTGAATGTTCCCCATATGCGGAGTAATTCTTCGTTGAAGCATGTCCCACACATGCTCGATGGGATTCAGGTCTGGTGATTGTGCTGGCCATGGCAATACATCAACTCCTTCGTTGGTGAGCCAGTCAGTCACTAGACGCGCGACATGTGGACGAGCATTATCGTGCATTAGGTGGAAGTTTTCACCAACAGCACCAGCAAACGGACGGATGATAGGTAGAAGAATGGTGTCGAGGTACTGTTGAGCTGTGAGGGAGCGATTTGGAAAAACGAGATCGGTTCTGTCGCCGATCATGATTTCGCCCCATAGCATTACTGTACCACCTCTGTATGTGTGGACTTCCTGGACGTGTCTCAAACGTTCATTATTTCCAGGTCGTCTCCACAGTCTTACTCGACGAGAATCTCGATGAAATCCAAATCTGGATTCGTCTGTAAACAAAACTGTGGCCCAATCATTTGCATCCCAGTTTTGATGTTCTTGACACCACTCTAATCTTCTACCGCGATTGCCTCTCGACAAAGGTGGACATCTAAGTGGCCTTCTGTTGTGGAGATCTGCTTCATGCAGTCGATTTCTGACAGTATCACGACCAATGGTTACCTGCTGCGTCTGCTGCAACACGTTAACTAATTCAGGTGCTGTGATTGTCGGTTGTCTTCTTGCGGTTAAGACCAAAAATCGGTCTTGAACTGCAGTTGTAGCGCGTCCTTGCCCTGGATGTTGTTCGGCTGTACTGCCAGTTTCACGGAAACGCCGCCACAATCGACTGATAACACTTTGGGAGACCCCCAAACGAAGAGCTACATCATTTCGTCGCATGCCACCTTGAAGAAGCCCTACAGCGGTAAGTGATGGCGTTCCATGTTAAAGCACAATATTTCCAGTTTGATTGCTGAGCAAGAACTGCATAGAATGTACAAACTCGACACTTTCAGATTATTCATTTTAGCCGAAAACCTACAGTTTGTAAAAAACTTGATAAAAGATTAGTTACCGTTTTCCAGGTTTTGTTCAACCCATAGAAATCTACAGGGTGGTCGAGTGTACCAATTTAATCGAAATTAAACGACCTCATGCATTTATTTTTATGATATTCAGTATGTTATAAAGATATCCCTAGACTTTTCCGATGTGTGTATATGAAATTTTACATATTTTGGTTTTTATCATCGCCCCAATAATTAACATGAGTGTACCACTGTCGGTGGAGAGGAACTCACAGTTTATATCAGGTCTCCTCTTTTCCTGTAACCCGAGCACCCTCGAATCTAGCGACTTCAACACAATCTGTGTCGTAGATAATAGTTTGCTCTGTCCATTTATTTTTTGGGTCAATGGTGAAAATTGTATAGTTATTATCATGGATAAAATTCACAACTATCAAGTTTAATTTAAAAGCATTTTGAGTCTCTATCTACCCGTACACAACAAAAACAGAAATGTGACCCTAACCTTCAAAGTGATTCTCTACCTAAAACAAAACTAACCCAATTGTAAACATTCTTCATCACACGTGTCGCATCGGCGGTTTTTGAAGACGGTTGACTTAATTTCTTCGCGCAAGAGTTTTAATTTTATGATATCTTCTAAGATATTTATCCAAATTATATATTGAAAATAGACATATGCAGACTTTCTTGTAGACCTATGAAGGAAGAAAAATATTCAGTAAATTGTAATGTAATATCTCAACCCTGATTTTTCACGAATGATAGTCGTATTTCAACTACTTCACACAAAACATTAATACACTATACGTATATACGTTCCTCTAGAATTACTATGTTCACTAGTGAAAACCGAGTGAAAATCCTTCCGGTAGTTTTTGAGTTCATTGAGTTCAGACAGACAGACAGAGGCGGTGGGTGAATTTTGTTTTATAATATGTAGTGATATGATGATATGGATTCTATAATATCAATCTACTACAAACTATATCTATTTGATCATGCCAATTATTTGTGATCTATTATTATTAAGGGTTCTACTTTATCAAGTAATTGTAACAAAAAATATAATTTTCAATAAAAAGGTTTGAAAAAGTGATTTTACTTTATTGATCATGAGGCCCTCATATTTCAAGTACCTGAAAAACTTTTCATTCACTGTATTTATGCAAACTTGAAGGGTGTTTGCTAAACGATGAAAATTTGTATCTCCTGCATATTATGTAATATTTATGTGTATGAAGAGATATCCGAACATCCTTGGTGAACAAGATGAATATGGATGAACCTGAGATATTAAATTTTTTCAGTTTTTTTCAGTTTCACGTATCTGTAATATTGTTTACTTTATCGGACAAGAAAAACAATATCTACTCATGAACATTGCTTCCTACACCAACACTATCTGATAGAAATGAGCGATATACTCAATCAAAGAAAAGACAAATTGAAAAGTTATTCAATAGCAAACTTTTTATCATTTAGAGATTCATTAATTGAATTCATAATTTCAGACACTTCTATATTCAGGTGATACATTTCATTCAAGAAACCTAAGAGCCTTGGCATTTCATTCATTATTTTCTGACTTTCTTTCGTTGTATGGTAACATTTATGGTCCTTTCATAAATACGTTTTTTTATAGGAAAGGTAACATTTTAATTTTTTGTGTCATTTGTGTTCATCTGTGGTTTCTTATAACATTGTTTCAGTAACCACTATTTGATTTACCTAGTTCTGTAAGCGTCTGTAACTGTATGAGGTCTTTTTTTTTATGTAAAGCGTTATTGAATGGAATGAGATAGTAGAGCAAAATTTGGTATGAATCCTTTCAGTTCTGATTTCCCAACAGTGTCATGGTAGTAGATGAACAACGTATGTTCTGGCACAAAATCCAATGTATTTTCTTATGGAGCTAAACTTTCTGCAATTTTTGGTTCAAACAGGAGTGAGGGGAAACGTGTGACGTCATCGACGCAGGATGGAACGAGTATCGTAGCGATTCAAGCATGGAACTCGACCCCCTTGTCCTCGCCCCCCTTAGTACTCCACATCACCGCTCAGGCCCTCTTGAGACTCCGCATCAGCGCTCAGGCCTCCTTGTCACGTGATTTTAATTAAAAAAGTTTATAGTTATGAGATTCGAACCCACGACGTCCGCGCGGTAGACATTGTCCTTAGCCTCTACACCAACGTAAGATATTGAATGTAACTGCGAATGTTGGGTATTTATAGCGTTAGTTTTGTCGGGACCGAAATTGACTCATTCATTATACTTGACAGCATTTTTTTTTATTTCCGTAGATTGTAATCGTCATTATCATATTGAAGATAGGAAAATATACTTAGAATTGGGAAATAATTAATATTTCATGTGAAGATGTGCATGTGTGTGTGTAAGAGCGAGAGGCGCGTGTGACGTAATCGATGCACAAATTTACGTGGCTTTGCGTATATTGAGAGATTCATTTGAATAATTTATCGTACAGAATTGTTTCATGTCCTGTTATCAGTAACCGCATAAAGATAAGTGAACGATTCATCGATTCAAAAGTATATGGAAACAACAAAAGTTATAGAACACACAGAGTCATCTATGAGTCACTAGCTGAACTATCTATTGGTTGAAGAAGGACACTGTAAACACTAGACTCATAAGACTGCATCTGTCAAATGTCAATACATGCCAGCATGTCAGGTTCGGCGTTGCCAGTTGTACAATAAATCATTGTTTATGGGGCAATGTAGCGTTGCCGGTTTTGGAATTAATCGTGAACTACTCGACGAAAATTAGAAGCGCGAAAGTGATATATTAATAATAATGAATCAGATTTAAGAAAAAACATTACAGATCAATGAGGCTGTATCGTTTCAAAGTGTGATCCCTCAATGTTACAATGTTACAGTGTGCGTCAAAATACATCATTTAAGAAAAAACATAACAGTTCCACGAGGCTGTAAGTTTTCAACGTGCGATCCCTCAATGTGTACAAGGTATCTCAGAATACATCATTGAAAAACAAATATGAGGTCGAAGTGTACAGGGTGCGTCAAAATATATCATTTAAGGAAAAAACATGTCGATTGAACAGAAGTCTAGCATTCCAACATGTCGGAAGTCTCGTATCTTTGTTAACCAAGTTAGCATCATCAGGAGAAAGAGTAGATCCAAAAGTGTCGAGAGGTTAAGCGTTGTGGACTCAACGTGAGGGCAATGGGAAAGCCAAGTATTCGACAATGACATTTCAAAATAAGTGGTTTTCCGTGCGTTTTTGATCGTTTTTCGTGCGTTTACGATCGTTTTTCGTGCGTTTTCGATCGTTTTTCGTGCGCTTTCGACCGTTTTCCGTGCGTTCATTCGTTATCGTTTCATCGTTATTGTCGTAACGGTTTTTCGTGTTTCAATATGAAAGTCATTTATCATTTAATGCGTTTCGCTAACCAAGTTAGCATCATCAGGAAATGACTAACGTCCATGCTTTGTCATATGAAGATTCATTTTGCGAACTTTCAGACTCTTGAACGGAACCTTGTGGAAAACCCAACGTAACTTCTGTTACAGAGTAGTGTCGGTCAGCCAATCAGAATGGAGAAATCAAATATCGATCGATTGATTGTGCTAGATGAAATTGAACTGGAGAATGAGGGTCGAATAATAATAATAATAGTGATAAAACATTAAAAGCTTGAAAGTGACGTAGTCAGCGTGATAGGTGGTGGCGTGTGTGATAATGAATGAATTATTACAAAGAATAATAGCGCAACTGTCAGAAGGGCACTGAGTTGTATATTCACTAATAATGATCGGATCGTCGCATACAGCACGTCAAATGAAAGGATAAGAAATGCAGAATTCATCGACAGAGAAAAAACAAATATGGCGTAATGAATATAATATCCAACGCCTAATGTGAAATAACATAGGATAAAATGCAAATTCAACAAAAATCACTGAAAAAACTTGTAATCAAAAAATGTTGGGTTATGAACAACTATAAGTTTATTCCAATTGCAGAAGCTTGATCCAAACGCAGAATTCATTGACAAAGAAAATGAAAAAATCATTGTATACTGAAACATATGGTATTTTTGGATTCCTTAGGGTGAGAAGGTTTCGAATCCATCAAAAAACGACCACTTCCGGTTTTCACTTCCGGTCCTCCGATTTCGATGATTTCGATATCAATGCATTCGTTTAGATGCCAAAAAACATAATTATTCGTTTTACGAAGTCAAAAGGACCGTATAACCTATTTTCATTATACTAGCAGCAACAGACCGATGTGGGTACTCATTTCAAATGATTTCATTTGTAGATTATGAAAAGTATAATATCGAGCGCCTAATGTGAATAGAAAAAATTGCACATTTAAAGAAAATCATTGAACATATTTGAAATTAAAAGTTGTTGGGTTATGAACAACTACGAGTGTAATGTAATTGCAAAAGTTTTATTCGAAACACATAATTTGTTGATAAAAAATGGAAAAATCATCGTATACTGAAACATATGGTATTTTTGGATTCCTTAGGGTGAGAAGATTTCGAATCCGTCAAAAACAGGTCACTTCCGGTTTTTACTTCCGGTCGTCCGATTCCGATGATTTTGACATCAATGCATTCGTTTAGATGTCAAAAAACATAGTTAATCATTTTACGAAGCCAAAAGGACCTCATAACCTATTTTCGCTATACTAGTCGCAACAGGTCGGTGTGGGTACTCATTTCAAATGATTTAATTTGTAGACTATAAAAGATATAATATGGAGGGCCTAATGTGAAACAGCATAGGAAGAATTGCAAAGAGAATCATTGAAAAAACTTCGGATCGTTACGTACATCATGTCAAATGAAAGAAGAAGAATTGCAGAATTCATCTATAAAGAAAAAACAAATATGGTGCAACATGTCAGAAGGGCACTAACACACATCTTCATTAATGATTGTTGAATCTCAACGTGCAGCACATCAAATGAAAGGGAAACGAATGCAGAATTCATCGACAGAGAAAAAGCAAATCTGACGCAACATGTCAGAAGGGTACAAAGCCACATTTTCGTTAATAATTGTCGAATCGTCACGTACAGCACGTCAAATGAAAGGGAAAGAAATGAAAAATCCATCGACAGAGAAAAAACAAATATGGCGCAGTATGTCAGAGTTACACTGAGCAACATCTTTGTTAATGATAGTTGGATCTCAACGTGCAGCACATCAAATGAAAGGGAAACGAATGCAGAATTCATCAACAGAGAAAAAAAAACGGAGACGACGCCAAGAGGGCCCAAAGTTGTATCTCCATTAATAATAGTCGCATCGTCACATGTAGTACTTCAAATAAAATGAAAAAAAAACAGAAGTCATGTGTTTGTTGCGCTATTCAAATCCAAGGTGACATGGATCAATGTCAACGCTGAATATGGATCTAACAAAGACTCTTTGATTTTCTTCTGTTTCATTTCAGAATATGTCATCACTAATGTTTATATTCAAACCCAAAGTGACATTGATCACTGTCGATGTCGAATCTACATCCGGAGATATGCAGTTCTCAAAGCGACGAAACAAAGGCTCTTTGTTTCATTTTAAAATATGTCATCACTTATTCTACTATAAATACGTCATGCATTGCGAAATGAGTTAGTTGCATCCGTTGAAAGTGATACCAGTGACGAGTGCACCGATTCTATTTGAAAGTAAGTGTTTTAGGTTTGACTTTTTCCTCAGATGAATTTATTCAAATGTAATCTAATTGAAAATCGGTGAGAATTGTTGAATCATTTAATTTCCAAAATTTTTGTCGATATATATACATGACATGTCATGGTTTGTTTGAGATAGTATTCGCATATATTGTGAATCAAAACATGAAGCTTTCATTTTTATTTTTCACAGATGGATTTACAAAAGTTGAATGCAAGTTCGATCGTGAAGAGAAAGCCAAGTATCAAAGTAGCAGATTTGCCTGTGGAGATGCCGCAGATGCTGCCAAAATCGTGAAAGGAAAATTTGGTGAGGCGGCCTTGTTAGATTTGGGAGATAAAGTATCATTTCTGCCCCACCGAGTGACGGAGGCGTATCGTCCTCACTTAGAAGAATTTTCATCAGGAAAATACGCTATTGTGTTCAAAGGGTTAATGGACATTCGGAAACCGAATCTTGTCGTTTCATTTGAGATTGTACAAAATTGAGAATAGTACTGTTTCCAATTTTTTCTTTGTTTTATAGGCAAAGAGTTTTTGGGTGTATACAATATTTTTCATTCGGGTCAAAAATTCTCACTCACAGATATGATCCGCATAAAGTAGTGTTTCCATACAATATTTTTCCTTCACTTAGTACGTGCCGAATATGTGTTTTAAATTCTTTATTTTGAATGACACTTGATTTTTTATTTTCATTATAAGTTTGGCAATCACTTCATGAAAGACATTACCCTCTCTGTTGCCAAACAAATTTTTTTAGTGTATGTTTTTATTGAAAAATCGAATTTATTTCAGTGTATGTTTTTATTGAAAAATCGAATTTATTTCAGAATAATACATCAACGTGTGCAGTATCAGTCAGAGTCATCTCAACAACAACATTCTATAGTTGCACATTATGAGGCTAGAATTTGTCGATATTCAGTGATTTGTTGGACAAACTGCGTCTATTCAATATATACACAACCGTAATGAATTTGGAAGACTTTGAAGATTCATCGTGGTGTGTTCCAAAATTCAAGAAAAACACGCCGTTCTGTATGGGTCATTCCAAAGGAAATTTGTTCAGCTGCAGTCTCAATAACGTTGATATTTTATATAAATGGCTTTATAATATACTACCAAAATAAATAAAATACATATCACACACATCTTTTTTTGAAAATGAAAACTTATCTTATACAGGAAAAGTTGTCAAAAATATGCACATTTCAGAAATAAAGGAAATAAGTTTGTCTGTCATTTTAAATTCTGATTCGTTGGGTCGATATAACAAAAAGTGGCATTTTATATCTTTAATTTTATTCAGGACATTATTATAGATGATTGACATTTGACATTAAATTTCAAGTGTGATATTTGGAAATTCATTTCGTATTGTAGTTTTTTCGAAATTCCCATTCAAAATAGCATCCTTTGATATAGATACCGGACGAGTCTATTATGTGTAGATAACCTGAGTCTCAATTGTTCGGAGTTCTGAGTTCTTGTACATATAAACATAACAAAGTAACGATACAAACAAATATGAAAAATCGTCATAAAATAATTCAAATCCATTCAAGTGAATACATGAATTGAAAGATATTTTAACCACAACTTCGATATTCTGAAACAAAAACACACAGTATTCACAATTCCATCTTTCGTTATTCCACTTTCATAGTCATCAGTATTGATACGATCATGATATGTATAGGAATATAAAACTATCTTCAAATACAGTTGCATGAATGCACATCAAGCATTTTGTCGTAGTACGGTGACCGGGGCAAAGTTACAACTTCAGCATAATATGAATGTTTATAAATATTAGGGAAGGTCAAGATCATCAACAGGTATTAAGAAATTCATTCGGTGTCCAAAGCTTTCGGAATACAATGCAAATAATTTTCTTTATGACTATTCGTTCGATATTGAATATTATTACCTCAAAATATATCGAATTCATAACACGTTTGCGATTCATTTTTTCAGTTACACATGGAAAGTGAGTTTCAGTTTGCAGAAATAAGTTGGAAATTTTGCCATAGTGTGGTGAAAATCGTATTGAAAATTCTACGAAATATAAGCGCATACATACAGAGTGAATCAATATTTGAAATACGTCGTTTGGAACCCCCATAACCCTTCTCTATCGAATTTTGGCAGAAATAATGCTGTGTCGTATTGTAGAGTTAACGTTCGAAATTGGGGAAAGTAAAGTATTCAACAGTTTTGCGTGCGACGGTTTTGCGTGCGTTTTCGAACAGTTTACGTGCCTTTATTCGTTATCGTTTCATCGTTATTGTCTTTTTTTTCCTATTCCAATATGACAGTCATTTAACACTTAACGCGTTTCGCTTACCAAGTAAGCATCATCAGGAGATGACTAAAGTCCACGCTTTATCGTATGAAGGTTCGTTTTGCGAATTTTCAGACTCCTGAACCGAACCTTGAGGATCAATCAGCCTAACTTCTGGTACAGAGTGGTGTCGTAAGCCAATCAGACTGGAGAAATCAAATATCAGTAGAATGATGGTTTTAGATGAAATTGAACTGAAGAATGTGGGTCGAATAATAATAATAATAGTGATAAAACATTAAAACTCAACTTGTGTTACAGAGTGGTGTCGGTCAGCCAATCAGAATGGAGGAATCAAATATCGGTCTAATAATTGTGTTAGATGATATTGAACTGGGGAATGTGGATCGAAAAATAATAATAATAATGATAAAATATTAAAACTTTGAAAGTGACGTAGTCAGCGTAGGAGGTGGTGGCGTGGTAGAAAATGTGTGAGGATTTGTGGAAATGAATGAGTTATTAGAAAACAAAAAATGGAGCAACTGTCAGAAGGGCATTAAGTTGTATATTCGCTGATAATAATCGAATCTTCGCTTACAGCACGTCAAATGAAAGGACAAAAAATGCAGAATTCATTGACGAGAGAATACAAAGGTGGCGCAACATGTCAGAAAGACATTAAGTCACAATTTCACTCATGATATTTGGATCGTAACGTGCAGCACATCAAATGAAAGAGAAACGAATGCAGAATGTTATCGACAAAGAAAAAACAAAGATGACGCAACATGTCAGAAAGGAACGAAGCCACATCTCCGTTAATGACAATTGAATCTCAACGTGCAGTAAATTGACTGAAAAAGAAAAAAAATTTAGAATTCATCGACCGAGAAAAAAAAAACAAAGACAACTTAATATGTCAGAAGGGCACTGAGCCGTATTTTCGTTAATAATGATTTGTTCTCAACGTACAGCACATCAAATGGAATGGAAACGAATGCAGAATTCATCGACAGAGAAAAAACAAAGATGCCGCAACATGTCAGACCTGCTTCTTCGTTAATAAAAGTCGCATCGTCACGTGCAGCATATCAAAGGAAGAACAAAACAGGCAACCAAAAGGGCACTGAACCATATTTCCGTTAATAATAGTCGGATCGTCGCATTTGACATGATTCATTCACTCAAAATTGAAATGTTTAGAAGATACCAAAGGAGATCTTACGGTGACTATGAGTTCTGGTATGCTTTGTTAGGTATCGAATGATGCGTGCAATTTCGTTAATTCCAGCGACATGATTATTTCAAGACATATTGGTGTCCATTTGAACCTCAAAAAACTTATTGAAGCAGAAGGTGGAACCCCAAAAAATAGGAGATTTAGTACACCAAGTCAGTGAAGAGCGGCATTTTTCTGCAGAAAAATGTTTGAATTTCTTCAAATTTTTCAAATATCTGTAACAGAAAGACAAAACTCAGCTGCGGAACGCTTCTATCTACTAAAGTTAAGTATGTGTCGGTAGTGTGTAACGAAGGTTCCCATTAAATTCACTGGTTGCGCCCTCTGGAGGATGTTTGTTGCGATACACCATAGATGACAATATTTATTGTTTATCATTTCGAATCCGTTGAATACAAGGGGTCTGGAAATAGAAAAAAACAACGTTTTTAACGCTCTGTAGACGTGTTTGATGCTCTATGACCAACACCCGTTATCCATATTTTCATTATTATCCCGATTGTATGACCACCAAACATTCAATATTATCGGGATTGAAGGGAGCTGATAGGTTAGGTGGAGTACCAAGGGGGCCGATAGGTTAGGTGGAGTACCAAGGGGGCCGCTGGATGGAACGAGTATCGTAGCGATTTGGGCGTGGAACTCCGCCCCTTGTGAAATTGTGATCTAATGTCTTTCTGACATGTTGCGCCATCTTTTTATTCTCTTGCCAATGAATTCTGCATTTTTTGTCCTTTCATTTGACGTGCTGTAAGCGAAAATTCGATTATTATCAGCGAATATACAACTTAGTGCCCTTCTGACAGTTGCTCCATTTTTTTTTTCTCATTTCCACATTCATTCCCACAAATCCTCACACATTTTCTACCACGCCACCACCTCCTACGCTGACTACGTCACTTTCAAAGTTTTAATATTTTATCATTATTATTATTATTTTTCGACCCACATTCCCCAGTTCAATATCATCTAACACAATTATTAGACCGATATTTGATTCCTCCATTCTGATTGGCTGACCGACACCACTCTGTAACACAAGTTGAGTTTTAATGTTTTATCATTATTATTATTATTATTCGACCTACACTCTTCAGTTCAATTTCATCTAAAACCATCATTCTACTGATATTTGATTTCTCCAGTCTGATTGGTTTACGACACCACTCTGTACCAGAAGTTAGGCTGATTGTTCCTCAAGGTTCCGTTCAGGAGTCTGAAAATTCGTAAAACGAACCTTCATACGACAAAGCGTGAACTTTAGTTATCTCCTGATGATGCTTACTTGGTAAGCGAAACGCGTTAAGTGTTAAATGACTGTCATATTGAAATAGGAAAAAAAAACGACAATAACGACGAAACGATAACGAATAAAGGCACGTAAACTATTCGAAAACGCACGCAAAGCCGTCGCACGCAAAAGTGTTGAATACTTCACTTTCCCCAATTTTGAACGTTAACTCTACAATACGACACAGCATTATTTCTGCCAAAATTCGATAGAGAAGGGTTATGGGGGGTTCCAAACGACGTATTTCAAATATTGATTCACTCTGTATGTATGCGCTTATATTTCGTAGAATTTTCAATACGATTTTCACCACACTATGACAAAATTTCCAACTTATTTCTGCAAACTGAAACTCACTTTCCATATGTAACTGAAAAAATGAATCGCAAACGTGTTATGAATTCGATATATTTTGAGGTAATAATATTCAATATCGAACGAATAGTCATAAAGAAAATTATTTGCATTGTATTCCGAAAGCTTTGGACACCGAATGAATTTCTTAATACCTGTTGATGATCTTGACCTTCCCTAATATTTATAAATATTCATATCATGCTGAAGTTGTAACTTTGCCCCGGTCACCGTACTATGACAAAATGCTTGATGTGCATTCATGCAACTGTATTTGAAGATAGTTTTATATTCCTATATATATATATATATATATATATATATATATATATATATATATATATATATATATATATATATATATATAATTGAATTGGATAATGTTAGCGACTGGAGAAATGTATGGTAAAATGGAAACTCTGCTTTACTTTGCCAAGCTTTCGCTTCTAATGGGAAGCTTCTTCAGGGCCTATAATTTAATGATTTTTGAATATTTTCGCCTTTGAATAATATTACAAATCATACTTACAGTAAAAATGAGTGAAAAACAATAAATTGAAGATAGAATTGACATAAAAGTTAACATGTATACGATTTTTTTTGTGGGTTTGACAAATGTCATACCTTCACATAAATGTCATTTGTCAATGGGTATGATGATTTGATAATTTTTTACTGTAATGAAAGAGTTATTGATTGATACATCTTTCATTATTATTATGTTTTTGATGTAGTTCTAGTAAATTACTATATATACTGCTGAGATTATCAATGTCAGTTTTCTTATTCATACAATCAGAAGACTTATTAATTTCCACCATTTCAAGAAAAAGGCGTTTGGAAATATTTTTTTCTGTATGTAAAACTTTGATATTAGAGAAATTTGGTTTATGACCTGTTTCTATAGTGTTGTGCTAATGCACATGATTTTTTATTGAGCTTTATATCACTTTTATGTGAAGTTATTCTATCATTAAGAATTCTAGATGTTGTTCCAATATAATTCAAGTTACAATTATTACAAGGAATGTTATAAATCACATTTGACTTTTTTTTGTTGTATCAGTTTTATCTTTCAATTTAGTATTCAAATTCTTTATAGTTTTAATATTTTTTTGGCATATTTTGATATTTTGTTCATTATGAAAAAGTTTTATGATATTTGAAGATAAATTTCCAAGGTTAGGTATAGATTTATAAGAAATATTGATAGGTGAACTATCATTACATACATTTCTGTTAATTACATCAGAATTTGTATTACTGCCAGTATTGAAAATTATTTTATTAAGAAGTTTTCTGGGATAAGAATTATCGATCAGTATGTCTCTAAGAAGTCTGAGATTTTTTTGCTTGAGGGAAGGGTGTACTAATTTTTCTATTCTTTTTTTCAAACAGAGTATTAAATTAATTTTAACTGATTTTTTGTGAAAGGAATAGTAATTGATATATCTTCCTGAATTAGTAGGTTTGACATACCAATCTGTAATCAAGGAATTATCAGTTTTACGAATAACTCTTGTATCAAGAAAAGGAAGGGTCTGATTATTTTCTATTTCGATAGTGAATTGTAACTTCTTATCATATCTATTGAAAACATCAAGAATTTCATTAGATTTGTCATAAGGTATTGCACAGATGACATCGTCAACATATTTCTTTAAAAAGGGAATTTCAAAACTCAATTTGGGAAGTATGTTTTCAAAAAGATCGTCCATTACGTATTGAGCTATAATAGGAGAAATAGTAGCTCCCATTTCGAACAAACAAACAAAATTTGTTACAGAATCAATTCCTATCAATATTTGGCTAGAATTTGAAAAGAGACAAACTATCAAATACAATAAAATTTTCAATGACATAAAAAAGAAAAATATCGATAAACTCAATATACTCAAAATGAATTCAAAATCAGATATCAAAACTAAAGAAAATTGGATAAAAAATTTATCAGAAGATATAAAACAGAAGATATAAAGATATAAGACACAGACAGAAGATATAAAACACTTTCTCGCCTTAGGATTCAATTTCAGCTTGCCACCAACTACCACAGAGGTGAATATACCAAATTTACTCTCAGATATTGAAAATTTGATAACTGGGTTTTGTGATAGCAAAAAGAATCTTTTCAGAGCGAAGATAACAAATATCGTAACTAACTTTTTCCAAAAACCTCATGATAATAAAAATTATCTCAATTTCCTATTTGAAAAAACAAAAACATTTTTGAAGAATCATCCAGAATTGATTCTTACAAGATCTGATAAAGGTAACGTGACAGTTATTATGAAGAAATCTGATTATATTGAGAAATCTCTTGAGATTATCAATGATAGTGAATCTTATGTTGAACTTAATAGAGATCCCGTTTCAACAATACAACAAAAAGCAAATAAAATCATTACGGATTTGAAAAAATCTGAAATGATATCAGAAGATGAAGCAAAATACATAAACCTGATTTGAAACTGAGACCAATTATTTCCTCCATTGATGCTCCAAATAGCAAAATTGCTCAAATGATCTCTAAAATTCTCACTGATGCTTATAATTATGAAAATGAATTCTATATTAAGGATTCTTTCGATTTCTCCAATTTCATAAATGAAAAATCACTACCCCCTGGTTATATTCTGATCAGCCTTGATGTGATTTCACTTTTTAGCAATATACCTATGAATCTAGTGGAGAAAAGTATTATCAAAAGATGGAATGATATAAATAAAAAATGTTCAATGAACCAAAAAAAATTTATTGAAATAATTGGTTTCATCTTCAACTCAAGTTATTTCTCTTTCGAAGGTAAATATTATAAACAAATTCTTGTTACACCAATGGGAGCTACTATTTCTCCTATTATAGCTCAATACGTAATGGACGATCTTTTTGAAAACATACTTCCCAAATTGAGTTTTGAAATTCCCTTTTTAAAGAAATATGTTGACGATGTCATCTGTGCAATACCTTATGACAAATCTAATGAAATTCTTGATGTTGTCAATAGATATGATAAGAAGTTACAATTCACTATCGAAATAGAAAATAATCAGACCCTTCCTTTTCTTGATACAAGAGTTATTCGTAAAACTGATAATTCCTTGATTACAGATTGGTATGTCAAACCTACTAATTCAGGAAGATATATCAATTACTATTCCTTTCACAAAAAATCAGTTAAAATTAATTTAATACTCTGTTTGAAAAAAAGAATAGAAAAATTAGTACACCCTTCCCTCAAGCAAAAAAATCTCAGACTTCTTAGAGACATACTGATCGATAATTCTTATCCCAGAAAACTTCTTAATAAAATAATTTTCAATACTGGCAGTAATACAAATTCTGATGTAATTAACAGAAATGTATGTAATGATAGTTCACCTATCAATATTTCTTATAAATCTATACCTAACCTTGGAAATTCTTCTTCAAATATCATAAAACTTTTTCATAATGAACAAAATATCAAAATATGCCAAAAAAATATTAAAACTATAAAGAATTTGAATACTAAATTGAAAGATAAAACTGATACAACAAAAAAGTCAAATGTGACATGACATTTGTCAAACCCACAAAAAAAATCGTATACATGTTAACTTTTATGTCAATTCTATCTTCAATTTATTGTTTTTCACTCATTTTTACTGTAAGTATGATTTGTAATATTATTCAAAGGCGAAAATATTCAAAAATCATTAAATTATAGGCCCTGAAGAAGCTTCCCGTTAGAAGCGAAAGCTTGGCAAAGTAAAGCAGAGTTTGATTTTTTGACTGAGAGACCCTGTTAATCCATTTTACCATATATATATATATATATATATATATATATATATATATATATATATATATATATATATATATATATATATATATATATATATATAGGAATATAAAACTATCTTCAAATACAGTTGCATGAATGCACATCAAGCATTTTGTCATAGTACGGTGACCGGGGCAAAGTTACAACTTCAGCATGATATGAATATTATAATCGTATCAATTTTAATGACTATGAACTTGAAATAACGAAAGATGGAATTGTGAATACTGTATGTTTTTGTTTCAGAATATCGAAGTTGAGGTTAAAATATCTTTCAATTCATGTATTCACTTGAATGGATTCGAATTATTTTATGACGATTTTTCATATTTGTCTGTATCGTTACTTTGTTATGTTTTTATGTCCAAGAACTCAGAACTCCGAACAAATGAAACTCAGGTTATCTACACATAATAGACTCGTCCGGTATCTATATCAAAGGATGCTATTTTGAATGGGATTTTCGAAAAAACTAAAATACGAAATGAATTTTCAAATATCACAATTGAAATTAAATGTCAAATGTCAATCATCTATAATAATGTCCTGAATAAAATTCAAAATATAAAATGCCACTTTTTGTTATATCGACCCAACCAATCAGAATTTAAAATGACAGACAAACTTATTTTCTTTATTTCTAAAATGTCCTGTTTTTGTCAACCTTGTATCTTTCAATATGATGTTTATTCATCTCTATAAAATCTGGTATATAATTTTATGTTATTGCATATTTTTGACATATTATAAAGCCATTCTTATAAAATATCAACGTTATTGAAACTGCAGCTGAACAAATGCCCTTTGGAATGACCTAAAATATCAACGTTATTGAGACTGCAGCTGAACAAATTTCCTTTGGAATGACCCATACAGAACGGCGTGTTTTTCTTGAATTTTGGAACACACCATAATGTGCAACTATCGACTGAAAAAAATGGAAACTGCTGAGATTTGAAACTCGTTCTGGAAAGGTTGCTATGACGGTTTTGAATGTTGTTGTTGAGATGACTCTGACTGATACTGCACACGTTGATGATGTATCATTCTGAAATAAATTCGATTTTGCAATAAAAACATACACTGAAAAAATACTTTTGTCAACAGAGAGAGTAATGTCTTTCATGGAGTAATTGCTACACTTAACTGAAAATAAAAAAAAAATTAAGTGTCATTCAAAATAATGAATTTAAAACACATATTCTGCACGTACTTAATGAACAAAAAATATTGAAAACACTACTTTATGCAGATCATATCTATGAATGTGAATTTTAAAGCCGAAAGAAAAATATTGTATACAACCACAAACTATTTGCATATTGAATGGAGAAAAAATAGTAAACAATGCTAACCTTAATTTCGTACAATTTCAAATGAAACGACAATATTCGTTTTCCCAATGTCCATCAACCCTTTGAACACAATAGTGTATTTTCCTAATGAAAATTCTTGTAAGTGAGGGCGATACGCCTCCGTCACTCGGTGGGGTAGAAATGATACTTTATCTCCCAAATCCAACAAGACCGCCTCACCAAATTTTCCTTTCACGATTTTGGTAGTGAATATCCTCTGCGGCATCTCCACAGGCAAATCTGCTACTTTGATACGTTGGCTTTCTCATCACGACCGAACTTGCATTCAACTTTTGTGAATCCATCTGTGAAAAATAAAAAATGAAAGCTTTATGTTTTGATTCACAATTAATCGGTGCACTTGTCACTGGTATCACTTTCAACGGATGCAACTAACTCATTTCGCCATGCATGACCTATTTATAGTCAAATAAATGATGACATATTTTAAAATGAAACAGAGAGCCTTTGTTTCATCGCTTTGAGAACTGCGTATCTCCGGATGTAGATTCGACATTGGCAGTGATCAATGTCACCTTGGGTTTGAATATAAAAATTAGTGATGACATATTCTGAAATGAAACATAAGAAAATCAAAGAGTCTTTGTTAGATGCCTATTCAGCGATGACATTGATCCATGTCACCTTGGATTTGAATAGCGCAACAAACATATGAATTCTGCTTTTTTTCCCCATTTCATTTGAAGTACTACGTGTGCTGATGCGACTATTATTAGTGAAAAAACAACTTTGTGCCCTCTTGGCATCGTCTCCGTTTTTTTTCTGTTGATGAATTCTGCATTCGTTTCCCTTTCATTTGATGTGCTGTACGTTGAGATCCAACTATCATTAACAAAGATGTTGCTTAGTGTCACTCTGACATACTGAGCCATATTTGTTTTTTCTCTGTCGATGAATTTTGCATTTCTTTTCCTTTCATTTGACGCACTATACGTGACGATTCGACAATTATTAACGAAAATGTGGCGTTGTACCCTTCTGACATGTTGCGTCAGATTCGCTTTTTCTTTGTCGATGAATTCTGCATTCGTTTCCCTTTCATTTGGTGTGCTGCACGTTGAGATTCAGTTATCATCAATGAAGATGTGGGTTAGTGCCCTTCTGACATGTTGCATCATATTTGTTTTTTCGTTGTCGATGAATTCTGCAATTCTTCTTCTTTCATTTGACATGATGTACGTGACGATCCGAAGTTTTTTCAATGATTCTTTTTTCAATTCTTCCTATGCTGTTTCACATTAGGCGCTCGATATTATATTATCTACACATATCTACACATTAAATCATTTGAAATGAGTACCCACATCGACCTGTTGCGACTAGTATAGCGAAAATAGGTTATGAGGTCCTTTTGGCTTCGTAAAATGATTAACTATGTTTTTTGACATCTAAACGAATCCATTGATGTCAAAATCATCGCACGACCGGAAGTGAAAACCGGAAGTGACCTGTTTTTGACGGATTCGAAACCTTCTTACCCTAAGGAATCCAAAAATACCATATGTTTCAGTATACGATGGTTTTTCAATTTTTTTTATCAACAAATTTTGTGTTTTGGATAAAACTTTTGCAATTACATTACACTCGTAGTTGTTCATGACCCAACAACTTTCAATTTCAAATATGTTCAATGATTTACTTTAAATGTGCAATTCTTTCTATGCTGTTCCACATTAGACGCTGTATGTTATACTTTTCATAATCTACAAATGAAATCATTTGAAATGAGTACCCACATCGGTCTGTTGCTGCTAGTATAATGAAAATAGGTTATAAGGTCCTTTTGGCTTCGACAAATGATTAATTATGTTTCATGACATCTAAACGAATCCATTGATGTTGAAATCATCGAAATCGGAGGACCAAAAGTGGAAACCGGAAGTGGTCGTTTTTTGATGGATTCGAAATCTTCTCACCCTAAGGAATCCAAATATATCATATGTTTCAGTATCCAATGATTTTTTCATTTTCTTTGTCAATAAATTCCGCGTATTGAATCAAGCTTCTGCAATTGGAATAAACTTATAGTTGTTCATAACCCAACATTTTTTAATTACAAGTTTGTTGAATTCGCAATTCTTTCTATGTTATTTCACATTAGGCGTTGGATATTATATTCATTATGCCATATTTGTTTTTTCTCTGTCGATGAATTCTCCATTTCTTATCCTTTCATTTGACGTGCTGTATGCGACGATCCGATCATTATTAGTGAATATACAACTCAGTGCCCTTCTGACAGTTGCGCTATTATTTTTTGTAATAACTCATTCATTTCCACAAATCCTCACACACGCCACCACCTCCCACGCCGACTACGTCACTTTCAATGTTTTATCACTATTATTATTATTATTATTCGACCCTCATTCTCCAGTTCAATTTCATCTAGCACAATCAATCGAGAGATATTTGATTTCTCCATTCTGATTGGCTGACCGACACTACTCTGTAACAGAAGTTATGTTGGGTGTTCCACAAGGTTCCGTTCAAGAGTCTGAAAATTCGCAAAATGAATCTTCATATGACAAAGCATGGACATTAGTCATTTCCTGATGATGCTAACTTGGTTAGCGAAACACGTTAAATGATAAATGACTGTCAAATTGAAACACAAAAAACCGTTACGACAGTAACGATGAAACGATAACGAATAAACGCACGGAAAACGGTTGAAAGCGCACGAAAAACGATCGAAAGCGCACGAAAAACGATCGAAAACGCACGAAAAACGATTGAAAACGCACGAAAAACGATCGTAAACGCACGAAAAACAGTCGAAACTTTTGTAAAACGATCGCTTTTCGAATGTTAACACCCTTGGTGCCATCTGGTGATGCTTACTTGGTTAACAAAGATACGAGACTTCTGACATGTTACGTCGTCTTTGTTTTTTCTTAAATGATGTATTTTAAAACGCCCTGTATACACATCAATATCATATTTTGAACTGATATGTTTTTTTTTCCTTAAATGATATATTTTGACGCACCCTGTACACTTCGGCGTCATATTTGTTTTTCAATGATGTATTTTGAGATACCTTGTACACATTGAGGGATCGCACGTTGAAAACTTACAGCCTCGTGGAACTGTTATGTTTTTTCTTAACTGATGTATTTTGACGCACACTGTTCACTTCGACGCCATGTTTGTTTTCAATGATGTATTTTGAGATACCTTGTAACATTGAGGGATCACACTTTGAAACGATACAGCCTCATTGATCTGTAATGTTTTTTCTTAAATCTGATTCATTATTATTAATATATCACTTTCGCGCTTCCAATTTTCGTCGAGTAGTTCACGATTAATTCCAAAACCGGCAACGCTACATTGCCCCATAAAAAATGATTTATTGTACAACTGGCAACGCCGAACCTGCCATGCTGGCATGTATTGACATTTGACAGATGCAGTCTTATGAGTCTAGTGTTTACAGTGTCCTTCAACCAATAGATAGTGCAGCTAGTGACTCATAGATGACTCTGTGACTTTTGTTGTTCAAACCGGCAACGCTACATTACTCCATAAAAAATGATTTATTGTATAACCGGCAACACCTGCTTGCACTAGCAACCGGTAAATCTCAATACCATCTCCATCTCTCTTTGCATCGATTACGTCACACGCGTCTCTTGCTCTTACACACACATACACATCTTTACATGAAATATTAATTATTTCCCAAATCTAAGTATATTTTCCTATCTTCAATATGATAATGACGATTACATTCTACGGAAATCAAAAATAAAAATGCTGTCAAGTATAATGAATGAGTCAGTTTCAGTCCCGACAAAACTAACGCTATAAATACCCAACATTCGCAGTTCGCAACTTCAATATCTTACGATGGTGTAGAGGCTAAGGACAATGTCTACGGCGCGGACGAACCATGTTCGAATCTCATAACTATAGACTTTTTTTAATTAAAATCACGTGACAAGGAGGCCTGAGCGCTGATGCGGAATCCCAAGGGGGCCGAGGGGTGAGGAAGAGTCGCAAGAGGGCCTGAGCGGTGATGTGGAGTACTAAGGGGGCCGTGAATGCTTGAATCGCTACGATACTCATTCCATCCTGCGTCGATGACGTCACACTTTTCCCCCACTCCTGTTTGAACAAAAAATTGCAAAAAGTTTAGCTCCATAAGAAAATACATGGGATTTTGTGCCTGAACATACGTTGTTCATCTACTTTTATTTTACTTTCTGAAAAATCTCTACAAATAGCGACTCTGTCAAAATTGTTTTCAGCATTGGATCACAAATGCCATTTTTTCAGTCTGTACATCGATCTGAATTCGATTTGAGAAAAAATCCTTCATATTTCAACTCACGACTAAAACTTCAATGACTGATATATTGACGATCAATGTTTTCCTTTCGAGACGAAAAGCGAAAACCAACTAGAGCAGAGGTTCCCAAACTTTCTTTATCATAAACCACTTTCAAAATTTTGCTGGTTCCGGTGGATCCCTCCAGCAACATTTCCACCATATTCCCAAAACTCAAAAAAAAATGTGAAGGTTAGATCTAACTATGGAAATTTGCATTGCGGCTGCGTTTCAACCACGAATTAACAGTTTTCGAATAAAAAGTGAATATTGATTAGTTAACTGACTAATTGATTGTACTGTGGGGGGATGTCAAAATACTGAAGGTGGTCTATTGAAAAAGTGATTACATCCAACTCTATTTTTTGCCATCTATTCATAGCACAAGAAACCAAACAATTCTCACTTATTTTATAAAGAAAACTCCCCATTCGGTTTGGTGAAAATACAATATTAATATTTATATTGGTGAAGAATCAAACACGTTCACGAAAGATTGCAAGCACCCACACAAGTTGTATTTCGTTCCCTTTGCACGTTTGAACAGGCTTTGCGGACGGTGGCGGTGACAGCGAGGACGCTTCGCAAGTCTCCTCGACACGTTGCATAGAATATAGAATTTGGAAGTTTTTACATGAACAGTCGCTGATCGTCTTTAAATATTATCACTTTGGGAATCATTGAGCTAGAGAAATCCCTCATTCAAATCGCTCTCAAGTCTAGACCAAACTATATTATTATACAAATTGATTGTTTATTATTAGTCTCTTCATGTCAGTGTCATTTACGTTTTGATACGTTTTCATTTAGAATTATTTTAATTTTTCAGAAGCACACCGAGCCTTAGAACTTTTAGAAGATTATCATTCGAAGCTCATCAAACCCCAGGACAAACAGCTCCGATTGGCCATTGAACGAGTCATCAGAATCTTCAAGTCACGACTTTTTCAAGCATTACTAGGTAACGTTTTGTCATTTTGTCATTAACAGTTCATTTCAGTGAATTTCAACGAGACAATATACTTACTTCTATTAAAACCACTTCTCCACACCATATCAATCAACTGTCTCCTGATGCGCGTTTCACTAACCAAGTTAGCATAATCAGGAGATGACTAGATCAGTTATAGTTAATTATCTCCTGATGATGTTATCTAGTCATCTCCTGATGATGTTATCTTGGTTAGTGAAACATGCGTCGAGAGACACTATTTTGTTCTGATGTGGGAAAAGATTCATTTCACGCCATTTATAGTCCAATTTTTGACGCCACTAGTCTGAAGTCAAATTTCTTAGAATTTTCGAATTATCTGTCAAATTATCGCTCAAATAATGTACAAGTTTGTATAAAAAAATATCTCCTGAAAGGTCGAACATTTTTTGATGAAACGTTTGCAATCATCGTATAGTATAACATGTATTTCCATATTTCACTTTTTTTTCAGTTTTGCTCGATTAGTGCAAACATTTTCAATATGAGTGCATGTTTTATTCATTGTTCATCATTATTATATATTCAGTTCGTCACGAATAATGGAAAATACGATGTTTTCATTTTGGTCATTAATGTATGAAATTTATATGATCTTGTTCTTGTTTTTTTCTGGAAGTGTGACATAAAAAATATGCCACACTAAAAGAGTATTAAAACTCGGGAAAGAAAGATTTTCGATTTTTATATAGTTTCTTATTCCTAAAAAGTGTTACCCTTTGAATTCAATATTGAAACCTAATGCAAAAAATACCAGGCTGGGTTCATCCTACCATATCCTGCTTTTTTGAGGTTTTTGAATATTCTTATTTCCAAAGAATTATGAATTTTTTGCATTAAGTCATAGCATCTTCCCAGATAACCAACATGGTTTCCTGCCTGGACGTTCAACTCAGGGTGTCCTTTTGGGATCTTTGGTGATCTCGGCAGGGCATTCAACTGCGTTCAGCATAATGTGCTCCTGTCTAAACTGCACAGATATGATATTCGTGGAGTTTCAGTTTGCTAGTATATTTTCTACTAAATCTATATATCAAAATGTCTCTATGGGCGTTTCTCAAGCCTCTGTTTTGGGGTCAATTTCATTTTTATTCCATATGAATGACACGAGTGATATAAAATATTCTACCAGTTTCATTAGATATGCAAATTATCCCAATTTACTTGTCTCTGAAAAATGTGGAAATACCTTGAAACAAAAGTGTACAACTGCTGTTGGTAACCTCATTTCATAGTGTGAACTCTATTCCAATGGTAATAAGACAAATATGATTCGATTCCATAACTATCAAAAACAATGCGAAACTTCAACAATGAAAACTGGTGATATCTTAATCGAGCCTACCTTATCAATTAAATTTCTTGGAATTAAGTACTATAGACGCTGGTTTAAACTGGAAAGAATATTGTACCGACTTGATCTCAAAATAGAACGTATTATGTTTTATGTTCCGAAATCTTAAGAAAATTAAGAAATTTTTCGTTTTATATCATGCCCAAGTATCCTCCCGATTACGATATGGGGTATGTTTTTGGAGTGTTTCCACTCGAGTACCTGTCGTATTTATTGTACGAAAACGCATTTCAAGAAGTATTTGCGATATCCCAAGCAAATTTTTCTGTAGACAGATTTTTAAAGAAACGAAAATTTCATTACTGATAAGTATTTTAATTTTAGAAATGTGTATATATGTATTTTAAAATAGAAATAAGTTTACTACAATTCAACAAGTTTATAGTTATAATACGAGGAATTGCGCTGATTTCTATATTTCCTACTGTTGTATCTTCGAAATCTGATTATTTGAGTCTGAAGATTTTCAATAAACTGCCCAAAGAAATAGTTTCGCCAATATTACTATTTTTAAAACTCGCTTGAAAACTTATTCACTCGACGATACTTTTTGTACATTGGATAAATGTTTTCCTTTTCTTAATCAAGTGACTATTCCTATATGTTTTATCATATTTGGGAAAATAAATGTATTATTATTATTTTTTCTTGTGGTATACGCTGGTCAGACCGTATCCCCCGAAGCCCCGATACATTCGAGAGGGCGCGCCAGAAGGGCCACATCAGGCTTATTAGCTTGTATAAGCTAGAGGGTGGGAAACGAATAGTTACAATACATTCGGCACTTCTCGTTCCCCACAACGGATTCAATATCCCCCGGAGCGTAGGGCAACACCGGTGTCTCGTCAATACTGTAGGAGTGCAGTAGATGGTAATATAGGGCCGCGTTATGACGACATGCTGATAGCAAGTGCATTAGGGTCTCGGACGCCTCTCGGATGGCCCTGCACCTTGTGTCAGAAAACTCTATACCCATCATGCGACTGCGGTAGACTAAAGTGTTGAAGACACCATCCTGGCAAGCCATGTTGAACCCCTCAGTTTCTGACGTCAGCCCACAGGACCTGAGGAGAGCGAAAGTCAGGCGTTTTGATAAGCCAAGGTTTTCAATGTTATTGAAGAGAACTCCATGCATTGGCTTATCCTTGTGTTTCCGCAGAAATGAGGTGATCTCTGCAGCTTTTATGAGCTTTTTGCCGAACAAGTTCCAACTAGGTGACAGAGTTGTGATCACCTTGTTCAGTGTCGGAAAGTAAACCGAGTTCATCAGCTCCGGCAGCTGCCCTAAGGATGAATGCTCCAATTCCTGCTCTCTCATGGTCGCGGACCATGCAGAGAAGGGGATCCCAAACTCTTGGCTTTACAGGCTATATTCAGTACCATTCTATCATGTAGACCCTCCAAACTCAAAAGTACACCGCCTCCCTGTTGTCGGGGAAGTACAATCGTGGAACGGACAATTTGGGATGCACAATCTTACAGAGATGCATCATTTTTCGGGTCTTTATGTCGAGTTGATACAGCTCCTCACGAGTCCACTTCACTACTTCAAGCGAATAATGTAAGATTGGAACGTCAAGCATATTTGTTGCAGCAACTTTGTTCTTCCCCGACAGTTCCGATGATCAGATCTTGTAACCTTTTTGTTTTATCAAAAGGTACACTTGCACGGAGCTCTTAGTCAGGAAGCTTCTTTGGGTCGTGAGTAGAAGGAAACTAAAAAAAAATTATATTGAATCGGGCGCCACCGGATTTGAAACAGTAGTATTTCGGAATTTTGCTAACCACGGAAAACAAAATTCATATTATATGACGTGACAAAAAAAACTATCCAGTGACTACATAAAATATTCCACTATCTCTGTTGAAAAACGAAAACAACATTAAAATAAAATATCATTTAATAATTCGAGCATTCAAATAATCAAATGTTTAGGGGAATCTAAGTTAGATATGATCAACATTTATATTATATAACTCGCCTGTTCATAGTACTATGTTCAGCGTAACAAGTGTGAGTCTTCTAATGACTCGCTGTAAAAAAATAATATTGATTCTTCAAAGTGATTATTTTAAATGAATTGCACGTGATAAATATATTAGTGCCAATAATTTTTCATTATCAGTTACGGAGTAGAAAATAATAATATCATCTAATAATCGGTAATCAAATAAAAAAATAATGAATCAGGAAATATCGAAAATCTGGCCTTAATTTCCCTCGATGTATGAAGGTGTTTGGAGTTCTAGGTAATGTCCTAAAGAGATGACGACAACTTGTAGGAGTGCTCTCATAAAAAAATGTTGCACTGTTACATACATATGGAGTAGAGGAGTTCTCAGGAAATGTAGAAATATGATTCTGCCAATAAGTACTAATACTTCGAATTCGGTTCACTCACTCGAATTGACTGCCGTGTTGGTCGGTGGTTCAAGCCCTAGTCTGAACGATCGATCTTCACTTGCTATCGTCCAACCCGTGTTAGGAATCACAAGTTAAAAGGTAAGACCTCGTTAATCCTTAGCTCGCACAAGTTTCGACTTCTGAGCGTTGTCGTTCGTATGGGTGCGACAGTTGGTTAACGGAAAAACAGATTTTAAACAGAATTTCATAAAATATTTCGCGTTATACTCTGAACAAAAAAAAAAACGTTACATCACCCTCCTCCGAAAATAAAATCATCTAGCATGCTAGATTATTTCAAGTGCATTAGTGTTTTGGTTTGATAACTACGCTTATCATACGTCCTTACGGAGTCAATATTGGTAATGTCAAAGTGGGGATTTGTCAAAAATAGGGAATGTCTACCAAAGCATGCAATGGTTTAATAGCTAAGTACTAATTGTTATCCTCATTTTATTTTGAGAATATCAGTTACCTGCTACTATAAATAGCTGAGCAATTGACAAATTTACAACAATGTTCCTTTATAAACAATGATGTATGGCATGTCAAAACTGAATAAAAATTAATGAAAATGAAAGCTGCAGTCACCTAGTTTCTTACTCCAAATATAATTTTTTATGTCAGTGTTCAATGCATTGATCAGTAAGTTCGATCAACTCAAATATTTTCTAAACATATAACATAACTAATTATAAAATTTGATTACGGAAAAATCTATATATACACATATCAAACAAATATAAAATCTCACTAGTTAGGACTTCCATTGTCTATTATATAAAATGATTTGAAATCCCTGAAACAAGTAAAAAAGAATGCCCAGTCATCACCCGAAGACGATTGTAGATACCAACAATCGAAACGTCGTGAACTAACGTGACTTGGAATCTCTACACTTTTTTATTTTTTATTATTTTCTTTTTGCATTCCTTTATTTTTTATTTATTCAATTATTATATTTTTTTACTTGTAGGTTATTTCACTATCATTTCATTTCAGGTTTAGTCTTGCTTAATATAATTGTTATTTTCAACTATTCTTTTTAATTATTCTTTTTTACTTGTTTCAGGGATTTCAAATCATTTTATATAATAGACAATGGAAGTCCTAACTAGTGAAATTCATCACGAAACATTGTCAATCACCTTCAAACAAATATAAAATCTAATTTACTGAGACATCTGCGTTGGAACCAAAATAAGGTTTAAGATCTTTTATGTGCCATTGTCCTACATCGAAACCTTGCTTGGTTGACAGCTGATATACTAAGTGGGAAATTATCTTTTTCACTTTACACAAAATAAACTTGGGAGCTAATTTTGAAGTGTATTTATTACTAGCATCTGACGAAGTTTTATTCCTCTTCCAAACCTTATCACCTTGATTAAAAGAAAAATCTCTCTTACGAAGATTGTATCTATTAGCATTGTGTGCATAAGAAGTATGTAAATTTGATCTAACTTCTTCGAATACATTGGCAAGACATTTTATTTTCGATGCATAAGCTTCTCGATCACCAGGAGTTATTTCAATATCCGCTGTACTCCCAATTTTATCATAAAAATTTCCAGAGAGCGGTGTGAATTCTGTCACTTCATGTTTGGAAGTATTTATGGCCTGCTGAATTTTATTCAAATTAACATCCCAATTGGTATGCTTATCAATGAAACATCTCATGACTGTACCTATCGTTTTATTACTACGTTCGACAAAATTGCAATGTGGAGAATATTTTGGAGTGAACCAAATTTTTTGTACTTTATACTGATCAACCAATTTTTTGAAAACTATTCCAGCAAACTATGACCCATTATCACATAATATGAGTTGGGGAATCCCGAAAACCAGAAATATATAAGATTCGATGAATTTCACAATATTCTTGGCTGAAACTTTTTTTAAAGGGCACATTACAGTATATTTGATAAGCCAGTCGCAGACAACAAGTAAATGACTATTACCTTTTAAAGACCTGGGCAATGGACCCATTAGGTCAACATATATAATCTGCCACGGAAACTGAACATTTTTTTCACCACCCATCAAACACATTCGCGAGAAAGGCGAATCTTTTTGGGCTCCACATACTTGGCATTTTCGAACATACTTAAGAACATCTTCCGGTAGTTTGGGCCAATGGTATTGTTCTTGTACTCTTGCTAAAGTTTTTCGGTAACCAAAATGACCTGAGGTCACGGAGTCATGACATGAATGAATAACAGTTTCGCTGCTATTCTTGGGTACCAGGATTTTCCAATCGTGAAAATTCGTTTTCACAGGAAGGTCAGAGGGTAGGAATTTATTAATGAGGCCATTCTCGACTTTCCATTGGGTATAGAGATCTGGCGAGCTCATAATTTTTTCTCGATGAGATTTGCACCAGGAATCTAGATTATCAATGGGAATTTCCAACACCACTACATCAGAAGATTGATGAGGCATTCGCGACAACGCATATGGGACGACATTAAATACACCTTTCCGATGAATTAGTTGAAAATTATGTTGACGCAAACGTACTGCCCATCTTGCTAATTTTCCTGAAGGATTCTTCATGTTATTTAACCATAAAAGTGAATGGTGATCTGTCAGAACACGAAACCTAGTACCTTCAATATACGGCCTGAATTTATCGATGCAGAAAATCACAGCTAGACATTCCTTTTCCGTTACGGAATAATTTCTTTCTGCACGACTTGCGTAAGCAATCACCTTCTCTTCCCCATCGAGTGTCTGCGTTAAAACACCACATATACCTGTGTCGCATGCATCAATTTGAATAGTGAAAATATGACTGAAATCCGGTTGCGATAAGACGGGAGCTGAAATTAAAGCATCTTTTATACTGAGGAACGCTGATTCTGCCTCGGAGGTCCAAGAAATAGTTTGTTTCTTCCTTTTGCCTTTCAACAAAGAGTTCAAAGGAGCTACTAGACTGGAAAATCCGTTTATGAAGCGACGGTACCACGAGCACATCCCTATAAATCGCTTCATTTCGGTCGAAGTAGTAGGTCTGGGGTAGTTTAGCATAACTGAAACCTTATCCGGATCCGTATGAAGACCATCAGTACCTACAATGAAACCTAAAAATTTCAATAAAGTTTTGAAGAACTCACATTGTATTGTCAAATTGGTATCTGCCAGGATATTTTTCACCTCTGATAGCAACTCTATGTGTTCTTGGAAGGAAGAACTAGTAATAATAATGTCATCCAAGTACGCAAATATCTTCGGTTCGAACTTGGGTCCAAACAGTGCATCTACTAGCCTTTGTTGCGTCTGCGCAGAATTACAAAGTCCAAAAGGAACTACGGAAAACTGAAAAAGACCACAACCTGCAGCGCTAAATGCGGTTTTTTCCTTGGACGAATCATCTAGTGGAATCTGCCAGAAAGCTCTCCTCAGGTCAATTGACGAAATATACTTGGCGTCCCGAAGCATATTTAGTATTCTGTCAATATGAGGCAAGGGATAGGAGTCATGGTTGGTTACCTCATTTGAATAACGGCCGTCAAAACAAAACCGGTACTCACCGCCTTTCTTTTTGACAAGTAAGACTGGAGATGGCCAACTGCTTCTAGAAGGTTCGACAACTCCAAGTTTTATCATCTCATCCAACTCAGAATTCAATATGTTCAGCATATATGGGAATAATAAGTACTGTTTTTTTCTTAAAAGGTTTTACATCACCAGTATCGATGTTCATAATTACTTTTTTTGTTGTACCTGATCCTTTCTTTTCACTACAAATTTCTTGAAGAGATTCAATGATTTTCTTAGCTTGTAATCTTTCTTCTAGGATCAAACTATCTAGAGATAAACATTGCTCAAGTAGATGAACAAGGCGGATTCTGGACCAGAATCCCATGTATTTTCTTATGGAGCTAAACTTTCTGCAATTTTTGGTTCAAACAGGAGTGGGGGAAACGTGTGACGTCATCGACGCAGGATGGAACGAGTTTCGTAGCGATTCAAGCATTCACGGCCCCCTTAGTACTCCACATCACCGCTCAGGCCCTCTTGCGACTCTTCCTCACCCCTCGGCCCCCTTGAGATTCCGCATCAGGGCTCAGACCTCCTTGTCACGTGAACTATCTATTAGTTGAAGAAGGACACTGTAAACACTAGACTCATAAGACGGCATCTGTCAAATGTGAATACATGCCAGCATGGCAGGTTCGGCGTTGCCAGTTGTACAATAAATCATTGTTTATTGTGGCGTTGCCGGTTTAGGAATTAATCGTGAACTACTCGACGAAAATTTGAAGCGCGAAAATGATATATTAATAATAATGAATCAGATTTAATAAAAAACATTACAGAATTATGAGGCTGTATCGTTTCAAAGTGTGATACCTCAATGTTACAAGGTATCTCAAAATACATCATTGAAACAAACATGGCGTCGAAGTGTACAGGGTGCGTCAAAATATATCATTTAAGGAAAAAAAACATGTCGATTTGAAATATGATATTAATGTGTATACAGGGCGTTTCAAAATACATCATTTAAGAAAAAAACATGTCGATTTAACAGAAGTCTAGCGTTCCAACATGTCGGAAGTCTCGTATCTTTGTTAACCAAGTTAGCATCATCAGGAGAAAGAGTAGATCCAAAAGTGTCGAGAGGTTGAGTTTTGTGGACTCAACGTGAGGGCGCGAATGGGGGAGCGAAGTATTCGACAATGACATTTCAAAATACGTTGTTTTCCATGCGTTTTCGATCGTTTTTCGTGCGTTTACGATCGTTTTTCGTGCGTTTTCGATCGTTTTTCGTGCGTTTTCGACCGTTTTCCGTGTGTTCATTCGTTATCGTTTCATCGTTATTGCTGTAACGGTTTTTCGTGATTCAATATGACAGTCATTTATCATTTAACGCGTTTCGCTAACCAAGTTAGCATCATCAGGAAATGACTAAAGTCCATGCTTTGTCATATGAAGATTCATTTTGCGAATTTTCAGACTCTTGAACGGAACACCCAACCTAACTTCTGTTGTTACAGATTAGTGTAGGTCAGCCAATCAGAATGGAGACATCAAATATTGCTCGATTGATTGTGCTAGATGAAATTGAACTAGAGAATGAGGGTCGAATAATAATAATAATAGTGATAAAACATTAAAAGCTTGAAAGTGACGTAGTCAGCGTGGAAGGTGGTGGCGTGTGAGGATTTGTGGAAATAAATGAGTTATTACAAAAAATAATAGCGCAACTGTCAGAAGGGCACTGAGTTGTATATTCACTAATAATGATCGGATCGTCGCACACAGCACGTCAAATGAAAGGATAAGAAATGGAGGAAGAATTGCAAATTCAACAAACTTGTAATTGAAAAATGTTGGGTTATGAACAACTATAAGTTTATTCCAATTGCAGAAGCTTGATTCAAAACGCGGAATTTATTGACAAAGAAAATGAAAAAATCATTGGATACTGAAACATATGATATATTTGGATTCCTGAGGGTGAGAAGATTTCGAATCCATCGAAAAACGACCACTTCCGGTCCTCCGATTTCGATGACTTCAACATCAATGGATTCTTTTAGATGTCATGAAACATAATTGATCATGTGTACAAGCCAAAAGGGCCTTATAACCTATTTTCATTATACTAGCAGCAACAGACCGATGTGGGTACTCATTTCAAATGATTTCATTTGTAGATTATGAAAAGTATGATATACAGTGCCCAATGTGGAACAGCATAGAAAAAATTGCACATTCAAAGAAAATCATTGAACATATTTGAAATGAAAAGTTGTTGGGTTATGAACAACTACGAGTGTAATGTAATTGCAAAAGTTTTATTCAAAACACATAATTTGTTGATAAAAAAATGGAAAAATTATCGTATACTGAAACATATGGTATTTTTGGATTCCTTAGGGTGAGAAGGTTTCGAATCCGTCAAAAACAGGTCACTTCCGGTTTTCACTTCCGGTCGTGCGATGATTTTGACATCAATGGATTCGTTTAGATGTCAAAAAACATAGTTAATCATTTTACGAAGCCAAAAGGACCTCATAACCTATTTTCGCTATACTAGTCGCAACAGGTCGATGTGGGTACTCATTTCAAATGATTTAATGTGTAGACTATGAGAAATATAATATCGAGCGCCTAATGTGAAACAACATAGGAAGAATTGAAAAAGGAATCATTGAAAAAACTTCGGATCGTCACGTACATCATATCAAATGAAAGAAGAAGAATTGCAGAATTCATCGACAACGAAAAAACAAATATGATGCAACATGTCAGAAGGGCACTAACCCACATCTTCATTGATGATAACTGAATCTCAACGTGCAGTACACCAAATGAAAGGGAAACGAATGCAGAATTCATCGACAAAGAAAAAGCAAATCTGACGCAACATGTCAGAAGGGCACAACGCCACATTTTCGTTAATAATTGTCGAATCGTCACGTATAGTGCGTCAAATGAAAGGAAAAGAAATGCAAAATTCATCGACAGAGAAAAAACAAATATGGCTCAGTATGTCAGAGTGACACTAAGCAACATCTTTGTTAATGATAGTTGGATCTCAACGTACAGCACATCAAATGAAAGGGAAACGAATGCAGAATTCATCAACAGAAAAAAAACCGAGACGATGCCAAGAGGGCACAAAGTTGTATCTTCACTAATAATAGTCGCATCATCACATGTAGTACTTCAAATAAAATGGGAAAAAAAAAGCAGAATTCATGTGTTTGTTGCGCTATTGAAATCCAAGGTGACATGGATCAATGTCAACGCTGAATAGGCATCTAACAAAGACTCTTTGATTTTCTTTTGTTTCATTTCAGAATATGTCATCACTAATTTTTATATTCATACCCAAGGTAACATTGATCACTGTCAATGTCGAATCTACATCCGGAGATACGCAGTTCTCAAAGCGACAAAACAAAGGCTCTTTGTTTCATTTTAAAATATGTCATCACTTATTTTACTATAAATACGTCATGCATGGCGAAATGAGTTAGTTGCATCCGTTGAAAGTGATACCAGTGACAAGTGTACCGATTCTATCAGAAAGTAAGTGTTTTAGGTTTGACTTTTTCCTCAGATGAATTTATTCAAATGTAATTCAATTGAAAATTGGTGAGAATTGTTGAATCATTTGATTTCCAAAATTTTTCTCGATATATATATGTTGCATGATTTCAGTCAAATGTTTTACATGTCTTGGTTTGTTTGAGATAGTATTCACATATATTGTGAATCAAAACATAAAGCTTTCATTTTTTATTTTTCACAGATGGATTTACAAAAGTTGAATGCAATTTCAGTCGTGAAGAGAAAGCCAAGTATCAAAGCAGCAGATTTGCCTGTGGAGATGCCGCAGAGGATATTCATTGCCAAAATCGTGAAAGGAAAATTTGGTGAGGCGGTCTTGTTAAATTTGGGAGATAAAGTATCATTTTAGCCCCATCGAGTGACGGAGGCGTATCGTCCTCACTTAGAAGAATTTTCATCAGGAAAATACGCTATTGTGTTCAAAGGGTTCATGAACATTGGGAAACCGAATCATGTCGTTTCATTTGAAATTGTACGAAATTAAGGTTAGTACTGTTTCCAATTTTTTCTCCATTTGATATGCAAAGAGTTTGTGGTTGTATACAGTATTTTTCTTTCGGCTTTAAAATCCTCATTCATAGATATGATCTGCATAAAGTAGTGTTTTCAATATTTTTTGTTCATTTAGTACGTGCAGAATATGTGTTTAAAATTCATTATTTTCAATGAAACTTGATTTTTTTATTATAACAGTAGCTCGCTCATTTTTCGCAATCACTTCATGAAAGACATTACCCTCTCTGTTGAAAAAATTTTTTTTTAGTGTATGTTTGTACTGAAAATCGAATTTATTTCAGAATAATACATCATCAACGTGTGCAATATCAGTCAGAGTCATCTCAACAACAACATTCAAAACCGTCATAGCAACCTTTCCAGAACGAGTTTCAAATCTCAGCAGTTTCCATTTTTGTCAGTCTATAGTTGCACATTATGAGACTAGAATTTGTCGATATTCAGTGATTTGTTGGACAAACTGCACCTATTCAATATATATACAATCGTAGTGAATTTGGAAGACTTTGAAGATTCATCGTGGTGTGTTCCAAAATTCAAGAAAAACACGCCGTTCTGTATGGGTCATTCCAAAGGAAATTTGTTCAGCGACAGTCTCAATAACGTTGATATTTTATATAAATGGCTTTATAATATTCTACCAAAATAAATAAAATATATATATCACACATATCTTTTTTTGAAAATGAAAACTTATCTTATACAGGGAAAGTTGTCAAAAATATGCAAAACAAAAAGTGGCATTTTATATCTTGAATTTTATTCAGGACATTATCATAGATGATTGACATTTGACATTAAATTTCAAGTATGATATTTGGAAATTCATTTCGTATTTTTCAAAATTCCCATTCAAAATAGCATCCTTTGATATAGATACCGGACGAGTCTATTATGTGTAGATAACCTGAGTTTCAATTGTTCGGAGTTCTGAGTTCTTGTACATATAAACATAACAAAGTAACGATACAGACAAATATGAAAAATCGTCATAAAATAATTCAAATCCATTCAAGTGAATTCATGAATTGAAAGATATTTTAACCTCAACTTCGATATTCTGAAACAAAAACACACAGTATTCACAATTCCATCTTTCGTTATTCCAAGTTCATAGTCATCAAAATTGATACGATTATAATATATATAGGAATATAAAACTATCTTCAAATACAGTTGCATGAATGCACATCAAGGATTTTGTCGTAGTAAGGTGACCGGGGCAACTTCAGCATAATATGAATGTTTATAAATATTAGGGAAGATCAAGATCATCAACAGGTATTAAGAAATTCATTTGGTGTCCAAAGCTTTCGGAATACAATGCAAATAATTTTCATTATGACTATTCGTTCGATATTAAATATTATTACCTCAAAATATATCGAAATCATAACACGTTTGCGATTCATTTTTTCAGTTACATTTGAAAAGTGAGTTTCAGTTTGCAGAAATAATAGCCCACACATGTTGGAAATTTTGCCATAGTGTGGTGAAAATCGTATTGAAAATTCTACGAAATATAAGCGCATACATACAGAGTGAATCAATATTTGAAATACGTCGTTTGGAACCCCCCATAACCCTTCTCTAACGAATTTTGGCAGAAAAAATGCCGAGTCGTATTGTAGAGTTAACGTTCGAAATTGGGGAAAATGAAGTATTCAACAGTTTTGCGTGCGTTTTCGAACAGTTTACGTGCCTTTATTCGTTATCGTTCCGTCGTTATTTGTCGTTTTTTTTCCTATTTCAATATGACAGTCATTTAACACTTAACGCGTTTCGCTTACCAAGTAAGCATCATCAGGAGATGACTAAAGTCCACGCTTTGTCGTATGAAAGTTCGTTTTGCGAACCTTGAGGAACAATCAGCCTAACTTCTGGTACAGAGTGGTGTCATAAGCCAATCAGACTGGAGAAATCAAATATCAGTAGAATGATGGTTTTAGATGAAATTGAACTGAATAATGTGGGTCGAATGATAATAATAATAGTGATGAAACATTAAAACTCAACTTGTGTTACAGAGTGGTGTCGGTCAGCCAATCAGAATGGAGGAATCAAATATCGGTCTAATAATTGTGTTAGATGATATTGAACTGGGGAATGTGGGTCGAAAAATAATAATAATAATGATAAAAGATTAAAACTTTGAAAGTGACGTAGTCAGTGTAGGAGGTGGTGGCGTGGTAGAAAATGTGTGAGGATTTGTGGAAATGAATGAGTTATTAGAAAAAAAAATGGAGCAACTGTCAGAAGGGCACTAAGTTGTATATTCGCTGATAATAATCGAATCTTCGCTTACAGCACGTCAAATGAAAGGACAAAAAATCCAGAATTCATTGACGAGAGAATACGAAGATGGCGCAACATGTCAGAAAGACATTAAGTCACAATTTCACTCATGATATTTGGATCTTAACGTGCAGCACATCAAATGAAAGAGAAACGAATGCAGAATGTTATCGACAAAGAAAAAACAAAGATGACGCAACATGTCAGGAAGGAACGAAGCCACATCTCCGTTAATGACAATTGAATCTCAACGTGCAGTACATTGACTGAAAAAGAAAAAAAATGCAGAATTCATTGACAGACAAAAAAAAAACAAGGACAACGTAACATGTCAGAAGGGCAATGAGCCGTATTTTCGTTAATGATGATTTGTTCTCAACGTACAGCACATCAAATGAAATGGAAACGAATGCAGAAATCATCGACAGAGAAAAAACAAAGATGGCGCAACATGTCAGAAGTGTTGAATGACTGTCATATTGAAATAGGAAAAAAACGACAATAACGACGAAACAATAACGAATAAAGGCACGTAAACTGTTCGAAAACGCACGCAAAACTGTTGAATACTTCACTTTCCCCAATTTCGAACGTTAACTCTACAATACGACTCAGCATTATTTCTGCCAAAATTCGTTAGAGAAGGGTTATGGGGGGTTCCAAACGACGTATTTCAAATATTGATTCACTCTGTATGTATGCGCTTATATTTCGTAGAATTTTCAATACGATTTTCACCACACTATGGCAAAATTTCCAACATGTGTGGGCTATTATTTCTGCAAACTGAAACTCACTTTTCAAATGTAACTGAAAAAATGAATCGCAAACGTGTTATGATTTCGATATATTTTGAGGCAATAATATTTAATATCGAACGAATAGTCATAAAGAAAATTATTTGCATTGTATTCCGAAAGCTTTGGACACCGAATGAATTTCTTAATACCTGTTGATGATCTTGATCTTCCCTAATATTCATAAACATTCATATTATGCTGAAGTTGTAACTTTGCCCCGGTCACCTCACTACGACAAAATGCTTGATGTGCATTCATGCAACTGTATTTGAAGATAGTTTTATATTCCTATATATATTATAATCGTATCAATTTTGATGATTATGAACTTGGAATAACGAAAGATGGAATTGTGAATACTGTGTGTTTTTGTTTCAGAATATCGAAGTTGAGGTTAAAATATCTTTCAATTCATGAATTCACTTGAATGGATTTGAATTATTTTATGACGATTTTTCATATTTGTCTGTATCGTTACTTTGTTATGTTTATATGTCCAAGAACTCAGAACTCCGAACAAATGAAACTCAGGTTATCTACACATAATAGACTCGTCCGGTATCTATATCAAAGGATGCTATTTTGAATGGGATTTTCGAAAAAACTAAAATACGGAATGAATTTCCAAATATCACACTTGGAATTCAATGTCAAATGTCAATCATCTATGATAATGTCCTGAATAAAATTCAAGATATAAAATGCCACTTTTTGTTATATCGACCCAACGAATCAGAATTTAAAATGACAGACAAACTTATTTTCTTTATTTCTAAAATGTCCTGTTTTTGTCAACTTAGTATCTTTCAATATGATGTTTCTTCATCTCTATAAAATCTGGTATATAATTTTTTGTTATTGCATATTTTTGACAACTTTCCCTGTATAAGATAAGTTTTCATTTTCAATAAAAGATGTGTGTGATATGTATTGTATTTATTTTGGTAGTATATTATAAAGCCATTTATATAAAATATCAACGTTATTGAGACTGCAGCTGAACAAATTTCCTTTGGAATGACCCATATAGAACGGTGTGTTTTTCTTGAATTTTGGAACACACCACGATGAATCTTCAAAGTCTTCCAAATTCACTACGGTTGTATATATTGAATAGGTGCAGTTTGTCCAACAAATCACTGAATATCGACAAATTCTAGCCTCATAATGTGCAACTATAGACTGACAAAAATGAAAACTGCTGAGATTTCAAACTCGTTCTGGAAAGGTTGCTATGACGGTTTTGAATGTTGTTGTTGAGATGACTCTGACTGATACTGCATACGTTCATGTATTATCCTGAAATAAATTCGATTTTTCAATAAAAACATACACTAAAAAAATGTTTTGGCAACAGAGAGGGTAATGTCTTTCATGAAGTAATTGCCACACTTATAATGAAAATAAAAAATCAAGTGTCATCCAAAATAAAGAATTTAAAACACATATTCTGCACATACTAAGTGAAGGAAAAATATTGTATGAAAACACTACTTTATGCGGATCATATCTGTGAGTGAGAATTTTTGACCCGAATGAAAAATATTGTATACACCCAAAAACTCTTTGCCTATAAAACAAAGAAAAAATTGGAAACAGTACTAACCTTAATTTTGTACAATCTCAAATGAAACGACAAGATTCGGTTTCCCAATGTCCATTAACCCTTTGAACACAATAGCGTATTTTCCAGATGAAAATTCTTCTAAGTGAGGACGATACGCCTCCGTCACTCGGTGGGGCAGAAATGATACTTCATCTCCCAAATCTAACAAGACCGCCTCACCAAATTTTCCTTTCACGATTTTGCCAGTGAATATCCTCTGCGGCATCTCCACAGGCAAATCTGCTACTTTGATACTTGGCTTTCTCTTCACGATCGAACTTACATTCAACTTTTGTAAATCCATCTGTGAAAAATAAAAAATGAAAGCTTCATGTTTTGATTGACAATATATGCGAATACTATCTCAAACAAACCACGACATGTAAAACATTTGACTGAAATCATCCAACATATATATCGAGAAAAATTTTGGAAATCAAATGATTCAACAATTCTCACCAATTTTCAATTAAATTACATTTGAATAAATTCATCTGAGGAAAAAGTCAAACCTAAAACACTTACTTTCAAATAGAATCGGTGCACTTGTCACTGGTATCACTTTCAACGGATGCAACTAACTCATTTCGCCATGCATGACGTATTTATAGTAAAATGAGTGATGACATATTTTAAAATGAAACAAAGGGCCTTTGTTTCGTCGCTTTGAGAACTGCGTATCTCCGGATGTAGATTCGACATTTACAGTGATCAATGTCACTTTGGGTTTGAATATAAAAATCAGTGATGACATATTCTGAAATGAAACAAAAGAAAATCAAAGAGTCTTTGTTATATGCATATTCAGCGTTGACATTGATCCATGTCACCTTGGATTTGAATAGCGCAACAAACACATGAATTCTGCTTTTTTCCCCCATTTTATTTGAAGTGCTACATGTGATGATGCGACTATTATTAGTGAAGATACAACTTTGTGCCCTCTTGGCATCGTCTCGGTTTTTTTTTGTTGATGAATTCTGCATTCGTTTTCCTTTCATTTGATTTACTGCACGTTGAGATTCAGTTATCATTAATGAAGATGTGGGTTAGTGCCCTTCTGACATGTTGCACCATATTTGTTTTTTCGTTGTTGATGAATTCTGCAATTTTTCTTCTTTCATTTGACATGATGTACGTGGCGATCCGAAGTTTTTTCGAAGATTCTCTCTGCAATTCTTCCTATGCTGTTTCACATTAGGCGCTCGATATTATATTTTTCATTGTCTACACATTAAATAATTTGAAATGAGTACCCACATCGACCTGTTGCGACTAGTATAGCGAAAATAGGTTATGAGGTCCTTTTGGCTTCGTAAAATGATTAACTATGTTTTTTGACATCTAAAGGAATCCATTGATGTCAAAATCATCGGAATCGGACGACCGGAAGTGAAAACCGAAAGTGACCTGTTTTTGACGGATTCGAAACCTTCTCACCCTAAGGAATCCAAAAATACCATATGTTCCAGTATACGATGATTATTTCATTTTTTGTCAACAAATTATGTGTTTTCAATGAAACTTTTGCAATTACATTACACTCGTAGTTGTTCATAACCCAACAACTTTTAATTTCAAATATGTTCAATGATTTTCTTTAAATGTGCAATTCTTTCTATGGTGTTTCATATTGGGCACTGTATATCATACTTTTCATAATCTACAAATGAAATCATTTGAAATGAGTACCGACATCGGTCTGTTGCTGCTAGTATAATGAAAATAGGTTATAAGGCCCTTTTGGCTTCGACAAATGATTAATTATGTTTCATGACATCTAAACGAATCCATTGATGTTGAAGTCATCGAAATCGGAGGACCGGAAGTGGAAACCGGAAGTGGTCGTTTTTTGATGGATTCGAAATCTTCTCACCCTAAGGAATCTAAATATATCATATGTTTCAGTATCCAATGATTTTTTCATTTTCTTTGTCAATAAATTCTGCGTTTTGAATCAAGCTTCTGCAATTGGAATAAACTTATAGTTGTTCATAACCCAACATTTTTTAATTACAAGTTTGTTGAATTTGCAATTCTTCCTCCATTTCTGATCCTTTCATTTGACGTGCTGTGTGCGACGATCCGATCATTATTAGTGAATAATCAACTCAGTGCCCTTCTGACAGTTGCGCTATTATTTTTTGTAATAACTCATTTATTTCCACAAATCCTCACACACGCCACCACCTCCCACGCTGACTACGTCACTTTCAAGCTTTTATTGTTTTATCACTATTATTATTATGATTCGACCCTCATTCTCCAGTTCAATTTCATTTAGCACAATCAATCGAGCAATATTTGATGTATCCATTCTGATTGGCTGACCTACACTACTCTGTAACAACAGAAGTTAGGTTGGGTGTTCCACAAGGTTCCGTTCAAGAGTCTGAGAATTCGCAAAATGAATCTTCATATGACAAAGCATGGACGTTAGTCATTTCCTGATGATGCTAACTTGGTTAGCGAAACGCGTTAAATGATAAATGACTTTCATATTGAAACACAAAAAACCGTTACGACAATAACGATGAAACGATAACGAATAAACGCACGGAAAACGGTAGAAGGCGCACGAAAAACGATCGAAAACGCACGAAAAACGATCGTAAACGCACGGAAAACGATCGAAAACGCACGGAAAACCACGTATTTTGAAATGTCATTGTCGAATACTTGGCTCCCTCATTGCCCGAACGTTGAGTCCACAATGCTTAACCTCTCGACACATTTGGATCTACTCTTTCTCCTGATGATGCTAACTTGGTTAACAAAGATACGAGACTTCCGACATGTTGGAACGCTAGACTTCTGTTGAATCGACATGTTTTTTTCTTAAATGATGTATTTTGAAACGCCCTGTATACACATTAATATCATATTTCAAATCGACATGTTTTTTTCCTTAAATGATATATTTTGACGCACCCTGTACACTTCGACGTCATATTTGTTTTCAATGATGTATTTTGAGATACCTTGTACACATTGAGGGATCGCACGTTGAAAACTTACAGCCTCGTGGAACTGTTATGTTTTTTCTTAAATGATGTATTTTGACGCACCCTGTACACTTCGACGCCATATTTGTTTTCAATGATGTATTTTGAGATACCTTGTAACATTGAGGGATCACACTTTGAAACGATACAGCATCATTAATCTGTAATGTTTTTTATTAAATCTGATTCATTATTATTAATATATCATTTTCGCGCTTTTAATTTTCGTGGAGTAGTTCACGATTAATTCCTAAACCGGCAACGCCACATTGCCCCATAAACAATGATTTATTGTCCAACTGGCAACGCCGAACCTGCCATGCTGGCATGTATTCACATTTGACAGATGCCGTCTTATGAGTCTAGTGTTTACAGTGTCCTTCTTCAACCAATAGATAGTTCAGCTAGTGACTCATAGATGACTCTGTGTGTTCTATAACTTTTCTTGTTTCCATATACTTTTGTATCGATGAATCGAGCACCTATTTTTGTGCGGTTACTGATAACAGGACATGAAACAATTCTGTACGATAAATTATTCAAATGAATCTCTCAATATACGCAAAGCCACGTAAATTTGTGCATCGATTACGTCACACGCGCCTCTCGCTCTTACACACACACATGCACCTCTTTACATGAAATATTAATTATTTCCCAAATCTAAGTATATTTTTCTATCTTCAATATGATAATGACGATTACAATCTACGGAAAAATATCTCTTACAGTAAGTATTGTACCGCACAATTTGTTTTGATGTTATATGGCTATAAATACCCAACATTCGCAGTTAACTTCAATATCTTACGATGGTGTAGAGGCTAAGGACAATGTCTACGGCGCGGACGACCCAGGTTCGAATCTCATAACTATAAACTTTTTTTAATTAAAATCACGTGACAAGGAGGTCTGAGCGCTGATGCGGAATCCCAAGGGGGCCGAGGGGTGAGGAAGAGTCGCAAGAGGGCCTGAGCGGTGATGTGGAGTACTAAGGGGGGGCGAGGGCAAGGGGTTCCATGCTTGATTCGATACGATACTCGTTCCATCCTGCGTCGATGACGTCACACGTTTCCCCCACTCCTGTTTGAACCAAAAATTGCAGAAAGTTTAGCTCCATAAGAAAATACATGGGATTTTGGGCCAGAATCCGCCTTGGTCATCTTCCAATAAATAGTTCAGCTAGTGACTCATAGGTGGCGCTAGGATTAGTGTTTACAGTGTCCTTCTTCAACCAGAAGATAGTTCAGCTAGTGACTCATAGGTGGCGTTAAGATTAGTGTTTACAGTGTCCTTCTTCAACCAATAGATAGTTCAGCTAGTGACTCATAGGTGGCGTTAAGATTAGTGTTTACAGTGTCCTTCTTCAACCAATAGATAGTTCAGCTAGTGACTCATAGGTGGCGCCAGTGTGGTGTACTCGCGACGATGCATCTGGGTCACGTGACAATTTGGAGCGCTCTGATTGGTGTACTCGCGACGATGCGTCTGGGTCACGTGACAATTTGGAGCGCTCTGATTGGTCGCAGGATCCAAAATTGCCAGAATGAACCTCCATAAGAAAATACATGGGGTTTTGATTTAGAAGCCCTGCTGCCTATATACTGTTATTCTATTCAACAATGCATCTCTTGTGTGAATAGGTGTAGCGTAAACAAGGCTTTTTAGATGCCCCCACAGAAAGAAATCCAATGGATTTGAATCCGGAGACCGCGATGGCCATGAATATGGCCCACCTCTACCAATCCATCTATTGTGGAGAATATGGTTCAGATGGTCACGCACAATCAAACTAAAATGAGGAGGAGCGCCATCATGCATAAACCACATATCTCTTCGGGTTTGCAATGGAACATGTTCCAAAAGTCCATTCAAATCGTTCTGAATGAACTCCAAATAACGGTTTCCATTCAATCGGACCTGTAGAACGAATTGTCCTATAAGATGGTTTCCTATGATACCAGCCCAAACATTCACGTTGAATTTCCATTGGTGTTTGGTTTGCAATATCCCATGGGGATTTTCTTCGGCCCATATATGGAGATTATGAGAGTTGATAACTCCATCTCTACTGAAATCTGCTTCATCAGTGAATAAAACTCGATTAATAAAAGTCATATCCTCTCTTTGCCTATCCATGAACCAATTAGCATATTCCAGTCGTGCTGGAAAATCTTGAGGTGTCATGGCATGTACCTTCTGGATGTGAAATGGGTGGAGCAGTGGTTCCCTAATTATTCTATGAATAGTGGACTTGGATGTATGGAACTGTTCTGATAGATTTCTAATGCTCATTGAAGGATCATCAGCGACGGCTTCCAAAATATTTTCCTCCAATACAACAGTACGTACAGTCCTAGGAGCGCCCTCACCACCTCGTTTTGGCAAAACTGTACCTACAATAATATCGAAATGAAACAACGTGCTCAAATTAATTATCAATTATTACATACCTGTCTCCCTCAAGCTGCGATCGACACGCTCGAATGTTTCTCTTGACGGTACTGTTCGATTGGGAAAATGCTCGGAATACAGACGACGAGCTTCTGCAGCATTACAAAATGCTCGTCCATAAAATACATGCATATCTGCATATTCATTGAATGTAAACTGTTCGGCCATATCAAAAAAATTCAAAATATCCTATAGAATATTGACAATACAATGATAGTCATATGACAACGCACCACTCAACAAAACAAAATCGCATTCCAGTTTCTCATTTTTAATCAAAACTTTCTAAAAGGTTTTTTTGTCAACATCTGTGAAAGAAATGGAACATAATAATTCCCTGGATATTTTTCACCTGATCATGTGCAGCCGTTTTTGTAGTTCATTCGTTTGCTTTTTATTAGTATAGTGAATATTTTTTCCGATGTGCGTTTTTTCAGCTAAATTTAGATTCGTGTTAAAGAATTTCTCCCATAAAATTATAATTATCAGTGAAACTCCTCAACAGTTTAGCTGTGAAGAAGAATTTGAAACATTCGAATGTTGAGTTTCATGAGATTCAGATAACTGATCAACACGAAACGTGATTATTCCACACGTATTATGTACATACAAAATATGGAATGAATTCGATATTTCATAGTAGAGTAGCTTGTTGGTTTAAAAACACCACGAATCTACAGAACTTGATATTTCTTTTGAAAAAATATCTGCTATCACAATTGTGACTTAAACTTCCATATAAGTACTGTACTTTTTGTTTACGGCTTCATTTTAGCATACTTTGTATTATTCCTGTTATAAATGTTGTTGAATTAACGTTATCATTATTATTTCTGCTTTGATAATTATTCATTTCAAATAATGGTGGACGAGCGGGTTTGATGTCGTCGAGTAGAACTACATTTTTATCAAGACTCGTTGCTCTGATCGACTTTCCACACGAGTACTTTTATTCATAAAATTGTCCAAGTAACCTTATTTTGTTGAAAAATATTGAAAAATATCTTGTCATTTCAAAGTTTTGGGGTGTGGACCATCGGGGGTAGTCCGTTCCTGACTTTGTAGCAAAACAACTGACTCCTGCATGAAAGCTCATCGACGGAATTCATTTGTTTAGTCAGTTACCAAAATTTGGATGATTTTGAATATTCACTTGAAAAGTTATCAAAGAAAAACATTTTTCATTTTGTAACTTCGAGGGCCCGTAACTTGGTTACGAAGACTTTTAGGAAAAAAAGTTATATGAAGTACTGGTGATATTTTAACCCCATCTATACATTCCCGAGAGGAAAAGAGGAAGTCCAGGGACACCCTGTATATATATATATATATATATATATATATATATATAGATATATATATATATATATATGTTATATTAGAAAAATCAATGCACCCTTTGTCCAAAGATTGCACCATAATAAACAAACATTGCATCAGCCACTACGCAGTTACCCAGGAAATGACTCAGCATATTCAGCACATTTCCAAGGTTTTTCTAGAACATTCGAAGAAACGCATATCTACATCAGCAGTTCCTGATCCTATAAATATGGGAAAACAAGAGGACGCCTCATTCTTGAATCACTTCGCGACTATCCAAGTTCGTCGAAATCTTGAATCATTTTTGTAATATTTAATACTTTATTGTAAATATTATATTCAATAAAGTTTGTTTTTAAAAATATAAATTCAGTGTGAACCACATAACAAATTGGCGCAGTCGGTAGGATCTTGAGAAACGCTGATATCCAAACAGCGGTAGTCTCCAGACTTTCGACAAGAAGAAGAACAAGCACCAACCCCAGTGGACAGGACGGTCTCTTCAGCAACAAGAAACCCGCATAAGTCGTCGCCGTTGCCCATCCGTTGTGAAGAAATCACTCCAGGAAACACGCGTAAGTCGTCGAACGCTGCTCATCTTGCTGTAGCCAGAGCTCATGAAGTAGGATTTCATCCCGCCACACCAAGCAACCAGAAGCCACAACGAAAAAAAAAAAAAGAAGAATAGAATAAAAAACTAGAATAAGGAAAAGCGTGAGTACACTTTGAATTATCATCACAATTGAAGTTGAAATTTTGATTAACCCTTGTTCAAATTTTGAATAATAATTTAAAAATGGCTGAAAATGATCCAATTGAACCCTACAAACTTTCTGAAATATTTTCAATTGTTCCTGAATACGATGGTGATTCAATTTCGCTAGGAAATTTCATAAATGCTTGCGATCATGCCGAACGCATGGCCGTAGACCAACAAAAAACTTTACTTACAATACATATTAGAAATAAATTAAAAGGAAAAGCTGCTCAATTGATAAATTCCAGAAACCCAGGAACTTATCAAGAGATCAGAGGTTTATTAAATTCTCACTCTGGTGATACGCGAGATCTAACGTCACTAATTCAAGATCTACAGAGAATAAAACAAGGAAATGGAGAAAATGCACTGACATTTTTCTCAAGACTACAAAGTCACAATGCAAAAATGTTATCTTGCATACAAGCTTCAAACTTGACTCACGAACAAAAATTATCACAATCAGTACTAATCGAGTCAATGATATTAAATACTTCATTGACAGGACTAGAACCCAAACTAGGTCACATTATACGAGCAAGTAACCCAACAACGATGTTAGAAGCATCAATTAGAATAAAACGTGAGATACAGCTCTCATACTTTGAAAATCAAAGATTGAATACACGTTTACCCCCAAATCAAAGTCAGAACAAACCAAGACAAATGGCAAACACCCAAAATAATTTCCAAAGAAATTATATGCAAAGCCAAAATCCAATAAGACCCATTGGAAATCAAAATCAAAGTCAAAGCTTTCAACAAGGTTTTCAAAGACCACAAAGCTACCAACAATCATATATTCCAAGACCCAACTTTCCAGTACAACAACGTACACAACCTAATCAAACAAACCAATTCAGACAACAGAATTACGGTCAACCACAAAATAGGCCAACAATTCAGAAAAATCCCCAAAATCCAACAAATAATAACATGAGAACCCATTATCTTGATTACAATGATTATAATTATGACAATGAGTATGACCAAAACGAATATCTTTATAATGACAACCAAGACGAATACAGTTCGGAAAATAATTCATTTTATGATGAAAACAATTATTTTCAAAATCAATGTGAAGAAGAACAATTCTATGAGGATTTTCACAATACCCTGTCTTTAGACAACCCTCCTATAGCCAACCCTCATATAGAGAACCCATGTATACGAACTACCAACAGTCATTCAGACAATATCAATCCCCAATTACGACAAACCCAGTATACAGACAAGCTATTAATAGACCCATCATGCGTAGCACAGCCGATAACCGAGAAATTTGCGGCAGTCATCAAAACGAATATCAGTCCCGTTCGAACAATGAACAAAGAACAATTATTCGTATAAGTCCGATCCTAAGCAATCTTTATTACATAAACAGTCTAAGTAACTTTAAAATACTAATTGATACCGGAGCAGGAATATCAATTTTCAAAAAGAAAACTGTAGAAAATTATTCAAAACGATTTAAAGAAAATATTCAAATAACAGGAGTAACTGAAGGAAAAGTAACAATTAATAAATCTGTATTATTACCATTCGGAAAAAATAGAGTTGAACACAAAGTCTATATTCACGATTTAGATATCGATTTTGACGGAATTTTAGGATGTGATTTTTTGGAACATTTTGAAGGAGTTGTAGATATAAAAGATCAACAATTAAAATTAAATTATGGCACTCCCACTAATGAAAGCAACAGAAATGATTGATGACCAAAAACCGGAAGAGAAACAAAATCAAAATAAAGTCACTCTCAATCCTGAAACATCAATGGCTGAAATAAATGATATTTTTGAGTATGACCCTGATAATTATTTTTTCGAAAGTAAATACGATTATTACAAATACTTAGAAGATGAAATTCCCATCAATAATATAAAAATCGAACCAAGAGTAGAAAAAGTATTTAAATTAAAATCGAAACTAAGAAATACAGAAGCTATACTGTTAGCTGCTGAAAAGGAAAAAGTAAGACTTCCAAACGCTCTTGTAAAAATAAATGAAAAAGGAGAATTTTTAGTAACAGTTGTAAATGGAAACGCAATTGAAAAATCCATTGATTTCCCAGACTTACAATTTGAAAAATTTAATGAATATGAAATTCAAAATGATTTTAGTGAAATTTTTCCAACTCGCTCAACAGAAATAAAAAGTTTGCTTCGTTTAGAACATTTGAATGAAGAAGAAAAAGAACTAATTGAGAACCTTTGTTTAGAATTCTCAGACATATTCTATATAGAAGGAGATCCTTTAACATTCACGAGTGAAATAAAACATTCTGTAAAACTAAAAGAGAATGCCCAACCCATCTCAACAAAATCTTATCGGTATCCACACATTCATAAAAATGAAGTGAAAACACAAATTTCAAAATTACTAGAACAAAACATAATACGACCATCAGTCTCACCTTGGTCAGCCCCAGTTTGGATAGTACCTAAAAAACTTGACGCATCTGGAAAACAGAAATGGCGCGTTGTAATTGATTACAGGAAATTAAATGAAATCACAGTAGACGATAAATATCCTCTACCTAATATCTCAGACCTTTTAGATCAATTAGGAAAGTGCCAATACTTTACAACACTTGACTTAGCATCAGGATTCCACCAAATTGAAATGGATCCTAAAGACATAGAAAAAACTGCATTTTCCGTAGAAAATGGCCTCTACGAATTTCTGAGAATGCCATTCGGGATGAAAAACTCACCCTTCAACGAATTTTAGACCATATATTACCCGGACTTAGAAACGAAAGATGTCTAGTCTACATGGACGACATAATAATTTATTCCCCAACAATTGACGACCACTTGCAAAATTTAAAACTAGTATTCAAACGCTTAAGAAAAGCTAATTTAAAAATACAACCCGACAAATGCGAATTTTTAAGACAAGAAATTGCATACTTAGGACACCTTATAACCAAAAATGGAGTAAAACCAAACCCAGAAAAGGTGAATTGCATAATAGACTTTCCAGAGCCTATAAACGTTAAAGAAATAAAACAATTTTTAGGTTTAGCAGGTTATTACCGAAAATTTATTTTCCAAAATATCTAAACCAATGACACATTTATTCATTTATTACAAAAAGATGTGAAATTTAATTTCGACAATGAATGTAAAATTGCATTTCAAGAATTGAAAAAAGCATTAACGTCAACCCCAATTCTAATATACCCTAATTTTGACGAACCCTTTATTTTAACAACAGACGCATCTTCCTTTGCAATAGGAGCAGTATTATCTCAAGGACCCATAGGAAAAGCCGAGACAAAATACTCTACCATAGAAAGAGAATTATTAGCTATGGTATGGGCAGTTAAACATTTTCGTCCCTACCTTTATGGAAGAAAATTTAATTTTATAGTAGACCATCGCCCTTTAACGTGGTTATTTTCAATCAAAGACCCTGGCAGCCGATTAGCCAGATGGCGATTAAAATTAGAAGAATACCAATTCAATGTAATTTATAGACCCGGAAAAATACACAAAAACGCAGACGCTTTGTTTAGAATTAAAATAAACTATTTCAAAGAATGCGCAAAATTTCATTCAAAAATTTTCGCAATCGAAAATGAAAATCAAAATGAAAACGAAGAAATTTCAGATACTGAAACTGAAATAGGTCAAGAAACAATTTTTGAAGAATTGAAAAACTTTACAAAACTTTATGAATCAAAATCACTAATTGACTATTCTAAATTCATTTTTACTAATGACCAATTTTTAGACAAAAAACATAAAGATATAATTGTTTTTCTGCAAAGAAACAAACTTACAGAAATCCATGACAAAATACTCGAAGACATTTTCGAAGAATATCCCGATTTCTTCTATAACAAAATCAATGTTGATCCCATTACCTTTTGATCATGACGGAGCAATAGAATACTTGTTTAGCTCTCTATATAAAGACCAAAATTTATTTGTACCAAATAAAGTATACCAACTCGAAACAAATGTAGGATTCCCAATACAAGAAATGTTATCCTATATTTTAGCTGACAAAGATGACCTAAAATTCCAAATATGTCAAAACATTGTAACGACCCCTGACAAAGATCAGATTCCAATAATATTAGACCAGTTTCATAACGGTAAAAACAATTCACACCGTGGAATAAATGAAACTCTACGAAGAATAAAACAAAATTACAACTGGAACGGTATAACAAAAGATGTTGAAAATTTTATTAAAGCCTGTGAGGTATGTCAAAAAACAAAAATTTGCAGGAAAAACTTAGAAAATCCGTTAGTAATCACGGAAACTCCAAAAACAGCTTTTGAAAGAATAAATATAGACATTTTAGAAATTCCAACGAAGAATTATCTTCTTACAATTCGAGATGAACTTACAAAATTCACTCAAGCATACCCTATATCTGATAAAACAGCGAAATCAGTCGTAAACACATTATTGCTATATTTCCAACATTATGGAACACCACTAAGAATCCATGCCGATTCAGGAAAAGAATTTAATAATTACTTATTAAAAGACATATGTTTACTCTATAATATTAAATTAACATTTTCTAGTGTTGACCATCCACAATCAAATGGCTCACTTGAAAGATTCCATGCCACCCTAATGGAAATGATAAGAGTTAATCTAGCAGAAAACCCCAAAGGCCACCCATTTTCTATTATACCCTATGCTGTTATATGTTATAACAACAGTTCAAACAAAACCCACGGATTTAGTCCTTATGAATTAATATTCGGACACACATCCGGTAGACCCCCAGAAACTTTATATAATCAAAAAGACCTTATGACGAAGTATGTCAGAGATCTTAACAATCGTATGGAATATTACTACAAAGTAGCACGCACAAACACTGAACGAAAGAAAGAAAAAGCTAAAGTAAGATTTGATAGTAACTTACATCATGAACCAAAAACTCACAATATAGGTGACAAAGTATATGTAAAAGAGTCCCAAATCAAAAATAAGTTAGAAAATAAATTCAACGGACCTTTTGAAGTATTAGAAATTTTCAAAAACTCAGCATTACTGATAAATCCTGAAACTAACCAAACAACAAAAGTCAATTTCGATAGACTGAAACCAAGTTTTGTTTCAGATCAAGAATGAGTCTTCTACTGGCACTAACGATTCAAATAATCAACGCCCAGTATATGCTAGTACCTGTGAACAACACTATAGGTATTTATTACCATGAAACCGGAAGCATGAAAATATCAAATGAAAAATGGACTTTATTAGTTGTAAAAGACATGGCACCTGTAAAACAAGCCATTGCCCATAATCGAAACATTCTAAGTAATCTCATTCACCTACTTGAAACAAACAATTTGAGAATGAAAACTTTCAGTTCAGAGATAAGCACACATATTAGCCTTTTAAATAAAGTAGCTGATTCAGTAGAATTAAAATATGAAGAGACGCAAATAGACGCGAATGATTACAATAAGAATAATAAGCGATATAAACGAGGACTTTTAAATGGAATAGGTTCCGTATGGAAAGCAATAACCGGCAACCTTGACACCAGTGACGGCGAATATTTTAATGAATGCATTAACAAGATTTATAAAGATGAACACCAAATTGAAAATTTATTAAAAAACCAAATTTCAGTCACAACCTCTGTAATTAAAGAATTTAATACTACAATACGACAATTACAGGTTGATGAACAAGCATTTAATGAAGATATAGTTCAAATTGAAGCATGGATATATACGCTATCCGACAGAGTATCTTTAATAAACGCAAGGTTGAAAGCCATCCAAATTTGTGAACAACTTTTAGAAAGTTATGTATTTCTAGAAGATTATTTAAATGATATGCTGAACGCAATTACTTTTGCCAGACTTCATATCATTCACACATCAATCATAAAGCAAAACGATTTAGTTTCGTCCCTTCAGGAAATTGCTCAAACAATACAAAGAAACAATTTACCTTTACCAACAAGACTTTCTTCAATATCAAAATATCTAAACATAATTGAATTACAAGCTTTTCAAGCAGATTCAAGACTTGTCTTTATTTTAAAAATACCACTAGTAGAACCTGAATTATATACTGTCTATAGATTGTACCCCATTCCAATTTTGGACAATCGAACAGGGTTACATCACATTTTACCCACAAACAAGAAATGTATAGCAAAAGATGATGATTCAATGCTGTATGCTGCATTAGAAAATCTAAATTCATGTAAAAACTTAAACTATAATATTGATATATGTCAAAATGTAATTTCGTACCCAATTGATAGTAACGCAAAGTGCGAAGCTCAAATTTTGAGACCACTTTCAGAACTTCCTAGAATGTGTTCAATTTCACTTTTATTTGCAAAAGATTACAATGTCTATGAAATACAAAGTAATACTTGGCTAATTGCATTATCAGACCCGTTAGCTGTAACAATAAATTGCCAAAAACGTGAGGTTGAAACACGAATTATAAAAACCAATTCAATCTTGAAACTTCAAGATAATTGTAATGCTTTCATTGGAAACACAAGAGTGTATTCAAAAATACTTGCAAATGAACAGAATGTAACTTATAAAAGTCATCCAATTTTAATACCATATCAATGTTGCAAATATGTACCAGAAAAAGAAAGTTTACCACACTTAAAACCTTTGAAATTGAGTAAATTGAATGTAGACAATCTCAATATTGCTCAACATAAATTAGATCAATATTCAGATCAGTTGGACCAAATTATAAATGAACCATTCGTAAACCGACATGTTTCATGGTTTACTATTTTCACAATTGTAATAATTGTAATAATAATAGTACTTTACATATTTTGTAAATGTAGAAGAAGACGTTCTATGCAAATTGGTATAATGACATCAAGCAATGATGATCAACCACCTGGACCCAGAAGAACTTTCGCTTCATTACGAAGATTACTCCCAGCTCCAGGAAGAAGACCCAGTATCCACCTAGAGGAACCCATTGAAGAAGAAATTGAGTTAAGCTCAAATAAAACATTTGCTTGACTGAAAGTTGCAGCACCGCATCAACTTTCTTTTCAAGGGGGAAGTTGTTATATTAGAAAAATCAATGCACCCTTTGTCCAAAGATTGCACCATAATAAACAAACATTGCATCAGCCACTACGCAGTTACCCAGGCAAAGACTCAGCATATTCAGCACATTTCCAAGGTTTTTCTAGAACATTCGAAGAAACGCATATCTACATCAGCAGTTCCTGATTCTATAAATATGGGAAAACAAGAGGACGCCTCATTCTTGAATCACTTCGCGACTATCCAAGTTCGTCGAAATCTTGAATCATTTTTGTAATATTTAATACTTTATTGTAAATTTTATATTCAATAAAGTTTGTTTTTAAAAATATAAATTCAGTGTGAACCACATAACATATATATATATATATATATATATATATATATATATATATATATATATATATATATAGGAATATAAAATTATCTTCAAATACAGTTGCATGAATGCACATCAAGCATTTTGTCGTAGTACGGTGACCGGGGCAAAGTTGCAACTTCAGCATAATATGAATGTTTATAAATATTAGGGAAGGTCAAGATCATCAACAGGTATCAAGAAATTCATTCGATGTCCAAAGCTTTCGGAATATAATGCAAATAGTTTTCTTTATGACTATTCGTTCGATATTAAATATTATTACCTCAAAATATATCGAAATCATAACATGTATGCGATTCATTTTTTCAGTTACATATGAAAAGTGAGTTTCAGTTTGCAGAAATAATAGCCCACACATGTTGGAAATTTTGCCATAGTGTGGTGAAAATCGTATTGAAAATTCTACGAAATATAAGCGCATACATACAGAGTGAATCAATATTTGAAATACGTCGTTTGGAACCCCCCATAACCCTTCTCTATCGAATTTTGGCAGAAATAATGCTGAATCGTATTGTAGAGTTAACGTTCGAAATTGGGGAAAGTGAAGTATTCAACAGTTTTGCGTGCGTTTTCGAACAGTTTACGTGCCTTTATTCGTTATCCTTTCGTCGTTATTGTCGTTGTTTTTCCTATTTCAATATGACAGTTATTTAACACATTAACGCGTTTCGCTTAGCAAGTAAGCATCATCAGGAGATGACTAAAGTCCACGCTTTGTCGTATGAAGGTTCGTTTTGCGAATTTTCAGACTCCTGAATGGAACCTTGAGGAACAATAAGTCTAACTTCTGGTACAGAGTGGTGTCGTAAGCCAATCAGACTGGAGAAATCAAATATCAGTAGAATGATGGTTTTAGATGAAATTGAACTGAAGAATGTGGGTCGAATAATAATAATAGTGATAAAACATTAAAACTCAACTTGTGTTTCAGAGTGGTGTCGGTTAGCCAATCAGAATGGAGGAATCAAATATCGGTCTAATAATTGTGTAAGATGATATTGAACTGGGGAATGTGGGTCGAAAAATAATAATAATAATTGATAAAATAATAAAACTTTGAAAGTGACGTAGTCAGCGTAGGAGGTGGTGGCGTTGTAGAAAATGTGCGAGGATTTGTGAAAATGAATGAGTTATTAGAAAAAAATATGGAGCAACTGTCAGAAGGGCACTAAGTTGTATATTCGCTGATAATAATCGAATCTTCGCTTACAGCACGTCAAATGAAAGGACAAAAAATGCAGAATTCATTGACGAGAGAATACAAAGATGGCGCAACATGTCAGAAAGACATTAGGTCACAATTTCACTCATGATATTTGGATCTTAACGTGCAGCACATCAAATGAAAGAGAAACGAATGCAGAATGTTATCGACAAAGAAAAAACAAAGATGACACAACATGTCAGAAAGGAACGAAGCCACATCTCCGTTAATGACAATTGAATCTCAACGTGCAGTACATTGACTGAAAAAGAAAAAAAATGCAGAATTCAGCGACAGAGAAAAAACAAAGACAACGTAGCATGTCAGAAGGGCAATGAGCCGTATTTTCGTTAATAATGATTTGTTCTCAACGTACAGCACATCAAATGAAATGGAAACGAATGCAGAATTCATCGACAGAGATAAAACAAAGATGGCGCAACATGTCAGAAGTGCACTAACCTGCTTCTTCGTTAATAAAAGTCGCATCGTCACGTGCAGCATATCAAAGAAAAAACAAAAGAGGCAACCAAAAGGGCACTGAACCATATTTCCGTTAATAATAGTTGGATCGTCGCATTTGACATGATTCATTCACTCAAAACTGGAATGTTTAAAAGATACCAAAGGAGATCTTACGGTGACTATAAGTTCTGGTATGCTTTGTTAGGTATCGAATGATGCGTGCAATTTCGTTAATTCCAGCGACATGATTATTCCAAGACATATAGGTGTCCATTCGAGCCTCAAAAAACTTATTGAAGCAGAAAGTGGAACCCCAAAAAATTGGAGATATAGTACACCAAGTCAGTGAAGAGCGGCATTTTTCTGCAGAAAAATGTTTGAATTTCTTCAGATTTTCCAAATATCTGTAACAGAAAGACAAAACTCACCTGCGGAACGCTTCTATCTGCTAAAGTTAAGTATGTGTCGGTAGTGTGTAACGAAGGTTTCCATTAAATTCACTGGTTGCGCCTTCTGAAGGATGTTTGTTGCGATACACCATAGATGATAATATTTATTGTTCATCATTTCGAATCCGTTGAATACAAGGGGTCTGGAAATAGAAAAAAACAACGTTTTAACGCTTTGTAGACGTGTTTGATGCTCTATGACCAACACCCGTTATCCATATTCTCATTATTATCCCGATTGTATGACCACCAAACATGCAATATTATCGGGATCGAAGGGAGCTGATAGGTTGGGTGAAGTACCAAGGGGGCCGATAGGTTGGGTGAAGTACCAAGGGGGCCGAGGGGCGGAGTTCCACGCTTAAATCGCTACTATACTCGTTCCATCCTGCGACGATTTCGATGACGCTGATAGTTTACCCCCACTCCCAAGTGGGCCAGAACATACGTTGTTCATCTACTAGTACCTCGACAATATCACTCTTCGCGTATTGGATGATAATGGTAATCTGATCAATTTCAATGGTGAAAAAATAATAGTCAAATTGGAATTGATAAAGCTATAATAATCATCATTTCTCATATATTTATTCACAACATCGACGACAGTCATTAGTAACAATCATCGTTTCTCATACGTTGATTCAGAACATCGATGACTGTCATTAGTGTATCATAAAGAAAATGAGTAAAGGAAGCATCGATAAGTTTGGTCGCAGAAGTAAGGCAGTTTCAAATACGTGGGCAGCCTGGAGTTGGTTTCAAATTAACAACCGATGGAAACTTTGATATGGAAAATAAACGTTTGAAAAATATAGCAGAGCCTGAAGAGAGTACGGATTGTGTTAATCGAGGATATGTCGGTTTTTACATCTCAAAGATGAGAGGAGAATTAGATACTGATATTGTCAAAATTAATTTGAAATCAGATGGAGTAGAAAAATATTCCGTATCAGTGAGGGAAGATCTCATTACGCTTGGACTGAAATTAGTAGAATTTGTAAAAAAGTATGAGCATATGGATAAAGATATCAAATCGCTGCAATCTGATTTGAAAAAACAACCCTCGATAAGCATTCAAACGATCGAGCAAAAACGATGGTGAGCGATGATCATCTGTGAAAAAAGTCGATATGAAGCTGAAGTTGATCGAATTGTTACTCAGTATTTGTTACTTCCTAACGCTGAGCAGGTGATATTCATTGATGAAACTATAAATTCTGCGATTATCGTTTCTAAAAATGGGGTTGTGCTTCAATAGTCAGCGATTGCCGCAGCGGCAGCAGTTGAATCAGCATAATGTATTTGGTGGAGGCTATGATCATGTGCATTTGAAGAAGCGAAAATCCAGCAGTCGATTCATTCCACGTATATCTGCCAAAGGGTCAAGATATAGAATAAGTGCTAGTAGCCTGAACTTTCTCAAATCTATTGGCTTGAAGGTGCGATATAAAAAATAGTAATAACATGGCGACAATCACCACAAGTGATAAATTGAAAGTGTTCGAGGAGCCCATGTTCGACCATTCCCTCATCAGCCTTCATGAGCATACATATAAGCCGTATGGTTCACCATATTACAAAAATTCAGATGAAATACGAATTCCAATCAATTTTCAAGATCTCATACTCGATATTGCAGATAGTTACATTTATATCGAGGGGAAGTTCACACCATCTGATGTCACAAAGCGGTGCTACCTATCCAATAATGCTCTCGCCTTTCTCTTCGACGAAATTCGCTATGAAATGGGTGGTGAGCAAGTGGTTGTTGTTCGAAAACCCGGCATAACTACCACAATGATAACGATGATATCATTTGGAAAAACGCATGCAAATTTGCTACTACCGATAGGATGGGGACTCGATGTGAATAAACAAGATATATTCGATTCCGTTAGCAATGTATTCAGTGGTTAATTACCCTTGAATTATCTCATGGGTTTTGCTGAAGATTACAATAAGGGGATAATGAATGTGAAGCAGGAGCTCATTTTGATTATAGCTCGCTCATTCAAAAATTCATTCATTGGGGAAGTCGATGCAGATTTGGAAATCAATAAAATAGAATGGAGAATCAGGCACATTGTGCCGGAAGATCGACAGAAACTGAAACTATTGAATCATCAATGAAAATGGTAATAATGCTAAAGTGAAGGTGGCTTATCGTATGTGGGACCTTTATGAATTACCCACACTTCGTGATACATCCTCGGATATATGGGCGGTGAAGATAACCAGCAGCCTCGAAACACCACGATATATCATCATCGGCTTTCAAAACACCGACCAATCCGAAAATATGTCAAAAGATATAACGAAATTCACACATGTGAATATTAATAATATTCGACTATCTCTGAACTCTGAAGTATACCCATATGAGCGTTGGAATCTGGATTTTGACAAGAAGTTAGACTCATCAGCTTACTATGCATATGAAAACTTCCAACGTAGCTACTATGATAAAACTATGAGTGAACCGATGATGGATATTGGTAGCTTTCGCAACAACCCACTATTCATTATCGACTGCTCCCATCAACCCGAAGCTATGAAGTCATCCACTGTCGACATCAAAATAGAATTCGAAACACGCAAGGTGAAGTTTCCAGCAAACACTCACATGCACTCATCCTCCACGATGCTTTTCTATCATATAATGCTCTTAATGGCTCTGTTCAAACTGGATTGTAATAAGATTGATATGTAATATGCTATGAAATATTCGATATTGATGAATAATAAAACACTCAATAATTTCGCTATATCTTTTATTCACCAAACAATTAGATACAAACAAATATGGATTGAAACATTATTTTATTCACAAACATATACAACAGATTTCAAATATTTACAACACCATCATTTATCGCTTCTTCCAGTTGCGGGTTGGGACTCTGTGGTTCCAATTGATATTTCTCTATGATATTTTGCGGTAGGTAGGTGCATATGTCTTGAAGAAAATGTTTCAAGTCTGCTTCAATTATTAACTCACAGAACTCATCCAAATTTCTACTCCCATGTGAATATTTATGACACAATGCCACACCGAGTTCATACTTCTCACCAAGCTCCAAAAGTTTTCGCACCTCTTCAGCATCGTAACATACACTCAAATCATAATTTGATGAATGTAGAGCATCAAAACTCAGATCAGCCATCTCCCAAGCCATTTTTCTTATGGCGGAATCCAAATCCACTGCTTCCGGGCACTCTTGGGCTGAATATTGCATCCACATATTTATAGAATGGCGAGTTCTGAAAATACATAAATGGCATTCATAAGTTTGCAAATAATATAAAAAAATACTCACTTGAAATCTGACTATGTCTATGAAGTGACCAAGTTGATACATATTTTATATTAATCTACCATATTTTCACTATTTTCAAAAAAAAATTCATAATTTCAAAATTTTCAATCTAAAACATTGAATTTCATCAATGATCGGGTTTTAGCACCAGTATAATCCTGCGAACTTTGACCCATATAAGTAAGTGTGAATTTGGCTTTGGATGAATTCACTTCATGAAAGAAGTCTTCTGTTAATTGCTCTGTGACACGTTTTGGAAGCCATGCTTTAAAAGGAGTATCACTTTCCTCATCCAATAAAACTACTTGGATTGATTTACCATATCGTGTGGAATACATTGACATTTTTTCAATTTTATATTCTTTATCAATAACCAGAGCGTTTATAGGTTTCTGCTCTAAAGCTTCACTTTGTTGAATTATAGAAAAATTGATTTTTTCAATGTCAAATTTCAAATTATCCATATTCATAAATATAATGAAATTACGGTTAATTGAAATAAAATATATATTCACCTCAATGACGAAAACACCCTCTCGGATGGGTTGATACTCGTTGTCTTCACTTTGGAATTCGACAAATACTTCTGTTTACCTATCTGGGTATTTTAGAGTGCCTAAACTGAATGTGGAAGCATGATATTCTGAACTTATATAGGAATTACCAACAAGGGAGGGGGCAACGCCGAACCCCACTGTTCAAGGTTATATTCTGTGCACGTCACGATTCCATTCAAGGTCAACATTCAATGCCATGTAGCAAGCTCAAGGTAGTCGAAGTGTCGAACGTCAAGGTCAAACCCCACACTCAAGGTCAAACACCGCATTCAAGCTCATACTATGTGTACGACGTTCAAGGTTAGGTGACGTCATACGATATTCTGAACTTATATAGGAATTACCAACAAGGGAGGGGGCAACGCCGAACCCCACAGTTCAAGGTTATATTCTGTGCACGTCACGATTCCATTCAAGGTCAATATTCAATGCCATGGAGCAAGCTCAAGGTAGTCGAAGTGTCGAACGTCAAGGTCAAACCCCACACTCAAGGTCAAACACCGCATTCAAGCTCATACTATGTGTACGACGTTCAAGGTTAGGTGACGTCATACGATATTCTGAACTTATATAGGAATTACCAACAAGGGAGGGGGCAACGCCGAACGCCCACTGTTCAAGGTTATATTCTGTACACGTCACGATTTCATTCAAGGTCAACATTCAGTGCCATGGAGCAAGCTCAAGGTAGTCGAAGTGTCGAACGTCAAGGTCAAACCCCACACTCAAGGTCAAACACCGCATTCAAGTTCATACTATGTGTACGACGTTCAAGGTTAGGTGACGTCATTCAAGGTCGTGTGGCGTCTCAAGGTCAAAAGGGGTGGGGGAGGCGTTCAGTCGGCATTAGCACCCTACTGTGGGAAGTTTTCAAATTGACACATTGTATATAGAACGATAGTAATATTCAAAATCTACTATGGATCCATAGATTCCTCGAGTGACAGAAAATCTGTGTTGAATCAGTTTAACAGTATACATAACACTGGAATGAGAATTGCTATTGGTGTTTTAAGAACAAGCCGAGTGGAAAGTTTATAGAAACTGGAAAACCTCTTTTGAAAATCAGATAATAATCCTGGTCCCTTGCATACGCGACTAGAATTTCAGCTAATCCCTAAAATCGCACCCATGGTCGCTCATTCCCTAGACATATTCATTAAGTGTTTGATCAAACTCCATATACTGAATCTCCTTTGCACACCCGAATCCGCAGAATATCAAACTCAACACTTACCTGACATCTCCAAATATTCCTCCTCCATGTATAATAGATATTCCACCTCGCAATACGGAACTTATGAATATTCGAAAAATGAAGTCCCAGCTTCATCAATAAAAATGCCTTCTATTCAATCTGTTCAAGAAACTTCAACTAAAATCACTTATATATTGATGCTTTGAAATAGAAGAATGTGTGGCTGCAGCAGTGACAAGTGATCAGTGAAGTCAGTGCTACAAATTTCCTCTAAGTAGAGTTTACATTTAACTTTATTCCAGTGATAATCGGTTACAATATTATATTGCTGAAAGAGAGGTGATTATAATAACATAATTAATATTTTTCATCCCAACTGTAAGGGTGCGCCCGGTCGGTAGCCGGGCGGTTCGACGTGGGTGCTTTGTTTACTCAGTCAATGGGCCGATGTGTGAATCGATGGTTCAAGCCCCAAGCTGAACGCTCGATTTTCACTTGCTATCGTCCAACCCGTGTTAGGAATCACACGTGTTAGTTTTAGCTCGCACAACTTTCGACTTCTGAGGGTTATCGTTCGTAGGGGTGCGATAGCTGGTTAACGGAAAAAACATATTTTAAATATATTTTTTTAACTGCTTGTGATGTACTACCCATGACAGTTGAGAAGAGGTAAACATACAAGTTTCCAGCTATACTATTGAAACTTCCCTAAAATATTCAAAATAAGAGTTCAAAGTGTATGTGTGTTTTTTAAATTCACTTATACATATATAGATATAAAGAAACTTTTTTTTCAGAAAATATTCTCAGGAGTATGTTATGAACTTAATAAATGTAATCTTATTATTCATGACGGCATATGTTTTTCCATCCTTCGTCATCCAGTGCCTTCATGGCTTTTTTTCTGACATAAATGGTTTTTTGTTTGATTTGTCTTTATTTTCAAAAAATGCCTCCCGTTTTGTTTCCTTGATTGTTCCCTATCCTATAGCAACTTTCAATATCATCTGTGGTTAGAAGTTTTGATATTTTCCCTCTTGTATTTTCCCTAGGTTTTTCGGGAAAGTTGAATATCCTTAAATTATTAAGCTTACAATCCTGATCAATATAATCGATTCGTTTCTTCCTTCCAGTATTGGCATTTTTCAATTCAACTAATTCAAGCATAACATTTTTTTCATCGGTGTTGTGGTCTTTTGTATACGAACCATTTCCATCCTCATCTCATTCAGTTTCTGTTGGAATTCATTTAGTTTCTTATTTATACATTTTGTGCCTGAGTCACCTGCCATTTTTGCCATGGTTTTTATGAATGTATCATCTTTCAATAAGTAAGCTACTAAATTACTGAATTTACTGCGGATTTGATTCTATTTCCCTTCTATTTCCCTTGTTACTACCATTTCAACACCTGCACGATGCACTTACTAAGTCGTAAGACTAAGAACTTATGGTCACCACTTATTCCTCTTGAAGCACTCAACTAGTATGAATATATCGAGGGCTCTTTACACACACGTCTACTCAGTGCCGATATACATGCTCGAATACATTGGAGAGGAATATATACAGGCTTTATCTCATTCAAGACAGCTATATTCACTTCTTTGGTTCCATTTCACATCAGGATACTCAGTAATGAGATAGCTAACGCAACGCTTATTCAAACCCTAGTGAGAAAATAATACAAAATATTGTACATACCGACTTATACTATCAAAGTTCTGGATAATTCAAATTCTTATATAAAGTTAAATAAGGACCCTACTTTCTGTAGTCAAAGAAAATGCAATTTTTTTATAAAACAACTTCATATAGATGAAAATTTAAAAAAGAAATTACCCAAATATAATGGTGTTTGCCCAAAATTCTACACTCTCCCATAAATACAAAAAGGAAATTTAGCAATTAGACCTATAATATCATCTGTAGGCAATCCGACAGAAGAACTAGCCTCTTATTTAACCCATATTTTGAAAATATCATATGATGGGAATAATGATTATTATATCAAAGACTTTTAAAGTATTTAATTTATTCAATAAAATGAAACTCCCCGAGGGATATGTCATAGCAAATTTAGATGTTTTATCTTTGTTTAGTAATGTAAACCGGGTGTCCCACATTTTATGTGACAGGCAATATCTGGTTTGTTGAAGGAGATACACAAAAATGTTTCATACAAAAGTTTTAGGAGTTCATGAGAGCTATATTTTGATATGATTTTTAAATATACAGGGTGTTTGGTGTAGGTGCTATAGACCAAAATTCTATTTTTTTAAATAGAACGCCCTGTATATCATTACATATTCAGATGCTACGTTAAATTCTGGTATAATTTCATGTTTGGTTTTTGAAATTCGGTTACGGCGTTGTTGAGTTATTGGACTTTTCCTTAAATATAAAGTTTCAAAAAAACTTATTTACTCGTACACGAATCCAATCTATATCTTTTATTAAATTTAACTAGACTACTACTGAATACAAACCATTATTCTCACCTCTACGATACGATATCGATATCAGTTGAATATGATATTGAAATTCTTGAGAATGTGACTAACTTGAGGGTGAATTGCTTTATATTGCACAATTTCATCAAGTAGCTTATGCTTGTTGATGCCATAGTAACAAATGTTGTTGAATTGTATCTACTTGTCAGTTCAACTCAGTGATTCTTTGCAAAACAGTAACTGTGTTCTTTGTGCGAAAACTCCAGTATGCCTTTCGCGTTTAGTCCAAGTGATTGCATTGATATGTTATTAATTTTTGGGGAATGTCAGAAAAACTGCCGTCAAGCACAACGTCTATACCAAGAACGTTTTCCAGACAGACCCATTCCGTCACGAATGACTTTTTCGAGAGTTGTAGAAAAATTGCGAACTGGGTCATTTCCTTCTACTATAAAGCATCGTCATCATACGAGATCTGTTAGAACTGAAGATTTAGAGATCAATGTGTTGGCTTATATTATTATTCATCCACATGTTTCTATCCGTACTCTTGCAGAAGAAGTCTGTGTGAGTAAATCTAATGTACAGAGAATTCTGAAAGAAAATAAATACCACCCATTCAAAATTCAGTTAGTACAAGGTTTGAAACCCACGGACTTTAAACGACGACTTGAATTCATTGCTTGTATTCAGGTAATATTACGTGAAAGTCCTAACATATTCAGTCAAATTTTGTGGAGCGATGAATCGCGATTCCACAATAATGGAGTTGTGAATCGACATAACAGTCAATACTGGTCTCAAGGAAATCCCCACTGGGTCCGCGAAAGTAATTTTCAAACTACTTGGGGTATTAATGTATGGTGTGGATTGTTCAATGGCCGCATCATAGGACCTTACTTTTTCAATGAAAATCTCAATGGATTGCGATATTTACATTTTCTAGAAAATGATTTGATCCAGTTGATGGAAGATATTCCCATAGCAGAACGACAAGGAATTTGGTGGCAACAAGATGGTGCTCCTCCTCACAATTCACAGGTTGTTACTGAATATCTGGATAGAACGTACCCAAATAGATGGATTGGTAATAAGGGTTCAATTCGGTGGCCGGCTCGTTCCCCAGATTTATCACCGCTTGATTTTTTCCTATGGGGTTATTTAAAAGATATTGTTTTCACTACTCCCCCTTTGAATGTGGATGATCTGAAAATGAAAATTCGACTAGCGTGCAGTGATATTACGCCTGATATTATAAGAGCGACTTGTACGAGAGAAGTGATTCGACGTTTCGAAGCCTGTATAATATCTGATGGGCATCACTTTGAACAATTTTTATGACTTATTTCTAGGTACCTACCATTCTTATGAAATGATTTATCAAGTTATATTATTTACATTGTTATTAATTAAAGATTTGTTTTCGAATACACCTCTTTCAATTTCGCAATTGTTTCATATTCAAAATGATTCCTGACTGAATTCCACAACTCAAAATTGAAACCATTACTTCGAACACCCAAAATTTTGACTAATTGTCATGTGATCTGATGCAGAGAGAATAACTGTGAGATATTTTTAAAAATAATAGTGGTTCTCAAGACTTTACATTTTAAGCAATAACTCAACAACGCCGTAACCGAATTTCAAAAACCAAACATGAAATGATATCAGAATTTAACGTAGCATCTGAATATGTAATGATATACAGGGCGTTCTATTTTAAAAAATGGAATTTTGGTCTGTAGCACCTACACCAAACACCCTGTATATTTAAAAATTATATCAAAATATAGCTCTCATGAACTTCTAAAACTTTTGTATGAAACATTTTTGTGTATCTCCTTCAACAAACCAGATATTGCCTGTCACATAAAATGTGGGACACCCGGTATATACAGTCATGTTTAAGAGCCGTGGATAAAAGTTGGAACCATATCAGGCAAAATTGCTCATTCAGTAAGGAAATTTTTCTTGAATCCATAAGTTTTTTATTCAACAATACATTTTTCACATTTAATAATCAACTTTACAAACAAACCTTTGGTACTCCAATGGGTGCAAAACTAAGCCCAATTTTAGTTATGTACGTGATGGACGATTTACTAGACATTGTTTCAAAAGTTTTACCTTTTAAATTACATTTTATAAAAAAATAGGTCGATGACTTAATTATTGCTTTACCAAAATCTGGAATCACAGAAATACTGGAAATTTTCAACAGTTATGATCCTTATATCAAATGTGAGGATGGTGAACAAAGTGTTCCTTTCTTGGATACCAAATTTCATCGAACAACTGATAATACCATCCTAATTGATTGGTACAGAAAACCAGTTAATTCGGGTAGATTTATGAATTACCATTCATACCACAAACAATCCATGAAAGTTGATTTGATAAAACAGATGAAACAACGTATACTTTGTATTTCCGATTGTTCTTTCCATAAAAAAATACATATTCTTTTCAAATTGTGTAAAAATAATTCATATCCAGAACCTTTATTAAATAAAATACTGTTTAGTACTCCGTCTTTATTCAATGAAATATTAATAATTAATGATGATAATAATATTTTGAATAGCAATACTCCTGACATAGTTCCTGTTTCCCCACGTTTTGTATCACTTCCATATATAAACTTGTAAGAATTTTTAACAAATTTGATAATAATAATAACTTCAAAATTGCCTATAAAACCGATCAATCCATCAATTCTATCTTTAGCAAAATAAAAGACAAAACACCTCTCACTCATCAATCAAATGTTATATATTCTATCCCTTGTCAAAATTGTGACAGCATATACATTGGTCAAACTTCCAGAAATTTGAAAGACCGTATTACCTCACATAAAAGCGATAGCAGATTAGCCCCATATAGATGTGCCTTAGGCGAACATGTTAATCAAACAGGGCATAATTTGAACTATAATAATGTAAAAAGTTTATCAAAAGAATCTAACCTTACAAAGAGACTTTTTCATGAAATGACCTTCATATCACAATCCAGTCATTGCTTAAATAAAAAAAACTGATCTAAATCACCTAAGTGAAATTTTCTCTCTTTTACTACAAATTGAAAAAAAAATTCATAATTTCAAAAATTCATCTTTATTAGAATATAGTACATAAAATAATCATAATCAAATTGGCATTCCTGTATAGGATGAAAGTTTGGCAATACTGAATCCAAGAATGTAATTGTTTTCTGAACTGTCATGTCATTTATTTCTTCTTCTCCATTTTCATTCAAAATTAGTATTATAACCTATTTTGTGATCACATGTACCGGCCTGGTACAAAATCAGAATTTTAGATTCAAAAAAAAAGGAATTTATTCATTAGATTCACAATAATTTTACCAAAATTGACGTTTATATGTTTAATTGTTTGTTGTGTAACTATAATCATCTTGAATCACTATCGAAACTAATTTCAATGTTTTCCCATTTCTCAAATATAAGTTCAACATTAAAATCAAATAATAACAAAAATTATTTTAAACATCACTGAATCCAACCTCAATGACAATGTAAGTAAATAATTTTCATCTGTACAATATCAAATAGTCTTATGTTCTATTATTGTAGTTTTCCCTGAGGATGACAGTATACATTGTCGAAATGATTGAAATATATTGTTAAAAGAGTACAGTTTCTCAATTGCTGCTTATCCAAATATTTACCCGTTAAATTCCTAACTGGTCAGCAAAGACTATCTTCTTTATTTATATATTTATATATATATATATTTATATATATATATATATATATATATATATATATATATATATATATATATTTATATTTATATTTATATATATTTATATTTATATATATATATATATATATATATATATATATATATATATATATATATATATATTTATATATATCCCCGAAAAACTACTATTCTATACATACATACGGTCGTTACACTATCAATTTTATATATATATATATATATATATATATATATATATATATATATATATATATATAAATATAAATATATATATATATATAAATATAAATATATATATATATATCTAATGATCATTATCTAGAACATGTTCTGAGAGTGCACAAGAATTTCGTTTTAAATTTTTACAATTACTTTTATGAAGAGCTATGCGGGTTTTCAAATTGTTTTTTGTTTGACCTATATATATCTTATCACAATTGTTGCAGGGAATTTCGTAAACTACATGTGACTTTTCATCATTCAGCCAATTATACTAACACCAAAATTCTCCATTTCGAACCAGATTCAAATAAAAGGCAATTTCTGGAAATGGCTGAGATCAAAATTAAAGAAAACAATATCAACAAAAAGACAGACATCGACAACCTCAGCAAAATTTATTCATTTTTACTAACAAAAAATATAAATCTGAATACATCCTGTAATAGTAACACAGTATAAATCCCCATAATGAACGATAATAAAAATTTGAAAAAGTATTTCACATTATTCAATGTCAAAAAGTTGTCATTTTGATGTTGAAGACTTCTTTCAAAATTGAAATTTTCAAATTGAATATTCTCAAATAGCACAGGTATTCTGTTTTATCCGTTATTATGTTTTATATATCTATATTCATCATGTCCTTTTTATATTACAGCCCTCGATAAAGCTAATAAACATTAGCGAAAGCTCGGGCAGCTAAAAAGAGTAAATATTTATTCTAATCAGACCGAATCCCCGAAAAACTACTATTCTATATATATATATATATATATATATATATATATATATATATATATATATACAGTACATCATATAAATATATGATATACTGTTGTCCGGGTTGAACCGCGTCTGTAATTTTCATCGTTCCGATGTTTCGGCTCCTGCTTTGGAGTCATTCTCAAGAATCGCTTAGATTTTTACTTACATGACTGAAGGACGAGGTCGTTATCTCCCTTGTACCCCAAGTCTCGTTACTATTTTTATGTTTGCTGTGTTCCACTCTAAGTTCGTACTGGTCACTCCGTTGTTCGGGGCCCATATTTATGTTGTTGTAGCAGGTATATGGTTTGCCTGACCGGGTACCTGAGTTATTTTCAGGTATCTTGCGTGACATCAATGTCCTCTATGGTTATGGTAGTCTCTGCGAATCATCTCGCTTGTTAAGGCAGTTGGGACGTTTGTCAATTTCGATTGCTTCCCGAATTATTCTGGCCTGAAGATTTTTCTCCGTAGCAATTGTCTTGTGTTTTCTAAGATTATTGTGTGGCCTGTTTCCTGGTGGTGTTTGAAGAGAGATGATACTGAATCTGATTTGCGAACAGCTACTTCATCTTCATAGGCTCTGTTGGAAATTCTTCCATTGATTTGTACTTATGATGCATTGTTTGGAACCTATGGAATATTACTGGAGTTTCTTCCCCAACACCGAATCGTTATTTTGAACATTTCGACACGTGTTTTGATCACCAAGTGATCAATTTCAAAGAGGAAGATCAAAACTAGAAACTAATGCGAGCTAATCCTATTTAGGCTATATAGGTATCCCATACAGATAAATCATCCAGGCGTCCCACCCATACAGGTAAATCATCCAGGCGTCCAACCCATACAGGTATACCAACCTAAATTAATTTTACAATTTTGTCTTATATATCATTTTAAAATATATGTTTATATAAAACAATTTTCAGCTATATAAAAATTGATTTCACAATATTGCCTATCCAAATTCATTTTTGCAATATTTGTGCAATGTGTCAATGTGTAGTAATCAGTAAACCCAACAACATTATTTTATTTTAACAAGCCATATAGTATGCTCTTTAGTATAGGTCCGTCATCGTTATTTATAATATTATTGTGTTTACTTATTTCTACACTCTCATAGGCATCTAGTTGCCTGTTGTTGTTAACTTGTCTAACTAATCATAATGAACTGAAGTCTATGGAATGGTTTTCTTGCAAAATATGATGGGCGAATGCTGATTTTTCAGGTCTTCCATATTTTAAGTGTGCTATGTGTTCCTTATATCTTACTTTAATAGATCTTTTTGTCTGTCCATAATATTTTGTATCGCAGTCCTCACATTCAATTTCGTAAATTCCAGACTTTTCCGAATTCTCGACTTTGTCTTTTGGACTTCCCAAAAGGCTCTGTAGTGTATGACTTGTTTTAAAAACCACCTTCATACCTAGTCCCTTCAAAATCTTTCCAAAGTTCCTCGAATATTGGTGGTATGGAACTGAGATGTATTTTCTTGGTTTTTGTCCTTTCTGAAAGTCGAGATTTCGTTCATTCTTTACCTAAACTTCTTCTTTATTATGTTATCTACAATACCCCTGCTATTTCCTGTATTGTACATCTTTCTTTTGTGAACCTATCATGTTACGTTATGTTTCTTCAGAATTCTGCTCACTTTGTCAGTGACAAAGTGTTTGGTGTAGGTGCTACAGACCAAAATTCCATTTTTTTAAATAGAACGCCCTGTATATCATCACATATTCAGATGCTACGTTAAATTCTGATATCATTTCATGTTTGGTTTTTTAAATTCGGTTACGGCGTTGTTGAGTTATTGCTTAAAATGTAAAGTCTTGAGAACCACTATTATTTTTAAAAATATCTCATACAATTGTTCTCTTTGCATCAGATCACATGAAAATTAGTCAAAATTTTGGGTGTTCGAAGTAATGGTTTCAATTTTGAGTTGTGGAATTCAGTCAGGAATTATTTTGAATATGAAACAATTGCGAAATTGAAAGAGGTGTATTCGAAAACAAATCTTTAATTAATAACAATGTAAATAATATAACTTGATAACTCATTTCATAAGAGTGGTAGGTACCTAGAAATAAGTCATAAAAATTGTTCAAAGTGATGCCCATTAGATATTATACAGGCTTCGAAACGTCGAATCACTTCTCTCGTACAAGTCGCTCTTATAATATCAGGCGTAATATCACTGCACGCTAGTCGAATTTTCATTTTCAGATCATCCACATTCAAAGGGGGAGTAGTGAAAACAATATCTTTTAAATAACCCCATAGGAAAAAATCAAGCGGTGATAAATCTGGGGAACGAGCCGGCCACCGAATTGGACCCTTATTACCAATCCATCTATTTGGGTACGTTCTATCCAGATATTCAGTAACAACCTGTGAATTGTGAGGAGGAGCTCCATCTTGTTGCCACCAAATTCCTTGTTTTTCTGCTATGGGAATATCTTCCATCAACTGGATCAAATCATTTTCTAGAAAATGTAAATATCGCAATCCATTGAGATTTTCATTGAAAAAGTAAGGTCCCATGATGCGGCCATTGAACAATCCACACCATACATTAATACCCCAAGTGGGGATTTCCTTGAGACCAGTATTGACTGTTATGTCGATTCACAACTCCATTATTGTGGAATCGCGATTCATCGCTCCACAAAATTTGATTGAATATGTTAGGACTTTCACGTAATATTACCTGAATACAAGCAATGAATTCAAGTCGTCGTTTAAAGTCCGTGGGTTTCAAACCTTGTACCAACTGAATTTTGAATGGGTGGTATTTATTTCCTTTCAGAATTCTCTGTACATTAGATTTACTCACACCGACTTCTTCTGCAAGAGTACGGATAGAAACATGTGGATGAATAATAATATAAGCCAACACATTGATCTCTAAATCTTCAGTTCTAACAGATCTCGTATGATGACGATGCTTTATAGTAGAAGGAAATGACCCAGTTCGCAATTTTTCTACAACTCTCGAAAAAGTAATTCGTGACGGAATGGGTCTGTCTGGAAAACGTTCTTGGTATAGACGTTGTGCTTGACAGCAGTTTTTCTGACATTTCCCAAAAATTAATAACATATCAATGCAATCACTTGGACTAAACGCGAAAGGCATACTGGATTTTCGAACAAAGAACACAGTTACTGTTCTGCAAAGAATCACTCAATCGAACTGACAAGGAGATACAATTCAACAACATTTGTTACTATGGCATCAAGAAGTTATCAAGAAGCATAAGCTACTTGATGAAATTGTGCAATATAAAGCAATTCACCCTCAAGTTAGTCACATTCTCAAGAATTTCAATATTATATTCAACTGATATCGATATCGTATCGTAGAGGTGAGAATAATGGTTTGTATTCAGTAGTAGTCTAGTTCAATTTAATAAAAGATATAGACTGGATTCGTGTACGAGTAAATAAGTTTTTTTGAAACTTCATATTTAAGGAAAAGTGCAATAACTCAACAACGCCGTAACCGAATTTCAAAAACCAAACATGAAATGATATCAGAATTTAACGTAGCATCTGAATATGGAATGATATATAGGGCGTTCTATTTTAAAAAATGGAATTTTGGTCTATAGCACCTACACCAAACACCCTGTATATTAAAAAATCATATCAAAATATAGCTCTCATGAACTCCTAAAACTTTTGTATGAAACATTTTTGTGTATCTCCTTCATAAAACCAGATATTGCCTGTCACATAAAATGTGGGACACCCGGTATACAAGGATTCCATATGGAGCTTTAATATTCCACTTTGCTTCTGACCAATGAATAATATATAGCCCTTCGAGGTTGATAAGAGTTGATATTAATGAAAAAAGTTAAGAAGAAACAAGTGCAAGGTGTTTATTCTTCAATAGTTATGAATATCGATTTCAAAAAACTTCACAAATCTTCTTTGTTGACTTGGATGAGAACAACAAAATATGACCACGATGATTTCAAAATCTGAAAACGAAAATACATCAATTATTTTTGTGAAAGTGCAAATTGTTTATTTTTTAATGTCCCATAAAAACGATAACAGTTATATAGGAGTTGTCGATTGAAATAAAAAATAAATCTCAATCTTAACACGATAACATTTATTATAGAACTATTATATTATGTGAAAAAATCTATGGCCGTCTTTTCTTTATCAATATATCGAAAAACACTTTCAGGAAATAAAATTCACGAAATGAAATAAATTGTGAACATTCAGAGATCAATCCTACCAAATATAATTTCGTTCGAAGTGTTGCCGAATACATATTGCTTGCCCTATAAAGAAAATCAGATCAACGAGCCAAGCTCGTTAACTTAAGGCATGTAGACACGCGTTAACTCTACTCACATCACCTTGTTGTGAAGTACATTCCCAATTTGTTGCAGAATAATTTCCAAATTTACTGGGAATCTAGTGCATGATTAATTTATGTTATCATGCCTTCAGTTTTGAAAAGTTTGTTGTTTTTCCTCACCTCATTGGACTTGTTTGATATATATCGGTTGGAATCTGAAACGTAAGGCAGCAACTTCATTTTCACTTGACAGGATATTTCATGAGAAAGCGTGCGTTTTATTGTTTTAGGAGACTTGAACGAGAATTTGTATAGGCTACATGTAATTATTCAATCACAACCTATTCTCCATTTCATCCATTCCGATGACTTGTTGAAACATTTTTCTTTACTGACGTTTTTAACTCCAATCATCCCCATCAAAATTTGGTGGTAGCGGTATTTGCATATTTGCATTCTGAAGCTGTCAGTTAACACTGATCGCTGATTCTAAGCAACATTATCTAACACTATACTATAATAATAATAATAATCGTCTTTATTATTTTCAAAAAATATGTTAAAAAAACAAGATTGAAGAAATACACCAACAGAATTTGTTTTTGAGCAAAACGATGTGAAGTTCTGAAATCATATTACTGACGTGTATTAAATAAATGGCTAAATAGATTATAATTGAATTTTTGGAACCCAGCTGTATGTAATTCGAGGGGAAGGAAATTCAGTTCTAAAAGAAGGTGGAGTAAGTGTTCCCCTGAAACTGATTTTGACGTTATGTACATCCGTTCGAAAAGAAATGTTTCTATGAAGATAAGCAGGATTTCTGATAAGAATAATTTTATGGAATAGGTTGGCGGCATGCACGATTCTTCTGTTATTCATATTTAGCCAATAGGTATCTTGAGCTTATGAGAAATTTTCTGTGAACGTCTTATTCCATAAATAAGTCTCAAGCACGAGTTTTGTAGTTTTTGAATTTTACGTTTATACTGCTCACTCAAATGTGGTCCATAGACAGTATAAACATAGTTTCTAATGTAATAAAACTAGTGCTTCACATAATACTAATTTCAATTTTAGTGGAAGATAATGCCTGACTCCATATATCAATTTTAAAGAAGAATATGCACGTCGTATTAAGTTATTCAAGTTCTTTTCGAATCTGACAGTGTGGTCAAAGATGACTCCAAGATTTTTCGCTTCTTCCACCAACTCGATATTCACGCCATTGATTGATATGTTTAGGTACTCTAAAATATCAGATCGTTTGGACTTTGGTCCAAATAACAGAACATTTGATTTTTGAGAGTTTAGGAGTAAACAGTGTTCTGTTGCAGCCTTATAAAAATTATCCAACTCTTCATTAAGTATCATGCAAGAATCATTTACATCTAGAGGGGGGAAACTGTAATGAATTTGGGTATCATCCGCATAAAAGTGTACCTTGCAGTGCAAATTTTTGATAAGATTGGAGGAGTAAAGAGCAAACAGGATCCGCGTTGAAGAGATAGGAGAGATGAAAAAATTCCATCAAACGTAACTCTTTGACTTATTCCATTAAGATAATTGGCAAGCAAGGTGATAGCTGAAGTTGACAGACCAACGTAATGTAAAATTGATATCAATAAATCGTGGTTATAGTGTCAGAGGCTCTGCTGCAAGAAGTACTGGAGCTGTACAATGTCCTCTGTCTGAAGCTCTGACCATGTCATCTACAGCATGCAGCAATGCTGTAGTGCAACTGAATCCCTTCCGAAACCCATACTGAACCGATGATAAAATGTTGAATTCTAAAATGTGCTCCAGGAGTTGTACTTCTATGGCTTTCTCTAGTATTTTAGATACAGCCGGAAGTACACTAATGGGTCGTAAGTCTTTAAACTCAATGGGAGTATTTTTTTTGGTCAAACTTTCACAACAACACTGCCCCATATCTTAGGAAAAACATTTTCAATTAGGCAAAAATTTATTATGTGAGTAATGTACTCGACAATATGCGGACAACATAGTTTTATAAGCATTATATTCAATTATCACAACCAGTTGCAAATTGTTTAAATATTACTTATTGTTTGAAAAACAAAAAGATCATTCACTTCTTTAAAACAGAATTTTGAGGTAGTTGAACTTTTGTAATATTCAAGTAATTTTGGTGGAGGTTCCATTATATTGGTATAGAATTAACAAAGAAATCATTGACCTCATCAACACTTTTCAGATAATCTGGAATACTTTTCTCCTTATCTAAAATTATTTTATTTTGTTTCAGGATACGCCACATTTTTTTCGAGTCATTTTGTTGAAACTGAAAAGTAAAAAATGCCTTCTTTTCCCTTTCTATTGCTTTGCGAAATCATGTGATTTCGCATATCTTTGTAAAATCTAAAACTAGCCTCTGACTTTGTCTTTCTATATTTCAGCAAAGCCTTATCTCTTGTTTTCATCATATCTCTTATTGTGTTATTGTGTTCTTATTGTGCCCTTGGTTTGGTTACTCTTGCACTCACTATGATAGCATGTCTATCAAATAGATTATTCAAACCGTTGACAAGAAATGACACCTTCTCATCAACACTACTTTGGTCAAGAATACGAAATAAGGGAATTTGAAACAAATCCCGCTGAAAATCATTTTCGTTAAAATATTTAAAGCTACGATATTTATCAAATTTTGAGATTTTCTCTTTTCCTGATACTCCTAACATACAAGCTACCATCGAATGGCCGGATATTCCTACACTATCAATAATATTTTTAGTTATAACCAGTTCGCTCCGAACAATCATCAAATCCAATAAGGTAGCACATGTCCCTGTTATTCTTGTGGGAGAGTCAATAATTTGATTTAAACCAAAAGAGGCAACAATGACGGAAAATTTTATAACATTAGCAGACTGGCATTCCAACATGTTAATAATAAAATTACCAGTACAAATCAGTTCATCCACTGTCGGACAAATTAGGCTTAGATATTCTTCAAAATCATTCAAAAAAGTGTTTACATTTTGATCTGGTGGATTATAAATGACACCCAAACCATAATGTTTTGAATTGATTTTAATTTTGACCCAAAGTTGTTCGAAACCATGCTCCCAACTCTCAATAATTTCGCTATGAAACTTATCAGTGACGTAAATCAGTAAACCTCCACCCCTAGAAGTACGATCAGCTCTATACAATCTGAAACCATCTAGTTTCACAGTTTCATCAGTAATATTGTTATTGAGTCAAGTTTCACAAATGAAAAATACATCATAATTATTTTCGATGAGTAACTTCACATCTGTTAAGGCAGAAATCAAAGATCTTACATTTAAGCTTCCTAATCTTTAATTGGACATGAAAACAAACTCAAAAAAAATCTCTAAACTAATCAGTTAGTGTTTTCAAATGAAAAAATGGACAGAAAAAAAAAATGACAATAATGTTTATTCTCGATAGATAGGACGGCACAAGATGAACTGCACCAAATGCTGCAAATTCAATCCGAATTCTATTTAGATAATTCTGGAGATCAGCATTGAAAATAATAAGTTTAAAAGATCATCGTTAAGGATCACAATTTTGATAATTCCATTAGCTTCACTGGATTTCACAAAAATATTACCATGATTTGTCCAGACTTTTCCATTGGTTCCAACTTTCATCAGAGCTTTCTTCACTAATTTTTGTTGTAATGAGGTTAAATCTTCACGAATGAGAATACTACTACGCCTTAATAACTTTTTGTTTCCAAAAAATTTGTTTTTACAGGAAATACTGATTATTTTAACTATAATTGGTCTGGCTTTATTTCTTGTGAGTTTGCCAATTCTGTAACATGCCTCAATATCAGTATCATGAATATCTAAATTCATTCTACTTTTGAAAATGTTTCAGACTGTTCCAGTAAAATTTTCCTTTGGATTTTCATCTATTCCAAAAATTTAAATATTCCTCATCCTAAATTGTTGGTCATCTCTCTTTGTTTTCATTCCATCATTGTCTCTCGTCAACGCTTCTAATCGATTCGAAATTTTTTTCTCAACAATGAGAGCTATAGAATTGGAGATTTCAGTTAGAAAAATCTTCGGATGTACATAGAGAAGTAACTAGATTTTTGATTATTGAATGCAGTTCGTCCACACCCTCTTTATCGTCACCTCTTTTGTTTCGAGAACTCATTGTAGGGATAATTAAAATGAACGCACAGAACTACAAAATGAGTCAAAGACTTCCAACTTCCAAAGGCAAACTGATAATCACCTTCACTTCCACTAGTCCAAGTTTAAAAAATATGGCTCCAGAATATCTCATTAAATTTCACTATTCAGCACCAGGGCATAGATACGCGTGTCTACTCCAACGACATGAGAGGGGCATTATCCATACCGAGAGAACGAGAGAAAACCTGATCATGTTGATTCTTATCCATATCCACACATACTACATACAAGGAGAGTTTGTAGAATTACCAAGCAGAAGGCGGAAGTGAACTCAGAAGCCAACAGGACGACCGGAAAGCCCAATTCGTACTACATCCAGAGCACAGCAGACCAACGTTTCACAGTGCATCGCAGACCAACCGATCTCACTCAGCAGATCCAGAGAAAAATGTGCTATTAGCAACTATTGTTGGATTGAAATTTTTTTATTTTTTTTTGTTCATGCTTGATAGGAATAATCTTTAAACTGATAATAATCTTCTATTCGAAATGGTATTTCAAACTGAATCAAACTAAAGTTGTATGTAGAATATAACCTTGATGGACAACAAAGAGCTTAGGTTACTCACACGTGTTGTACGGAAGTTTAAGGACCTCCAAGATCTGAAAACTTGCCTTGAAGAAGATTGTCATTTCTTTATGATGATTTCCGTCACAGCAATTGCTCAGAAACAATGTGCCCTCACATTATTACCCATTGAATCTAATCATTTTGAAGATTTATGATTCAATAGTTTCAAATCATTTCTAACTTCCTCATCAGAAACATGAAAGTTGAAATCTGAAACAACTCCAACTCTCATATTTCTGATACGTAAGCACGTCGAATCTCAAATGATAATCTATTTCAATATTCGTTAAATCAATTGTATAATTCTTACTTTCTTTGTACAAAATTTTTAATAAAAGTTGTTTATAAATTTTTGAAGTCTACTATTTTTTTTTATCAGTTTATTTGGATGTTCAAATATGGTTTTAAATTCTCCTTGGTTTGATAATTATCTTACAATTCAAGCGCGGAAAGATATGTGCCTAAATGCAAAACGTTATATGGTAAATTTAGGCTCAAACATTAATTGCAAATTTTAATAGGATGGCGACCATTGAATATTATTTTGATTGTCAAGTTGGTGGGAATTCGGTCAAAATGTTGAAGATAACCAATTTCTGAATTGTCGACGTTTCGATTATGATATTATGATGATGAACAGCAATTCTCAATATAATAGACCTATTTTAATTGTACTCAAAAAGCCCGATAGTCTGTGAAAAAAGAAATGGTATCTGTTGTACGGAGGTGATCCAAAGACAGATACTTCAAATATGCTACGATATAATCTCTACTTGAAAAAAATCACAACTTCCAAAAGTGAATTCACTATTGCAAGATTGCCACCAACTAAAGATGCTGCTGTTTAGCACCTTCTTTACAAGGTCTTTGTTGGAAATCTCTGAATTCTAATATTGCCAATCTCGAAGAGAGGGGTTGGAAAAAAGAAGGAGACCAGCTACAGCCCATAGCATTCAAAATGAGCCTTATACCAGTGTATTAAGATACACTGCAACTGTTCTGGTAGCGATTGTACAAATAGTGCCTTGAAAGAATGTGTTGAAAAAATTATGAAGGCTATCAGACCTATTTTTTGCATTTTTCATACCGCCTTTTGATTATTAAAAATAAAGTTTTTTGGATAAACTTTCGGTTCCTCCCCCACCCCTTTGTTATTAATTTTTATATTCCAAGATAATTATCTCAATACTGTTTAGCAGTACTTTCAGTATGTTGAAAAAATATGAGTATTGAACTCAAAAAATCAAAACACGTCTTTGTAGAAATTAGTTCCACCTTCAGCAATTTTTCTGCGTAAATCTACTCTACTATTTACTGATGCGTCGAATACCAGCCTATTTTTAGTGGTAACACTATTTTCTTGAGGTAGGGACGTGGCCTATCAATTGTATCTCCGCTAACTGCTTTTATTAGACCTAATGATTCTCATTCTGCACAAACTACTATTATTTCAAAATTTTTCTAAGCCAATAAATTTTTTTGGTGAAGACAACAATCCTGCTTCGACTGTTTCTTTGTAGGCAGAAAGTTTCAGATGATCTTCTTTCCAAAGAAGATTTATTTGATATCTATTCCATCATTCGTCTGCAAAACCGTTTCTTCGGAATAATTTTCCGTTTCAGAATCAATAATTTTTTTTTTGGTGAAATATTTGCGGGGGCTCCTTTATATCAACAGCATCTAATTCCCACAAATCAGTAATAGAAAAAAAATCAGTAAAACCGAAAAAATACGATTGTTACTTGTATTATTGGTTTGTTTTCCCATTATAGTCCATCCAAGAGAAGCCCTATCAGGCTAGCATGGCGAATCCAGCAGAATTGCAAAAAAAAATACTTCAATTTGTAGCTAATTAGTTGCTGATTAGTTGCCAAAACAACGAATTTGTTGCTCGTGCCGATCTCTAGAAATCGCAAATAATGCTATCGTGATATAAAGGTGGCAAGGTAACTCAATAAATTATATACTTTTCCTTTGATCTTTACAGAATATTTAGTTGCTAAACCTTGAATGTAGTGAAAAATTTATAATTTTTTTTTTATTTTTTATGATCTTGCTATCTTAAAACTGTTTTTTCCTGGGATTAAAGATGTTCTAAATTTGTTGCTCACCAAGAGTGAACTTAAATACACCGTGAGTATCAGCAACAAAACAGTTAAAACCGATCGGCCAATTTTCAAATATTTTTTTCACGTGGTTTTCCTTAGAATCAAAAATGTTTCAAATTTGTTGCTAACCAGGAGTATACTCAAATACACCTTGAGTATCAGCAACAAAACAGTTGAAACCGATCGGCCGACTTTAAAATTTTTTTTCTTTTTCCTCGATCTTGCTATCTTGATACTGATTTTCCTGAGAATAAAAGGCGTTTCGTATTTTTTGCCCACCAGGAGTATACTCAAATACACCTTGAGTATCAGCAACAAAATAGTTGAAACCGATTGGCCGATTAAATTTTTTTTTCTTTCTCCTTGATCTTGCAACTTTGATACTGGTTTTCCTGAGAATGAAAAGCGTTTAAAATATGTTTCCCAAAGGGTACTCGAATACACTCCGACAATCAGCAACAAAATAATTGGCCTTGATGGGCCGATTTTCAATATTTTTTTAAATTCTCCCTGTTCTTTCTATCTTGAAACCGGTATTTTTTGGAATGAGGAGTATTATGAATTTGTTGTTCACCAGAAGCGGACTCATACACCTTGAGTATCAGCAACAAAATAGTTGGCCTTGATTGGCCGATGATTTTTTAAATTCTCCCTATTCTTTCAATCTTGAAACCGGTATTTTCTGGAATATCTGTTGCTCACCAGAAGGGGACTCAAATACACCTTGATTCCCAGGAAAACCAGTATCAAGATAGCAAGATCGAGGAAAAAGAAAAAAAATTTAAAATCTGCCGATCGGCTTCAAATATTTTGGTGCTGATACTCAAGGTCTATTTGAGTACCCTCCTCGTGAGCAACAAATTTAAAACACTTTTCATTTTAAAGAAAAGCAGTTTCAAGGTAACAAAAATGAGGAAAATAAAAAAAAAATTAAAATCGTCCGATTGGTTTCAAATATTTTATTGCTGATACTTAAGGTGTATTTGAGTACCCTTCTGATGAGCAACAAATTCATAATACTCCGTATTATAGCAAGAACAGGGAGAATTTAAAAAAATATTTAAAATCAGCCAATCAAGGTCAACTATTTTGTTACTGATTTTTGGAGTGTATTTGAGTACCCTCCTGACAAATTTGAAACGCTTTTTATTCTCAGGAAAATTAGTATCAAAATAGCAAGATCGAGAAAAAAGAAAAAAAAAATAAAAATCGGCCGATCGGTTTCAACTGTTTTGTTCCTGATACTCAAGGTGTATCTGAGTATACTTCTGGTGAGCATCAAATTTGAACACTTTTTATTATAAGAAAAACCAGTTTCAAGATAGCAAGAACGTGAAAAATTAAAAAAAATCAATATCGGCCGATCGGTTTCAACTATTTTGTTGCTGATACTCAAGGTGTATTCGAGTTTACTCTTGGTGAGCAACACATTCAGAACATCTTTAATTCCGGGAAAAACCAGTTTCAAAATAGCAAAATCATAAAAAATTAAAAAAAATATTAAAAAAAATTTCGCTATATCCAAGGTTTAGCAACTAAATAGCAACTAAATATTCTGAAAAGATCAAAGGGAAAGTATATAATTTATTGAGTTACTCTGCTACCTTTATATCACGATAGCATTATTTGCGATTTCTAGAGATCGGCACGAGCAACAAACTTGTTGTTTTGGCAACTAATTAGCTACAAATTGATGTATTTTTTTGCAATTTTGCTGGACTCGCCATCCTAGCTTGATATGGGCTTCCAAGATACGCTTCTATGGCAACAAGTTCATTATTAATATTTTCAATATACCCTGTAATTGAATTTCCAAAAATATCTGCCCGCCACAATAATTCAATTTCTTGTGGAGGATTATTTATACTAACATTGCTCAAAATACTATTTCTATTCATCAAATATAGCTGAATGTCTCAATCTAGGTTGATGATTGCATATCTGGTTTTGTTCCAATATTGATAATTTCCGAATTGTTAATGTGACTTATTGCGATATTGTATACAGTGTGTCAATTTGAAAACTTCCCACCCTCAATATCTCCCTTCCAGTACATAATATGAAAAAATGGTCAGACAGGTCAACTTTATTTGCAAGGGGGACACTCTGAATGAATATTTTCAACCCTCGGGGTTCAACCCCCTAGGAGGGGTGGATGTTACCCTCAGAATTTCAAATGGAAAGGGGGGTCAAGTGGCACATCATTTTGAAGGGCATTCAATTCTCTTGCCAATGATACCTTTTTCATTAGTTTTTGATGAGCAATTTTTGAAAAATAACGTTCCAAACGAACGGTGATTAGAAGTGAATAAGAATAAATGATTAAAACTCGCCCGCACTAGATGTTTGGTATTCAGGTTGGTATTCAAAACAAATGATTGTAATGGACTATTGGAAAAGGTGAGCATCGTACTAGGTAGCATCGTTCCAACCCTTGAGTAATATTCGAATTCGTGGATGTGAGAGGAATGTAGAACTACTTAGTTAACGAAATACGCATCGAGTGCAAACAAAAAATACTAAATTGCAAAAAACAAATTTCAACCATCTTGTTACGCTTTATCTGATAATATGTTTAAAATGTTGTCCATTCTGCTCTAAACAGTAATACAGTCTGTTTTCGAACTCCTCTCGAACATTTTGGAAAACTTCACCACTAATTGACCGGCATGCTGCTGTAATTCGTCCTTTGAGGTCATCCATATCAGTGGGCTGTGTTTTATAAACGACAGATTTGAGATATCCCCAAAGAAAAAAATCTAATGGAGTCAAATCCGGTGATCTCGGTGGCCACTCAATTGATCCCCTTCTGCCAATCCATCTCTCCCGGAATCGCTCGTTCAACCATTGTCGGACGGGGCGAAAATAATGAGGTGGCGCACCATCCTGTTGGAAATGTAACAAATCTTCCTGCAACAGTAAATTACCGTGTGCATCAATTTGAGTTTCGAGCTCGTGAGTTATAAGTGGATCGATAGGTGCTTGAAGCATATCTAGGTACAGATCACCATTCAAGTTTTCTTAAAAAAATAAAGGTCCGATAATGGCATTTCCAAGAATACCAGCCCAAACATTAACTTTTTGTGGGTGTTGTGTATGTCCTTCTCGAAAATTGTGAGGGTTTTCGTCACTCCAATAGCGACAATTTTGCCTATTAACATTGCCATTCAGGAAAAATGAACATTCATCACTGAAACAGATATTGAACAGAAGATTAGGTAAAGCATTGATTCGAAGAGTCATGATTTCACAGAATTCTATTCTTCTGTCATAATCATCCTCATGGAGCTCGTGGAGAATCTGCATTTTATATGGATGAAATTTGTGCATTTTCAGTGCTTTCCTTACAGTCTCGTGTGACATTCCCGTCTGTTCTGCTACTGATCGTAAGGAGCTAGTCGGCTCTGCAGCAAATGTTCCCAACACCTCAATTTGAGCATCCTCATTCAGTACTCTGGGGTTATTCCTTTTTTTATTCTTCACCGAACCAGTTTCGGAAAACTTTGTCACCAAATCAAGCACATACCGGTGACTTATATTAAGATTTGGATTTCTTTCATTAAAAAGAGATGCCGCCCTTCGTGCGCACTTGCCCACCTCTCCATAAATAAAAATTATTTCAATTCGGTCTTGGATAGTGTAAACCATTCTTACAATTTATACACTTTCTAAGGTATCGCTGATCAGCTCAACAAATGAAACTGAAATGATAGTACTACCAAATGGCTTGAATGCGATGAACACCTTTTTTGCTCAAAAAACGATACTTTTTATAGCAGAAGTAACAAAAAAGGGATAAGAGTTTTAAATCCGATAATAAACCCAAATGAAAGTCACCGAAACCAGATAACTAATTAATGTAAATTTTTTGAGGCTTGTCTAATTTTACCCCTGATGGAAAGTTGAAAAGCTGACCCGTCATCACAAGTTTTACTTATAAGAGAGTCAATAAATTGTATTTCTTTGCATACTAACTTGATAACCAGGCATTTTAGTATAGGCCAATTCTAATTACTTCTATTAGTTTAGAACTACATTTTCGGATACTGCTGATCGGAAAATAATAAATGAGGGCACCGTCGGCAAGCGAATTGAATGCCCTTCAAAATGATGTGCCACTTGACCCCCCTTTCCATTTGAAATTCTGAGGGTAACATCCACCCCTCCTAGGGGGTTGAACCCCGAGGGTTGAAAATATTCATTCAGAGTGTCCCCCTTGCAAATAAAGTTGACCTGTCTGACCATTTTTTCATATTATGTACTGGAAGGGAGATATTGAGGGTGGGAAGTTTTCAAATTGACACACTGTATATTATGGAGATTAGGAAATGACTGGAAACCACCAAAAACAAATATATATTTCTTTCCTGAGTAGCAGATTACAGCCGGTTCTGGGCCTCCCCCCACAACTATGACGTATTAATTGCTTTTTTCTGTTGTTGTTTAGTAACATCAAGGCGATGTGACCTTGAAGGGTCTGGTGCAGGGATCGTTCAGAATTTTTTTTCATATGAGATTTTTGGGTGTGTGTGCGTGTGTGACATAGTGACGTAATTACATTTGATTGGTGTGTGTGTGTGTGTAAGAATGGACGGTACAGGGTTTCATCATGTGCTTGTCTATGTACAAACATACGTCTGCATACTTCGAAGATCCTTCAAGTAATGAATGTTCCATCGGTGTGAGCCCACCAAGTTAGTAGTGGTGTGACGTCACAGCAGCATCCGTACAACGGTGAGAGAGCAAGATGTTCACTCCACGGCGTGCGGCTGAGTAATGCGTATTCATCGGTCTGCCCTCACCTCTCCCGATGCGATGAAGGCTGTGACGTAACGCATCGCTCTAGCCCCGCTATCGATGGCCGAGGACTGTCTGCCTAACGTCTACCCTCTACGAGAGCGCAACGACCACTGCCTGTTCGTATCGACATCTGTTATCGCATTCAGTTGGAAGGTGGGCTTGGCGCATGTAGTTGAGAGGTGGGGTTGGCTATGACGTCTTGACGGGCCCGATCAGACTGTATTTAAGAAGCAGACGAGTGTTGGTTATGTCAGTTTACATCAAGTGAGTTAGTGAGAACTATTATATAAAATGTATTCCTGTGACTGTGGTAAATCTTTTACTCGTAGTGATAATCTTCGTCGGCATCAGCTCCAGAGTTGCCAAGGAGGACCTGCAGTGAGAGTGGATAATGCCACACCAATGTATACTTGCAATTGCTGTAATGTGACAATTCCTATAACGCAAGTGAACTCTCACCGAAGAACCATGAGTCATAAAAATAATGCATGTGTTCAATTGTCTGAAGGTGTTCAAATTATAACGAATGCATTCAGTTGCCGCATTGCAACGTACAGGGTTGAGAGTTCTATTGTATCCACTGACTACATGTCAGTTTTCAATGAGATTAGGCAGAAGGTCATTGAATTACTGGAATCGGCCATCAGGATCCATTAAAGCATCAAGGTGAATATGGAAGTTTTTGGGAATTATATTCTTCAGACTCAAGATTCTAGGGACACGAAGTCATTTAATTCCTAAAATGAAATAGTGGACCAATCTTCAGATTTGAATGCTGTTTTTGATAGATTCCATGATGTAATTGTGGCTCAAACGACTGAATTCCAGGAACGTGACTCAGGTATTTTTTTTTTGTAAATTCCAATGAGATTGAGTAGTAATATTTATTTTTTTGTAATTCATGTTGGACTTGTGAAAAAATACTATTTTTCGAAGTCAATATTAATAAATACAGTCCACTGGGAGGACGTTCATATGTGAAGCTGCCTAAATGCATTGAATGGAGGAAAGCTGTCGTGAATGTTCGTAACGAAGATCAACATTGTTTTGCTTGGGCTATAACATCAGCATTATATCCTGCAATTAGTAGAGTGTCCGAAGTTACGTCATATCCACATTTTTCCAATGAGTATTCCAATGAGTATTGAGAGTATTGAAAGATTTGAAGATAGGAATGATATTTCAATTAATGTTTACGGTTAAGAGAGTAAATTTGATAAGGCTAAAGTGAAGTATGATGTGATTGATCCATTGCGATACTCACAGAGAAGACTCCGGAGATATGTCAATTTTTTACTTATAACTGATGACTCCGGCAATAGTCACTATTGTTGGATCAAAGATCTTTCAAGATTAGTTTCTAGTCAACTATCAGCTCATGATCACAAAAAATATTTTTGTGATGGATGTTTGATATATTTTTCCAGCGAGAGATTACTTTTACGTCATAAGATGAATGATTGTAATCTCGTTAGTACAACAACACCAACCACCAATTTTAAGATCAATAAATATGGTCGGATGGTTACGGAAAATAAATTAATGTTTCAAAATTTTGAGAGACAAATGAGGGTACCATTTGTAGTATATGCTGATTTTGAATCAGTATTTGAACCGATTCACGTGAATGAGCCAAATCCAGAAAGTTCATACACGATTAAAACATTCAAACATGTTCCATATTCAGTTGCTTATCTGATAAAATGTTCATATAATGATGATTTGTCAAAATTTGTTACATATAGGGGTGTAGATGCAGCTCAGAAATTTGTGAGTAGCATTGAAGATGATTTAAAAAAGATATATGAAAATCATCTCACATACCCTATACCAATGGATGCACAAACCATCGAAGAAGAGGAACAATTTGCTGCAGCCGGAACTTGTGGTTTATATAATAAACCATTTATTGATGGTGAAGTCAAAGTTAGAGATCATTGTCATGTTACAGGAAAGAAAAGATCACATGCCGCTCATTCCAAATGTAATTTGAATTTCAAAATCCCTAACTTTGTACCTATTATTTTCCACAATTTAAGCGGCTATGATTGCCATTTATTCATGCAAGAATTTTATAGGAATAAGGAGAAAGTTGATGTCATCCCACATACAAAAGAGCAATACATATCTTCCACTAAGCATCTCTTCACACACACCTATATCGATAAAGATGGTAAGGTTAAGAAGAAAAATCTCAAAATGAGATTTATCGATAGTTATAAATTTATGACTAATTCGTTGGAGAAGTTGGGTGCTAACTTGACCTCTGATCAATGTTTGGAGATGCATGAACATTTCCCACAAATTGAGAAATTCAATTTGATGAGGCAGAAAGGTGTATTTCCATATAGCTTCGTTGATGACATTGACAAATTGAATTATCCATCACTTCCAACAAAAAATCAGTTTTATGACAAACTCATTTGTGAACATATACCAGAAAATTATTACGATAGGGCTAGAAATGTGTGGAATTTATTCGAGTGTCAGAATTTGGGTGAATACTCTGATTTGTATTTGAAGTCGGATGTATTGCTATTATGTGATATTTTTGAAAACTTTCGCACAACGTGTTTGGAGATTTATAATTTAGATCCAGCACATTATTACACTGCATCTGGATTATCTTGGGATGCTATGTTGAAGTATACGAATATTGAATTGGAATTACTAACTGACATTGATATGATTCACTTTTTTCAAAAAGGTATACGAGGTGGAATTAGTCAGTGTAGTGAGAGGAAACATATAGCAAATAATAAATTTTTACCAAATTATAATCCCAATGAACCTTTCACATTCATTACATATTTAGATGCAACGAATCTATACGGTCATAGCATGTCACAACCTCTACCAACAAGTGAATTAACATGGTTGACATCTAATGAAATTCTTAACCTTGATGTGATGAATGTGAATTCTGATAGTCCGTATGGGTATGTGTTTGGAGTGGACATTCATTATCCACAAGAATTGCATGATGAACATTCAGATCTTCCATTTTTAGTTGAAAAATTAATACCACCTCGTACACAATCGAAAATTCCCAAATTAATTCCAAATTTGAATGATAAAAGAAAATATATTATTCATTATAGAAATCTACAGCAAGCCATCAAAAATGGTTTGATTGTGATGAATACACATAGAATATTGAAATTCAAACAATCACATTGGATGGATGAAACCCTATATAGATCTCAATAGTGAAATGCGTAATAGGTCTAACAACAAATCTGTTGAAGATTTCTATAAACTAATGAATAATGCGGTATATGGAAAGACAATGGAGAATGTAGATAACAGAATTGATGTTAGACTCGTTACACATTGGGAAAATATAAAGAAAAATATAGGTGTCAGCACTCTCATATCCAGACCAAATTTCAAAAATTGTTCAATTTTCACATAAAAATCCGTTGCCATTCAATTGGGTAAAGTTAAAGTCCATTCTGATAAACCATTATATTTGGGATTTTCTATATTAGAATTATCAAAAACAGTCATGTTCGACTTTTTCTATGGATGCATCAAACAACACTTTGGTGAAAATGTCTCTTTACTGTACACAGATACCGACTCACTCATTTTGAAAGTAAATACAGAACCTTTATATGAATTCATGAAAAGTAACATGAGTAGGTTTGATACATCCAATTACAGTATAGTTAACCAATTCAATATTCCACTAACAAGTTCGATCTTGGGTAACTTCAAAGATGAGTTTCCGAATGATTCAATCATGAGCTTTTATGGTACAGGAGCAAAAGCGTATTACGTGAAATCTGTTGATAGTGAATTCAAAAAAGCCAAAGGGGTTAAACGATCAGTTATAAAGAATGAATTGACATGTGAAGATTATCAAAAAATCGTTGAACATGGTGGTATGATATTTAGAAAAATGAATTCGTTTAGAAGCGTGTTGCATGATATGTACATTGAATTGAAGAATAAAGTTGCATTATCATACCATGAATATAAACGATTTATCATTCCGAATACTACCCACACTCTTCCTTGGGGTCATAATGATATTGAATTTTATCAAAACGATCCAAATGATAACATTCGTTGGATAACCAATATAATTCAACAATCACAATCTCAGGAGACTCCATTGGATCAATTGATTAATGTATTATCTGCCGAGATCAATGATTGAAATATCATTCAATATATTCAAAACCGAAAAATTCAATATTGATGTTTATGTAGCCATTTATAATTAATAATATATGACAGAAGTAATGTGATATTAATGTATTATGTATGTATGTATATGTATTACTGTAATGAATATAAAATGATTGAAATTTTATTTGTATTATTTCTATTTTCTTAATCAATTACTACAATGTATATAGTATAATGTAAATGAAAGGAATATTAGTTTGAAAAGAATCATCGTGGGTGCACAATGTCTGAAACAATCGATAAATTTGGCAGAAAAAGAAAATGGGGTGATAATGTCATCCGAGGTCCACCCGGCATTCGATTCAAATTAACAAAAGATGGTCATTATGACATGCAAAGAAAAATATTGAAAAATACAAGCGAACCAATTGACAAGAGTGATAGTGTAACTGTATCATATTTTGAGAGGGAAATTAATGGAGCAAAGGAGGTCATACTTCTAGCCCTACAAGCTGCAGTACAATCCACAATAGCTAATATTGCTCGCGATGCACGTCAAGCATTCGATGATAACATTGCAGAGGCTCGGATAACTTGCAAGTGACAAACTTACAAGTGATATAGAGATAAAAATGTCTAACATAACAGCGTCTACAATGAAAAAATATGATGCTATGTCTAACATAACAGCGACTACAATGAAAAAATATGATGTACTGGAACAGAGAGTTGAAGTTTTGGAGAAAAAACATAGAGTCAGGTCATCAGATGGACTGGGATATCCAGGACTAGACAATAATCCAAATGTTAGAATAATACAACCAAAACCAAAACCAACAGATGACGTATTAATTGAATGGGCATGGTGAATGCATTCCGCGCGCGAATTAGGTTAGTTTAGATTAGGGTAGGTTAGGCTAGTTATGGAGAAACGTTAGGTTAGGTTAGAGAAACGTTAGGTTAGGTTAGTCACATGCGTGAACAGTTTAGTGAAAGAGCGCATGTGCTAGTCAATGAAAGAGTGGGCTAGTTAATGGAAGAGTGCATGCAAGAGCGCATGTGCTAGTCAATGAAAGAGTGGGCTAGTTGATAGAAAAGCGCATACGTTAGTTTATTTTCTTCTATAAAAGGTGAACTATCAGTAACATCATCACTTTTTCTACTCACATTCTATTGCTATCACATATCATTCCTCAGACCTAAATAATTATTATCATGCCGTTGTGGATTGCTGAAGATGGTTCACCACTTGTTGATATCGATCACACTGATTTTGAAAATATTCCAGTATTACATTTATCGAGTCAAGATTCGATAGATGATTTTGATATTTACAACTTTGTTAACTTCGCAAATGTGCCGGAACCAAATGAGCAAATTGTTATTGAAAATCCAATCGTTTCGCAATCATCACCACTCAAACACCCTTCATCTACCCTTCCTCTTGGTGTTGATAAGAAATCTAGAACAATCAAGAGGAAGGTTACTAATGCATCTTCATCGATTGTCACTGACTTCAGAGAAAATAAACAATCGAAAAGTGTTGTGCGAGAGAAAAAACCCACAACGAAAAGTGACAGATCGAAGAGAAAGCCAAAAGGTTCACCTAAAGAAATGAAGGGTGATTTGAAAGCTGAATCGCTATCTTTTTTCAGTCCTCTACATCGGTTTGGAGAAATGAAAAAGAAAGCAAAATGCCGCCTTGTGAAAGCGCAGATGGCTATTGCTGAACTTGAAAAGAGTGAGCGGGCTATTAATGCTAATAAGGAAACTCTTCAAGCATTAGATGCTAAGATTGCATTAGCGAAGGTTGTATTGGCTGAAATGTGTACGGATGCAGATGAACTCCGTTCAAAAATTGTTAAAGATGATCAATTCATTCAACGTTCGAGAATGCAAGCTCAGGCAGAGGTTGAGGAGTCGGCTCAACTTTATGAGACGGCATTATCAGTGAGAGATAATTGGCGAAAAGAGTTGGAGAGTGCATTTCAAAGTGACGGCGATTAGTTTTGGGAATGACAATGTGTTTTCAATATCGTGAGTTGAAAAATATAAGCGGGAATGGAGTATACAATTAATTTGATTTGGTATACACAGAACGTTGCGAATGGCTGGGGCAACGTTTACCGCTGCATTATTTTTCAATTCACATACTTATAATTGAAATGAAAACAAAAATGAACTTCAACATTACTTTATTCGTGAATACAATAGTAGATACATTTAAACCATATTTGATTCATCAATCCAAGAATTTTGTTCGCTAGGAAGGCCTAACCACTTTACATATACTTTATTTTTTCTTTTCTTCAACACCTTCTCAATCAGATATACGTCAGGATTTTTGGTCCGTAATAACTCTTCTCCGTAAAAACATCCTCTGATAGGTTGTTCATTCATATCTTCAAGATTATAGGTTGTGAGGGCGGTTTTATATTTTAACAATCTTGAAGAGCTCCGTGGAAAAGTTCGCATTGTAAGACTTTTCAAAAATATTTTTGTACTTGCTTATACGTACAATATCATTCAATTGAAATTTGAGTTTACTTTGATTTCCCCAAATTCCTTTGATACCTTTGAATTTCAATTTTGTTGTTGAATCAACATTGATGGGTGCCATACCTATTGTACGATGAACTTTATTGTTATATCTACTAGTTATAGTTGGAAGAATATCAAGCCATTTGTGGTGACCTCTCATCGAAAATTCCTTGTAGAGCCATGCCTTTATTGTACGAATCACTCTTTCTGCTATAGCCGCCTTCTGTGTGGTAAATTTTGAATAATGATTGATATTATAGTCTCGCATGAGATATGAGAAGCTTCTTAAAAAATTCTTCCCCTTGATCGGTTTGTATATGTTTGGGGGAAAATTTGGCTTCCTTTTGTACATGTTTCATTGCATTAGTTATTGTACTACCTGTTTTATCTTTAACTGCTACAGTCCACAAATATTTTGAGTAACAATCAATCACTACAAGTATATATCGGTATCCTTCATTACTTCTTGCATAAGGTTGTAGTTCAGCTAGATCTATTTGCCATATATCTGCAAAACATTTGATGGTGGTTATTCTCCTACGAAAATTACCTCTTGCAGGTCTATGTAATTCATTAACAACTTGTCGTTTGACATCACTTATTTCATTAGTCATTCTATTTCAAAAATGATTAAAGGGAAAAGTTAATAATGTTACTGCATTGAATGATGATATGATAGTGATCAATACTTATGGATATATCAATATATTATACGTTCTTCACGTAATTCTTCAATTATTGAAATTATTTCATTGCCATGTCCAGTATGCCCAGCTGACTTTGAAGCTACCAATAGTCGTAGACGAGCAACTAACTCTTTCGGTGAGTTCCAGTACACATAATTCACAGGTTTAGAATTATATGTTTTCTACATTTTCTTTCGTTTGAGTGCTCCACCAATTTTACTTCTACTTCTTATTGAATATTGTCGTGAGTCTAATAGAGGTTTAATAACTTCACGAAATTTTTTAGAATTTGTGTTTTTAAAACCATTCTTCAGATGATATTGTTTATATGGAGCATTCGTTATTTTCAATATTTTGAAATATACTTGACAAGTTTCTTCATTATCAATATCTTGCGAATTCTTCAGAAAGATCATATCATACAAGTCTGGACCACCTGCGCATTCATATTTTTTCACTTAATCAGCATCCCAAAATAAAATGTTTCCATCTTTGAAATGTACCACTAGACTTCCCATTTTCAGCTTTTGTGTTATAGGATCCATACGTATACCAAATGTTCCATCATATGCTGGATTTCTATATTTTACATAATTCAAATGTTTCGCCAAAACATCATCACGACTTTCATTCATATTAGGTGAGGAGTCATGATCCGAGGAATCGATATGGGACGATGATGGTGTTTCGAATAGAGTTGTTCTCATATCGTCATTTTTCGTATTCATAATGCTCTTTTTGAATTATAGCTCAATTCGCTGATGAAGTGACCTCTACAATATTCAGTGATCGAATAAGTTTGAACAGCAAGATCATGGATATATAAAACTATCGAATCCTTTGCGATATCTTACTTCATCTATTTTTCTGTCCTTATCAATGACTAGAAATCCATATTGGTCCTTCCAGCATTTAACACACATCAATTGGAATCGTTTGAATGTTACATCGGGTGATACATGATCTGAATAAATATGATGTAAATTCGTCTCATCTTGTTTGAACATTATGATGGAATTGGTATTGTCACGCACTAATTGTTTGGGTACCCGTGAATATGTCTGTTCGAGATAAAAACAATCAACATCCTTATGACGTCCCATACAGAAATATGATCTAATAATATCCTGCTTTTCACATATCACATCATCCAAAATGAAAACAGAATTAGGCTTAGCATCGAAGGGTTCCACTATTTCTGCATTATTGCTGAATGTATAAAAACCTAATCCTTTTATAGATTCCAAAACATTTCGCAAGTACTGATATTTAGGTTGATTGAGTGATTTTGAATATAGATACACATTTCTAAATCTCAGTCCTTGTGGATGTGTTAATAGCGATATCATTCCATTCGTCTTTCCACAATTTGAAGGTCCTATAATGAGTCCTCGAACTGATGATGGAAGTAGTGGACCATGTCTGAATACCCTCTGTCCATTCAATCCACACCCGAATTTCTCATCTAGATTATCTACAGAAAACTTTTCTTTCTGTTTTACAATGCGCATCGTGCCGTAGTTGTTATTAGCTTATTCATTTCAATGTGTACCATCGAACATACGGACGTATTGAAAGTGATCATAAAATTGAAAAAGGTTGTGGTTTTGTTAATGATTTGATAAACAAACTTCCTTTCGAATTACATCTACCCGGAGGTTATCAATACTGTGGACCGGGTACAAAAACTGAAACAACGGTTACTTCGCAACGAACCTGGAATCAATAAATTAGATACTGAATGCAAAAAACACGATATTTAATATTCTAAGCATCCATCCGATCTTGCAGCAAGACATTTAACCGACAAAGAACTTAAATACAGCGCTTGGGATAGGGTTAAATCGAAGGACGCGGGTATTGGGGAAAGAGCAGCTGCATTACTTGTCACCAACATTATGAAAACAAAAAGACATATGGGCATGGGTTGTAGCAGCAATAAGAAAAAAATTAGGAGGAAACAAATGAAGAAAAATAAAAATAGAGAAGTTGCATTTGGTGCTGGGATAGTCCATAAAGTGCGAAATGTATTGAAGAAAGTTGATGGGGATCAATTTGTGACGAATAATAGCAAAAAAGCTATCACTGTGGTATTGCAGGCGGCACGTAAATACCTCAAAGCTGCCGGTAGAAAGAAGAAAATCCGCACACCACGCATAATTCCTGTTCCCAAGATCGGTGGACTTTTGCCATTGATACCAATTTTTGCTGGACTATCCGCACTAGGGAGTTTAGCAATTGCATTTCTCTTTGATGAAATTCTTTACGAAATGGGTGGTAAACACGTAGCTGTTGTTAGAAAATCTGGGATAACATCTACAATGAAAATCATGATATCATTTGGACAATCTCATGCTAACACATTATTGACATCTGGCTGGGGACTTTCACAATTGAAACAAGATATCTTGGAAACAAACAGTCATGTTTTTAGTGGAAAACTACCACTGAAATATTTGATGGGTTTTGCTGAAGATTACAACAAAAGTATCTTAAATGCCAAACAGGAATTGATTTTGATTATCGCTCGATCATTCAAATACTAATATATAGGTGAGGTTGATGCTGATTTGGAAATAAATAAAATCGAATGGAAAATAAGACATATTGTACCAGGTGATAAACACAAGCTCAAACTTTTGAGTAGAATAAACAAAAGCGGTCTGAATGCCAAAATCAAGTTGGCTTATCGCATGTAAGACTTCTATGAACTTCCATCATTACGTGGGACTTCTTCAGACATATGGGCCATCAAAACAACTACCGCTCTGGAAACTCCTCGTTTTGTCATCATCACATTCCAAAGTACTACCACATCTGAAGATAGAACACAGGATATTACAAAATTAACAACTGCTGATATCAATAATATTCGAGTATACTTGAATTCTGAAGTTTATCCATATTAGCGTTGGAATTTGAATTTCGATAAAAAACTTGATGCTTCTGCTTATTATGCTTTTGAGAGTTCCCAGCGAAGTTATTATGATGAAGATATGAGTGAACCTCTGATGGACAATGAACAATTTAGAGGGAATCTACTATTCGTCATCGATTGTTCCCATCAACCGAATGCAAAAAAATCATCAACTATTGATATTAGGATTGAGTTTGAGACGAGGAAGACCAAGTTTCCAGACAACACTAAAGTATATGCATTAATTTTGCATGATACAGTTTTAACATACAATGCATTGGATGATTCAGTTCACAGCAGATATTGACACTCGTCAAATTATTGATACTATTCCATTTTTCCACTCTATCATGTTCAGTTTTATGATTTTTTTTTTCATTTGTAACTGACTTCTATCATGTATTGTAATTTTTTTCCTAATTCATATATATCATATTTATTATTTTGTAATAATTTTCTATTGTATATAAGAGGATTTGAATAAATAAAACATGAAAATAATACAAAGTTTTTTATTTGACATTATTTATGATTTACAGGAACATACAGACTATCTAAAATAACTTCTTCCTCATAGTCATAATTTTCACGACCATCTTCAATTTCCTCTCGATTTTCATCATTCAATTCAAAGTGATGAATAATCCATTCTGGCAAGTATGGTTGGAGGCTATACAGGAATCTTCCCAGGTTCAGTTCAATTATAACTTCACAAAGTTGCCACAGTTCGAATTCATTATCCAAAAATTTGTTACAAACTTCTGCACCACTCCGATAGTTCTCAGCATCACGAAGACATAATTCAATTTGTTTTTCATCATAGCATACACTCATATCATAAACGCTCGCATGTTCGGCTCCATCACCCAACACCTTCAATTTAGACGACAAATGTTGAACCGATGATTTAAGATCTACAACATTGATCCAATCTTGACTTGCATACTGCATCCACATCTTTGAATGGTGGAACTGAAATCGAATAAAAAAACAATAAGCAACCTCCAACTTGTTTCCATGATATAATACTCACATTCCCATTTTACTTGTAGTTACAAAGTGAGTGTATTCAACTAACATATGACATATTTTTAATTATGTACACTTCATCAATTGGCAATGAAGATAAAGCCTTTTGCTCTAGTATTTCAACCTCCTGTACAATCAAATTATTAATTTTATTCAAATCTACTTTTGAAACAGACATGATGAGAATATGTATGAAAATATAAACAATTTCCAACAGACAAATACACTCACCGTCTTCCTTCTATTACGAACTGAATAACACTCTACCAATTGCTAACTGCTGCAGATATATTCATCTACTGATTTCATAGTGTGCCAGGCATTTCTTTCATATCAAACAGTGCGAATCACCCCCACCATGAAATCGTGAAAGGTTCACATTGCTAGTTGCTACTCACTAGGGATGCCTGACGTCACAGCCAAGCCCACCTCCCAACTGGATGCGATAACAGATGTCGATACGAACAGGCAGTGGTCGTTGCGCTCTCGTAGAGGGTAGACGTTAGGCAGACAGTCCTCGGCCATCGATAGCGGGGCTAGAGCGATGCGTTACGTCACAGCCTTCATCGCATCGGGAGAGGTGAGGGCAGACCGATGAATACGCATTACTCAGCCACACGTCGTGGAGTGAACATCTTGCTCTCTTACCGTTGGACGGATGCTGCTGTGACGTCACACCACTACTAACTTGGTGGGCTCACACCAATGGAACATTCATTACTTGAAGGATCTTCGAAGTATGCAGACGTATGTTTTTACATAGACAAGCACACGATGAAACCCTGTACCGTGCATTCTCACACACATACACCAATCAAATGTAATTACGTCACTATGTCATACACACACACCCAAAAATCTCATATAAAAAAAATTCTGAATGATCCCTGCACCAGACCCTTCAAGGTCACATCGCCTTGATGTTACTAAACAACAACAGAAAAAAGCAATTAATACGTCATAGTGGTGGGGGGAGGCCCAGAACCGGCTGTAATCTGCTACTTTCTTGATGGCTTAAATTTAAAATATTTTGCACATTTCGATAAAATATATGAACTTTGATAAAAGAAGTATGAAAATCCAAAAATGTCAGAAATAATTGATGGGCCTTTTTAAATAAGTTATCTTTACTCTGATTCACATTCAGTTTCAATAGTATTCTTTTCAAATGAACTTACCCGAACGAACGTTTCCAAAGATAGAGTAAAGAATCCTCCTGCGTACAGTTTTGAAGCCCTCTGTGATCGGGTCATGAAAAACAGGAGATTTCGTTTGAATTCCTGGGAACAGTTGGGCCAATCACTTCGGTAAGCGAAGTTGGTGAGTTTTGAACTCTGAAAGTAGGTCAGATATATTTGTTTGGTAATGATCGTTAACTTTGGAGAATCCGCGACAACAATACGAGAAAGTGATCGAGATTTATAGATTATATCGAAGATATATAGAATATTTATAAAAAAAGTAGAGTTTGTTACAGAGGACGTTATTTGATTTCTTGAGTTTTTGATAAATGTATTCATTTCAGACATTATCTCACCTATACAGAGGCTTGAAGTCAAAACATTGTTTATTTCTGCGGTTACTTACCAAGAAACATGGTCAAAGCTGGATATTAATTGATTCGAATGATAACATTTCATGAATATTCGACGTAATATCTATATGCATATGATTGAATATATAAGAAATTAGATTAGATGTCGCCTTGATCAGTTTCAAGGCCGTTCATATACTGGCCTGGTCCAAACTTTGGGTTATAAATAATATTTTTTTCAAATGGAACTTCATGTGTACATGAAGGGGATATTAAAGAAGTACACTATGAAGTACACTATGTTTCGAAGCAATCAAAAGCCACTATTGTATTTGACAAGTAGTAAGTTTGAATTCAATATTTTGGGGGTTTTCAATCTGAATTTTGACCCAAACATTTTCACTGAAAGATAAAATCAGATAATTTTTATAGTTTTATCACAGTCTAGTTCGAAAAGCCATGCAATAATGGATTACTCAAAATTAATAATTCCAATGATGTCCTAACTTTTCAGACAGCAAGTGATTATTTTGTTATATATTAAGTATTCTCCACATATTACGCTGGTGAGAAAAATTTTCCGATGAAGTTGTTTTTGCATATATAATGAACTTTTATAAGTGTATCGCTTTCACAAACAAATTTCAAGTGCTTGATCAAGTGTTTCAAATGACAATAACGTGATTGTAAACGATCTTGAATTCTTTTTTTTTATTTTGACTGAAAAAGGTTCAAATTAGCTTTCTTTTCGAAAAACATACCACAATTTTTCCATCAAATTGATTGGTTCCATTTTCTTAATGATCCGAATACGAATGGACGAAGGATATGAATTGTTGAATTTCATTAGTCCGGACTTCCATTGTCTAATATTATATAAAACGATTTGAAATCCCTGAAATAATTAAACAATTAAAGAAGAGAAATAAAAATGAATAGCTGAAAAAACAATTATATTAAGCAAAAACCTAAAATGAAAATTAGTGAAGTTGAATGCAAGTAAAAATTAAACTAATTGAAAAAATATAAATACAATGAAAATTAAAAAGTTGAGAGATTCCAAGCCAAGTTAATTCACGACGTTTCGATTGTAAGGTATCCACAATCGTCTTCGGGTGATGACTGGACCAATTCCTCCATGAGCTGACTATTTATATGTCATTTGATTACTTTCACGCAGCTCTGCTTTCCGTTTTCCGCTTCACTGGTTTAGTGAGAGATGACCGTTTGGCGGGAGTTGGCCATTTTTCGCTTGATTATGGGTTTCCATATGTTGTGAACCTACACGCTAGCTTGTCTGAATACATTGTTGGATAGCATGTATGCGGCTTCTTTGAATTTTCTCCTAAACCAATCTTCCTCTTTGTGTATGATCTCAGCTTAGGACCATTCGATGTTATGTTGATGGGTCCAAACATGCTCTGCTATTCCTGATTTGCTGGTTTCCCCTCGCTGTGTGTGTTTCGTGTGCTCGGCAATGCGAACATTCAATGGCCTCTCAGTTTCACCGATATAGGATTTACGGCACTCATAGGGTATCCCTTAAATGCAATTCTTGGAATGGCAGTTCTCGTTTGGTGACCTGGTTTTCGTGAGGCTGCTACGGATAGTGTTTTCGGATCTGAAGCAGGTTCTGATGTTGTACTTGGATCCAATTCTTCGTATATTTTCCGATAATTCTCTGATGTAGGGAAGTGCAAGCACTGGTTGTGACGGCTTCTCTTCCTTTCGGGGCTCCTGCTGTCTTTTAGCCAAAGTTTGCTCCACCATCGCTTTGGAGTAGCCATTCCGTTGAAGATCTTTCTCGAGACCTTCCTTCGTATTAAAAAGTCCGAGACACAGTCTAATAGAGTTTTTATGATTCCTCTTTTAGTTGATTGATGGTGGTTGGATTTGTGGTTCAGATACTGTCCCGTGTGAGTGGGTTTTCAGTATACAGATGTTTGCCACTTAGTGTCGGTCCTCGTCACCAATACGTCTAAGAATGGAAATTCGTTGTAGGCTTCTTTCTCCATTGTGAAAGTGATGGAAGGTCTCACGCTGTTGATGTGTTTCAGGAAGGCGTCTAGTTCAGTATTCCCATGGTTCCATATTATGAAGGTGAACTGAACTGAACTAGACGCCTTCCTGAAACACATCAACAGCGTAAGACCTTCCATCACTTTCACAATAGAGAAGGAAGCCCACAACGAATGGCCATTCTTAGACGTATTGGTGAAGAGGATCGACACTAAGTGGGAAACATCTGTATACCGAAAACCCACTCACACGGGACAGTGTCTGAACCACGAATCCAACCACCATCAATCGACTAAAAGAGGAATCATCAAAACTTTATTACACCAAGATTTCGGACTTTGTAATACGAAGGAAGGTCTCGAGAAAGAACTAGTCATCATCAAAAATTATCTTCAGCGAAATGGCTACTCCAAAGCGATGGTGGAACAAACTTTGGCTAAAAGACAGCAGGAGCCCCGAAAGGAAGAGAAGCCGTCACAACCAGTGCTTGCACTTCCCTACATCAGAGTATTATCGGAAAAGATACGAAGAATTGGATCCAAGTACAACATCAGAACCTGCTTCAGATCCGGAAACACTATCCGTAGCAGCCTCACGAAAACCAGGCCACCAAACGAGAACTGCGATTCCAAGAATTGCATTTACCAGATACCCTGTGAATGCGGGAAATCCTATATCGGTGAAAATAAGAGGCCATTGAATGCTCGCATTGCCGAGCACAAGAAACACACACACAGCGAGGGGAAACCAGCAAATCAGGAATAGCAGAGCATGTTTGGACCCATCAACATAAAATCGAATGGTCCTAAGCTGAGATCATGTACAAAGAGAAACATTGGTTTAGGAGGAAATTCAAAGAAGCCGCATACATGCTATCCAACAATGTATTCAGCCAAGCTAGCGTAGAGGTTCATAACATATGGAAACCCATAATCAAGCAAAAAATGGCTAACTCCCGCGAAACGGTCATCTCCCACTAAACCAGTGAAGCGGAAAAAGGAAAGCAGTGCTGCGTGAAAGTACTCCAATGACCTATAAATAGTCAGCTCATGGAGGAATTGGTCCAGTCATCACCCGAAGACGATTGTGGATACCTTACAATCGAAACGTCGTGAATTAACTTGGCTTGGAATCTCTTAACTTTTTAATGTTAATTGTATTTATATTTTTTCAATTTGTTTGATTTTTACTTGTATTTTACTTCAACAATTTTCATTTCGTGTTTTTTTTTAATATAATTGTTTTTTCAGCTATTCATTTTTATTTCTCTTCTTTGATTTTTTAATTATTTCTGGGATTTCAAATCATTTTAAATAATATTAGACAATGGAAGTCCGAACTAATGAAAGTCATTATGAAACATTGTCAATCACCTTCAAACAAACATATGAATTGTTAATATTACAATTCACTTGAAACTTTCGTCATTTCCATTAATGTTCAGAATGAACCATACAAATAGGCATTTTTTTGGCAAGTTGTGATGTTTCTCGCCATCCACGTTGGGTTTATTTATATGGGGATCTAGGTTGAAGAAAATATGTTCAGTTGTTGACAAGTAGGAAAGTATGAAATAAAACTTCATTCTGAATAACCTTGAATGACGTCACGCAACCTTGAGCTATATGCAAGACCAAGTGAACTTGAAAATATAAATTGAATTTGGGATTCGAAGCTTTCTTCCGGTAGGTGACTTTGAGGATTGGCTTTGCAGGGCATCTCATGACCTCGAGCTTTATGTACATGAACATGGACCTTGAGATTTGACTCAGAGTATGTGCAGGAAGTGTGAATTTTCAGGCAGTTGGATTTACTCCATAATCTCTTGGTCCATATAATTTTGTCGAAATATATATATATATATATATATATATATATATATATATATATATATATATATATATATATATATATATATGTATATGTATATATGTATATATATATATATATATATATATATATATATATATATGTATATGTATATATGTATATATATACATATATATATATATATATATATGTATATGTATATATGTATATATATATATATATATATATATATATATATATATATATATATATATATATATATATATGGGTGTCCCTGGACTTCCTCTTTTCCTCTCGGGAATGTATAGATGGGGTCAAAATATCACCAGTACTTCATATAACTTTTTTTCCTAAAATCCTTCGTTACCAAGTAATGGGCCCTCGAAGTTACAAAATGAAAAATGTTTTTCTTTGATAACTTTTCAAGTGAATATTCAAAATCATCCAAATTTTGGTAATTGACTAAACAAATGAATTCCGTCGATGAGCTTTCATGCAGAAGTCAGTTGTTTTGCTACAAAGTCAGGAACGGACTACCCCCGATGGTCCACACCCCAAAACTTTGAAATGACAGATATTTTTCAATATTTTTCAACAAATTAAGGTTACTTGGACAATTTTATGAATAAAAGTACTCGTGTGGAAAGTCGATCGGAGCAACGAGTCTTGATAAAAATGTAGTTTCACTCGACGACATCAAACCCGCTCGTCCACCATTATTTGAAATGAATAATTATCAAAGCAGAAATAATAATGATAACGTTAATTCAACAACATTTATCCTGAGATGTCTACCATTATTCGAAAATATTAGTTTTTAAGGAAAATGGAAATGATAGGTAAAATGTTCATTACGAATTTTTATAATGCAAACACGTTTAACTAACGAAACTCAAGAGCCTCAAGAGCAAACAGAAATGCAAAATCCGCTACAGAAACTGCTCGATATGACCACCTTCTCACTATACATTTTCTTAGTCTGCGAAGACACCCTCTCTGTACTTGAAATAGCATTCCAGGGTCGTTTCGTATGGCTTCACAATGTAATGTTATTCTATTCAACAATGCATCTCTTGTGTGAATAGGTGAACAAGGCTTTTTAGATTTAAATCCGGAGACTGCGATGGCCATGAATATGGCCCACCTCTACCAATCCATCTATTGTGGAAAATATGGTTCAGATGGTCACGCACAATCAAACTAAAATGAGGAGGAGCGCCATCATGCATAAACCACATATCTCTTCGGGTTTGCAATGGAACATGTTCCAAAAGTCCATTCAAATCGTTCTGAATGAACTCCAAATAACGTTCTCCATTCAATCGGTTCTGTAGAACGAATGGTCCTATAAGATGGTTTCCTATGATACCAGCCCAAACATTCACGTTGAATTTCCGTTGGTGTTTGGTTTGCAATATCCCATGGGGATTTTCTTCGGCCCATATATGGAGATTATGAGAGTTGATAACTCCATCTCTACTGAAACCTGCTTCATCAGTGAATAAAACTCGATTAATAAAAGTCATATCCTCTCTTTGCCTATCCATGAACCAATTGGCATATTCCAGTCGTGCTGGAAAATCTTGAGGTGTCATGGCATGTACCTTCTGGATGTGAAATGGGTGGAGCAGTTGTTCCCTAATTATTCTATGAATAGTGGACTTGGATGTATGGAACTGTTCTGATAGATTTCTGATGCTCATTGAAGGATCATCAGCGACGGCTTCCAAAATATTTTCCTCCAATACAACGGTACGTACAGTCCTAGGAGCGCCCTCACCACCTCGTTTTGGCAAAACTGTACCTACAATAATATCGAAATAAAACAACGTGCTCAAATTAATTATCAATTATTACATACCTGTCTCCCTCAAGCTGCGATCGACACGCTCGAATGTTTCTCTTGACGGTACCGTTCGATTGGGAAAATGCTCGGAATACAGACGACGAGCTTCTGCAGCATTACAAAATGCTCGTCCATAAAATACATGCATATCTGCATATTCATTGAATGTAAACTGTTCGGCCATATCAAAAAAATTCAAAATATCCTATAGAATATTGACAATACAATGATAGTCATATGACAACGCACCACTCAACAAAACAAAATCGCATTTCAGTTTCTCATTTTTTATCAAAACTTTATAAAAGGTTTTTTTCTCAACATCTGTGAAGGAAATGGAACATAATTATTCCCTGGATATTTTTCACCTGATCATGTGCAGCCGTTTTTGTTGTTCATTCGTTTGCTTTTTATTAGTATAGTAAATATTTTTTCCGATGTGCGTTTTTTCAGCTAAATTCAGATTCATGTTAAAGAATTTCTCCCATAAAATTATAATTATCAGTGAAACTCCTCAACAGTTTAGCTGTGAAGAAGAATTTGAAATATTCGAATGTTGAGTTTCATGAGATTCAGATAACTGATCAACACGAAACGTGATTATTCCACACGTATTATGTACATACAAAATATGGAATGAATTCGAAATTTCATAGTAGAGTAGCTTGTTAGTTTAAAAACACCACGAATCTACAGAACTTGATATTTCTTTTGAAAAAATATCTGCTATCACAATTGTGACTTAAACTTCCATATAAGTACTGTACTTTTTGTTTACGACTTCATTTTAGCATACTTTGTATTATTCCTGTTATAAATGTTGTTGAATTAACGTTATCATTATTATTTCTGCTTTGATAATTATTCATTTCAAATAATGGTGGACGAGCGGGTTTGATGTCGTCGAGTAGAACTACATTTTTATCAAGACTCGTTGCTCCGATCGACTTTCCACACGAGTACTTTTATTCATAAAATTGTCCAAGTAACCTTATTTTGTTGAAAAATATTGAAAAATATCTGTCATTTCAAAGTTTTGGGGTGTGGACCATCGGGGGTAGTCCGTTCCTGACTTTGTAGCAAAACAACTGACTCCTGCATGAAAGCTCATCGACGGAATTCATTTGTTTAGTCAATTACCAAAATTTGGATGATTTTGAATATTCACTTGAAAAGTTATCAAAGAAAAACATTTTTCATTTTGTAACTTCGAGGGCCCGTAACTTGGTTACGAAGACTTTTAGGAAAAAAAGTTATATGAAGTACTGGTGATATTTTGACCCAATCTATACATTCCCGAGAGGAAAAGAGGAAGTCCAGGGACACCCTGTATATCTATATATATATATATATATATATATATATATATATATATATATATATATATACATATACATATATATATATATATATATATATATATACATATACATATATATATATATATATATATATATATATATATCTATATATATATATATATATATATATATATATATATATATATATATATATATATATATATATATATATATATATATATATATATATGGTAAAATGGATTAACAGGGTCTCTCAGTCAAAAAATCAAAAATCAAACTCTGCTTTACTTTGCCAAGCTTTCGCTTCTAATGGGAAGCTTCTTCAGGGCCTATAATTTAATGATTTTTGAATATTTTCGCCTTTGAATAATATTACAAATCATACTTACAGTGAAAATGAGTGACAAACAATAAATTGAAGATAGAATTGACATAAAAGTTAACATGTGTACGATTTTTTTTTGGGTTTGACAAATGTCATACCTTCACATAAATGTCATTTTTCAATGGGTATGATTTGATAATTTTTACTGTAATGAAAGAGTTATTGATTGATACATCTTTCATTAATAATAATAATAATTTGGATCAATAACTCTTTCATTACAGTAAAAAATTATCAAATCATCATACCCATTGAAAAATGACATTTATGTGAAGGTATGACATTTGTCAAACCCACAAAAAAAATCATATACATGTTAACTTTTATGTCAATTCTATCTTCAATTTATTGTTTTTCACTGATTTTTACTGTAAGTATGATTTGTAATATTATTCAAAGGCGAAAATATTCAAAAATCATTAAATTATTGGCCCTGAAGAAGCTTCCCATTAGAAGCGAAAGCTTGGCAAAGTAAAGCAGAGTTTGATTTTTGATTTTTTGACTGAGAGACCCTGTTGATCAATTTTACCATACATTTCTCCAGTCGCAAACATTATCCAATTTATATATATATATATATATATATATATATATATATATATATATATATATATATGTGTAACGAAAGTGAAAAAAGTTTTACCCATAGTGACAACCTGCATCGCTATGAATGAAATTTCTGTACGTTAGTGACTTATGGAGGAGCATAAACTGCAAATGATGGAGAATCGTCAACCTCAAAGAGGCGAAGGTTGAACCCCCCAATACCTCTAGCAATGCAGACATGCCAGTGTTGCAATTTCACTATTGCATGCGGTCAAGTGAATGTATATCGGAGAACCTTGCAGCATAGAACGAATGCATGTGTTCAATATGGAAAGGGTGTCAAAATTGTAGGCACAGTTTTCAAGTGTAGAATCGTGAGCTACAGAGTGGATAGTGAATAGTCAGATTGATCACTCCATATTCTACATGGAATTCAATCAGAAAGTATTGAAACTATTCGAAGAAGTGTTATTGATTCATGAAATTGTGAAAATTCATATGGAGGTGTTTGGGCGGTACAATATACAAACTGAAGAGCATTCCGATATACAATAGTTCCAATCAAGTTGTTGAACAATCGAACGATTTGACTGTGGTATATAATACTTTTGCTGACAGTTTGACTGCTCAGGCTATGAAATTTCAATATCGAGATTCAGGTATATGATCTATTCACAACATGATTGATTGAATCTGTAAAAAAACTATATATTTTCAGGTTGGACAATCGAGAAAATTTTGAATATGGTGGTGGATGTTGATAAGTATGCCTCCCACAGGGTCTTCTTATATCAAACTTCCGAAGTTGAACGAGTCCAAAATAAAGTGTAGTGAATATGGTGAATCAGATCCAGTACTGCTTTACGTGGGCTGTGACTTCAGCTTTGTATCCTGCCAATGCGAGAGTCTCTGAAAATTTGTTATATTTTCACTTCTCGACCGTATTGAATGAATCAGGTATATATTCTCAGGTTGAGTTGAAAGATATTCCTGAATTTGAGGTTATGAACGATTGCTCTATCAATGTTTATGGGTTGGAAAAACGTTTAAAAATGGCAAAATTAAATATGGAGTTGCACCATTACACCCACAGAAACGTAGGTTTAGTCACATGAATCTGTTGAATATCACAGATTAATCTGGCATTTGTTTGATTAAGGATTCATCGAGACTCGTTTCATTCCAAATAACTACACAAAAATATTTTTTGTGATGGTTGTTTATTTATTGTGATTTATGATGAGCAAGCTTCATTGCGACATTAGTTGAATGATTATAATCACCTTTCAACAATAATATCAAACCCAAATTTCAGAATTGACAAATTTGGTAAATATGTCCCTCATTTTGAAATTTGAGGCACATGCAAATGAACCAAATAATGTTCACTTTTCCAAAAACAAAACTTGTCTTCATGAACCATATGCTTCCACCTATTCCATAATTCAGTTTGTATTTGTTCCAAACTTGGAGGCCAGCGTAACCAATATCTATCACACATAATTGAAAACTGTCATTATGATGATTCTTTCGACTGCTGAGGAAGAGCATTGCTTCAATATTGTCACCACGTGTGGTATATTTATGAAAATATTGGATGAGGGCGATAATGAAGAACGTGACTACTGCCATCTAATGAAAAAAACGAAGCTACACATAGCATTCGTAATGTCAACTTCAGAATGCCCAAATTCATTCCCATGACTATCATTTATTTATACAGGAGTACCAATGAAATAAAGTTGATGTCATCGCTCAAACTGAATAGAGTAATGTGTTTCTTTTCCGAAACTTATATTCATTGAAAACGAATTATGTCCAGATGGGCAAGTGAAAAAAATATTAAAAATTGAGATTTATTGATAGTTTCATATTTATGACTGAATCACTGCGAGAGTTGGGCGATAATTAGGATAAAAAATATTTTGTAGAAACGAGAAAACATTTCTCAGCAAATGATTCCAGGTAATGAGGCAGAAAGGTGTTTTTCAAACAACTTCATTGATTTTTTGGATAAATTGACTTCTCTAGGTATAGCATTGAGGTAGACTTTTATGATAAATTGAATTAGGAGCACATTTCTGATGATGGAGTTAGGAAAGTATCTGACATATTCAGCTGTCGTGATTCAGGCAAATATTCTGATATATACCTGAAATCTGACGTTCTGTTGCTGAGTCATATTTTCGAAAATTTTAGTTTGAGCAATTATAAATTAGACCCTGTTCATCATTTCACATCTCCATGTCTAACTGGATTGCTATGTTAAATTATACAGGTGTCGATTTAGAATTATTTTCTGATATCGATATCAAATATTCAAATATTCTGATATCAAATTGGTATATACTTGTAATGCACTGTTTGGAATATTTGATATAGTAATGAATATTACTGGATAAAACTGGAGTAATATTGAAATTGGTGTATGTTAAATTTGAAACAAGCGGTCCGTAATGGTTCGATGTTGATGAGGATTCACATAGTTCTCATCAACATCATGGTTGGAAAATTATATCGATTTGAATACAAATCTGGGAAATAATGCTACGAATAAAATTGAAAATATCTATTGCAAACTGAACGTAAATTCTGTATATGGCAAGACAATGGAAAATGTTAACAACATAAGGAATATTCAAATTGTTACACAATGAGAATCTACAAGAAGATATATGGATGTCAATGCTCGTATAGCTTGTCCTTATTTCAAAATTATCAATATTTTCTGAAGACTTTGTCGCAATATATATGGATATGTCGAAAACTGTCATATACTACAATTTTTTTAAGTTCGCGAAAAGCATTACGTATATTAAGCTTCTCAGATGCTAAATTCAATGTGCTAGTAAGGAAGTGGGTGATTGGAAATATGATGGATGAACCCTCGAATCATTCCATCATTAGTGTTCAAGGTCCATGTACCAAATCATCATTTCCAAAGAATATCAGATGGAATAAAGAAAGCAGAATCTATCAAAAAGGTACACCTGAAGGACGACTCCTTTTTTTCGTTTCAATAATTTTTATCAAAAAAACCTGAATCAGCATAGAGAGGAAACTTTTAATAGTTTGTTATAGCAAGTGTTTAAATTTTTCTAAATGAATATCATTGTTGTTTCTTGTGCCGTGAGTGTAAATATGTTTGTTTTGTCTAACTGATTGAAAATTCAAATTGACGACATGGCTTATCAGCTTATGAAAATAAATTCTAGTGTTTGCAAGAATTCAATTTTTCCAAACTTTTCTACTTGAGATCAAATATTAGACTGATAAATACGAAGTTCGTTGTCTGGAGCATAGTAAATATCCACTCGATACTGGTTAACAAAATTGAATTTTTAGGTTGAGAAGGTTAAATGACATTCATTCGGGAAATGGCACAATTCGTCAATATGAGAGAAAAAATCAGTTCGGGGTTCGATTATCATGAAATGTACATTTTTCCATTTCAAATTCTGATGTAGAATGAAGATCAGTTGGCTCATAAGATGGTTATAATAATGAGAGTCTTACCTCCAATATTACCTCATTTCCAAAATAACATACGATAAAAATCTCCATCAGCATGCAGTACTGGTAGAGTATCAGAGAAAACAACTTCACACTGGGAAACGAAACCTAAAAAAAAGTATAAAGTCAAATATATTAATGAATGTAAACTCCACTTTGATCAAATCAGATGAATTGGAACCTCTGGCATACGATTGATTTATTTAAACACATTTTACATAACAGAACAAAATACAGTCTCTCGACTCTCGATTCCTCAACAACTAAGTTAGAGCTTTTGATTATATAACGCGGCTTCTGTACACATTGATTTTCTTCACTGGAGTGAAGATGGTTGGGTTGGCGCGAGTGGTTTGTTTCACTCAGTCAATCGACCACTGTGAGAGCCGGTGGTTCAAGCCCAGAGACCGGACCATCGATTTTCACTGTCTATTGTCCAACATGTGCTAAAAACCATACGGTGGAATGTTAGACGTCGATAATCCTTAGCTTGACTTCGGAGGGTTGGAGTTCCTGTGAAAAGTGACAGCTGGTTAACGAAAGAATATATTCAATCAGGTTTTTCAATTCGGTCGAAGAAAGTATGTTCAGGGTTCAATAAGAAGAAAGGAAGGTTGGATTGACTATCGCCAGCATAATAATCTACGTCACACATTTTCAATGTGACATTCTGAAATTTCATTATTTGCTTTAACTGTGAGCTTCAAAAGTGAGATATCAGGTTGTAATTCATTGATGATATGTACTCAATATCGGAGTGTTGATACCAATGCTCACATATGCACATAATTTCAGTATTTTAACTTTTTACAATGACTTTCAATTCGGTCAATTTGTTATTCAAACACAAAATATTCACGTGGAAAATGTTAACATTTGAAATAAATTCAGATTATATGGTAGTTTTATATCTATCCAGTTGAAACGACTTGATGATTTTTTTTATCGAAACTTACTTTTATGCTGCCTAATGGAGTTAGTGAACTTCTTTCACACGCATCTTCAGTATTGTTATTTTCTATCAGATTTTTTTCCAGATTCACAGACTATCTTTATACTTGCTGTGCCGTTTCCCTTTTCCACAAAAAACGTGGTACCAGAGCACCGCTTAGTCATATCTCCGGTTTCCATGCCCTACTGAATTGTCTTGCTTTATATATAGTCACTTTCACAGCTCGGGTAGTTTGGACTGGTGCTCTTCACAGACAACCTCTGGAAAGTGTTTCACTATAACCTTTTTCAAATCATCCTAGTTTGTATTTGATTGAGCCGTGTGACATGAAGTGAGACCTTTTTGGATACTGTTATGATGCCTGGAGTATCTTCATTGCTACCGATCATGTATCTTCTTTTATTCCTTAAGTTTTTCTTGTGTGAAACTTTTTCCATTTTTCATCATCTACTAGGGTGTTTAACTCCTGTATATTGTGCATTTTATTGGCAGATTTTGCTGTCAAGATTGCTGCATTTACTTCTTTATCGGTGAAAATTTTTGGTGAATTATTTGCCACATTTCTGTTATTAACTATGAGGTATTCCCGACGATGATTCATTTGATTCTGGAATCATTTGAAAGTTTTTTATTTGTATTTGGCTTTTTCAGAATTTGCGTTTTTACTTGTATTGTCCTTTTTTGCTTCATACCCATTCAGTTTTTCTGTTAGGATAACGATTTTATCTTTCAACAAACAGAAGTTTTTGCTGAGAATATCGCACTTGAATTCTATTTCATGCAATAACTCACGCAGGAGTTTATGTTCCACTGCATATGGATTTATTTCCGGATCAGCTCAAGAGATCTCTTTTTCACTTCATCTTCATGTGGTAAAAGGCTATTTGCACACACACCGATTTTGGATGGCCAGTATAAAATCGACCGATATGTTATGGGTAGCGGGTGCTTGCAGACTCACCGGATTTTTATCGGTCGTTTTTATCGGTCGTAATTAGCACGCACTACCAAAAGTAAGTTAATACGTGATAACTACAATTCCACCGAGCAGTCGAGACTGGAATGGTCGGTAAAAAATCGATGAGTATGCAAGAGTGTATTTAGGTCACGTACGCCACTACTTCCCGGTACTGCCGGCGATACAGTGACAGTGGACGGCTTCCCACCGGTATTTTACCGGCGATGATCGCCGGTCGGCGTCTGTGCCAGGTCCCGTTCCCACATGTGGTTCACTATTGGAATTTGGACGACCGGTATAAAATCGGCCGTCCAAAATTGGTGTGTGTGCAATTAGCCTAAACATTTCATTTTATGTCGACAACATTAATTTTTTGTTTGGGCTGCTCATAGCATACAAGGATGGAAGATTTCCATGCATCAGTAACACTTCACTGAATTTATAATTGTTTTTTACAGTATTTACACTCGTTCGAAGAACTTCATCTATTTCAGAAAGAAGTATCACCATTTTTTAATTTTTCATTTTAATCTTATTGACCTCATGATTTCCATGGTTAACTTTTCTTTATCTGCTAGTTGTCTCATTAAAAGTAGTATTTGACATTTCACTGCTACATTCATTGAACTGAAAGTTGTGGTGAAGGTTTCGTGTTGAAATTATTTGCAAACCAGAATATCACTTCTTGTGTAGGCTATGAAGTTACTTACCAAAGTCATTTCAAATAGAGTTGTACATATAATTATTACGCTGACTGCAAATTGGCCCAGTATACTTGTCGTGAATAAGAAATACACTTCGTTGGAGAATCTGAAACAAATTGAAATTATTCATAAACATATATATTTAAAACATTTTACTGGAGTTTCATCCCAACACCAAACCGTTATTTTCAACACCTCGTCAGTCACGTGTTTCGATCACCAAGTGATAATCTTCAAGAGGAAGATTGAACAGTTGGATCTTCCACTTGAAGATGGTCACTTGGTGATCGACGAAACACGTGTCGAGGTGTTGGGACGAAACTCTAGAAAGATACATTACTACACCAAACGTTCCAAACAGTGCATTACAAGTAGGATTTGAAACTTTATAACTTCTATTTATTATATGCGAGCCCTTTCGATATCTGTCTGTGCTATCATCTTCATATGTATAAATAATTCCATGAAAATCAGAAGATAAATAGATAAATACTAATATGGAAAGCCTCTCTGAAATGCCATCCAACACCGAATACACCTTATGCCCAACAGGCTGAGACAGCTGTCTAACGATGGCTCTTAAATTGAAATCAGATTATGAATATTTATCTTTTCATTTTCATGAAATTATTTTTAGCAGCTTAACTGCATTAACCTTTTTTAATATTGATTCTAGAAATTGGTGTATTCGATTTTCGATGGCATTTCAGGAGAGCTTCCTAGATTCATGCCTAGATTCATCTCCTAAAGGAGATGTCGATATAAATATCGGCAGATGCAGACCAAGACTCGCTGAACACACACTCGCTTATTGACGATACCTCCGGACATTAGCATAGGACAGGCCTGACAGTTTCATCTTCCTGTTCACACATCCTGCATAGAGGTTTGTCCACTAGCCCCATATTATGGAGGTGTTTCCTTAGTTTACAGTAGCCAGTGAAAAATCCTACTGTTAGGCGTAGATTTTTCCTGGTCACCGCCAGATATTTCTCCGGCGCCAGCTTCCCAGGGTCGCCCAAGGTGAACCTGGCAAAATTGCATCCTTTGATTGCATCCCATTTCTTTAGGGATTGAACATGGGTGTGACGTTTGGCTAGTTCCGCAATTGTCGAAGTCATCAAGCCGTAGGTGCCACTGGGTCCTTAAATTCTTAGTCCAGCCGCTTCCTCAGCTGAAGAGTCGGCAATGCGATTACCTATACTTCTGTCGTGCCGTTTAACCCACCTCAGGATAATGTTATTACCTACCGAGGCTTTGGCAAAATCTTGGTGGCACTCTAGTACTAGCCTTGAGGCAACACGTTGTCTGTTCAATGCTAATAGGGCTTGTTTGCTATCAGTGCAGATTGTTATGTTTTTGCCAGAAATTCCTTTCCTGGTTATTTATTTTGTGTCGATCGAGATATGAGCCAGTTCTGTTTGTGCCAACACAGTTGTCGTGGTTGGTCAAATCACTAACGTGCAAGCTTGCAAACAAACTTGGATGACCCACGAATAAGTAGTTCCCTACGTATACTGAATTGTGAATAATTAGTTGAAATGAGACAGATATGGGATATTTTACAAATTAACATTCCTAAATATATATAACATCAATGGCCAAATGACCTCAGAAATTTTAGGACTCAGTATTTGTTTCGTTACGAAGTCAAACACGTTACATTGTCAATTCTTATTTTCAATTTTTGTTGTAATGAAAAAAAATTATTTCGAAGCGTAACAATGAAAAATTGTGAAGTATTCGTGGATAGCTTGTCTTTGAAACATTTGGTCTATTTTGAGCGGTCCTGTGCATCGTCGTGCTTGAAAAATTGCGCGTGTTTGGAAGAACACAATAGCCTATAATTCATTATATCATTAGAGAAATTATTCGAATCACTTCTCTTCTCTAATATCAATTTAGTGATCTCAATCAACTCAATGATCAGGAACATTTTTCTAGGAGAATCAACTTGAGAGGAACCAGAACACTGAAATAAAATCAATATCAAGTGGATTTGAAGTTGACAGAGAGAGAAGTCCACTTTTCTGGTGTTCAGCTGAGCAAAAAAGTTGATAAGATCCGACTAACAGAATAATCTGTTTTGCGAAATTGATGATCGTAAATGGAAAACTGCCATAGAATGAATGAAATAGGTTTGAAATTGTTGAGATGAAAACTATTACCAGTGAAAACGGTCTTATTCCAAACAACCCATTGTTCACCTTCATATGGAAAAATATTTAAAAATCACCGGAAACTCTCACGACAAAATTTATTACCAATTTCTACCCAAAATCAGGTGTGACAGAGAATGAAAGTGAATATGCACCCTGTTAGATATAAGTAGAGGCCAGATTAAAAGTATTGAATTAGTTTAATTCATCTCTGGAAGACGCCAACTTGGTTAGTGAAGCCCACGTTGAGAAGAGTTTTGCAGTTCTAGAGTTTAGAAATAGTGCTAGTTCCGGAAATTATATAAATTTCAATGAACTATTTTTGGATAAAAAACTCGCTTACTTGTTATATACTTTTCAGGTACAAACAGGTGACCAACCCTTATAGGTACCCTTATCGGTTATATGATGAATTTTTCCGAAAAAAATTAATTTTATCACTTACCCAACAAAATAATGGTGTATGAGTAAAACTAGGTCACATTCATAGTTGCTTAAATTATAGATATTGAATTTTTTGAATGTTGAGGATGAACTTATTCAGTTGAACGAAATTGAAAGAAAGCGACGTAAAACTGGATTAGATTTTCATATCAGAATAGGTTTTAATATTGAAAACGATATATTTTTAGAAGAATTGGAAAACCTAAACTTTCCTAAAACATTATTCTTATTAATCAATATTTAATTATTATGTTTTATTATTATTTAATATTATTATAAGTATTATTATGTAATATTTAATCTGACTTCCACTCGTATATAATCCTCGGAAAGCACATATACCTTCGGAAAAATATCATTTTGAAAGAATTCATATTTAACATTTTGGAAAAAAAAATTTTTTATTTCATAATTATGTATTTTCATTAATGAATGAAATGTATTTGTTGTAGCATTAGTCTTATTATTAGAATGAAGAAGTTTTGTTTTATTAATTGGCAACATTGCTTTTCAGAAGTTTCACCTGTGAATGCGAGAGTAGCAAGAAGAAAATTATCGGAAGTCGATCGGTCCGATTCATATTGTTTAAATAATTTACGGTAATTCCGTATAGTTTCACGGTGAAAGGTGAAAATAAGTATAGCGTGCTTTGATACGTTATTCATTGGGTTGAGGGTGGTGTTTTTCCCATTTCCTCCTTTCCTTCCTAAAGCCATTTCCAGCACCATCAGAAATCGAGAATACAAATTACGGACTAGTGAAGGTAAGAACTTTCTTCATACTTCTTACAGAACATTATCGGGATGTTCTAGAAAGTGAAACGGACAGTATTAGTGAAAAAATTTAATATAACTGTTATTATTTTATATGCTTCGAGGAGCGCGCTTACACGATCGCTCAAATATAGGAAACCATTACTTTGACAAATTTGTGCTACTAGAAGCGATCAAAATAATCTCTCTCTCTCTCTCTATTTTAAATGGTCGTTGCTTCCTATCTTCAGGCGCATATGACCAATGCTCCTCCTGTTGGTTAACAGGAGCTTCGTCGGGGAGCGCAGCGGTCTTGCACAAAGCAATGCTGCCACCCATTTTTTTCTAACTTTATATATAAAAAACTCTAGTTTTTTTTAACATAAAAACAATTTCATTTTTTGAAGTCGCCTTCTACTTGGGAGACCTTTTGGTAATTTTTCACATATATAACCCCCTTTACGTGGTTATCGGAACCACCCCGGCCTGGATACCGGCGTGAATAAAGGGGGCCACTTATTCATCACTTTTTCAGACACTCCACATTTCAATTTTAATACAAGACAACACAAAACGGAGCCTCACGATAGCACATGGCATCCGCCATGTGCTTTGAGGACGGACGTTATCAGCACGTCCGTCCACTACCACGGCCACCACGGAACTCCCGATCAAAATAATCTTTCATTGATAAAAATTGATTGATTGAATAATGAGGAAGTATTCATACCTGTCATACCCATTCTATTCGAATACATTTTGCTGATATTCGAGATTTTTGGGTTGACTCACGGTTATAGAGCGTTGGGCGCTGTCAACTGAAGTTTCAATAATTCCTTTTTTTGTCCTGCCAGATACCTGTCTGTGTGCTTTGGTTTCACATACAGCCTATGGCCCACAGTTTCATCTTCACGTCTTTTTCCAATTACATTCCAGATTGCAATTTTTCCGTGGGTTTTTCGTTCCTTTGTAAGTAGGAGTTTGGAATTGGGTGAATCCAGATGTGACAGAAATGTGTTTAATTGCTCTTCACCATGCTGTCATACTATTAACGTAGCCAATAATATGGTTTCACGGTTACTCGCTCTAAGACTCACGGTTTTTTCCATAAAAAGTTCGCCACCATATCGGGCAACCCATCGCGGTAGATTCAATTTCATTCATAGAAATACGTTTATATCTGGTAAGAAAACCTTACTGATTAGCTGTAGAGTGTATTTGACCAGAACGTTCATTTACACGGAGACTATTTTGAAGCTACTGTCTTTGACCGGAACTATGATGTACGAGGGGACCACCTCAAAGCTTACTAGCATGTCTCCATGACTTAGCTATTCAGCTATTCAAGTGTTCGATAAAATTGAATGCTATTACCCAAGACGATATAGGAAGGTGACAGATATTCAAAACGGAAACAATTTCAAGTGAAGAAAACATAGAAATTCCACACATGAAAATTAATTCAATACAATCAAATAAAAAAATAATAGAAAAAGAGTATACCTTTCCAGGTCTTGAGATAAGGCCTTGGCAGTTCAATCTATACAATCACTCATCATCTCAAGGCTTTTAATATTGTCTACCACTGTTAGTCATTAAAACCTGCAGACCACGGCAAATAATATCGACAAATAACTCTGACACGATGTATATACAAACTATATTTGTCATCGTCAAATAATAGATTATTGTATTGATTCAGGCAAATTAGCTAAAATAAAAGAAAAAAATGCGAAGTTGCTGAAGTTTGACATGTATGTTCAAAAATACATATACTTTCAAGAATTGATGAGTCCCGAGCTGTAAAATTTGTGCTCGACCCCACTTATTGAAAAAAGTGGTTTAAAATAATTTTTCGCTAATATATTGAAATTTTTACATTGAATTATAGGTGAATTATTCAAAAACCAATAATTACTTCATACACTTGATTTATTTAGTAATAATTGACGTTTAAAACATTGTTTATTGAAAAAAGTGTTTTTATTCGACATTTTTCATTATCTTCATTCTTCTAATCTTTTTCCCTCCTCTAGGTATGTTATGAAAAAAAAATTATTATTCATTTTACAGGTGAGCATTGGTCGTGAGTGGATAACAATATAATACCGACTGGACCATACCTTTTATCTAAAAAGCATCGGATTGAGCAGGATCATCCTCCTCAATAATATCTGCTGCATCAGTCTCCTCGTGTACGTCATCAGAACCGAAATTTTCATCATCCAGCTCATCGATACTTTTAAAACTGTACGCATTGAGACATTGCACTTTCTGGCAATTCCCGCACATTAAGGAGCTACATCTCACGTGGCAATCGATTGTACAGTTACAGGAAATCAGTTATGATATTATTTCCGGAGCTGGTGTGAAAAGTGTTGCCGTTGGTTGTAGAATGTTGGAATGAATGTTGAGCGGCTGCCTCTGAAGTCGGTGACAATAGTTCTAGCTTCAATTTCTGTTTTTGCAACGAGTTTTCGAATTGGCTAAATCTGTAACCATCCAGTGTGAGATTTTCAAGAGAAACAGGGTTTCACCGGCCCCTCTTACTTGCGGAGGTGTTGATCCGGGATCATTGAAAATTGTAACCACACTGTAGTAGATTGAAGATTATCAATTCACCTTTCTGGAAAAAAAAATTTCTCTTTTAACTTTTCCTGTTCCTGGCTTCATGAGCATTATATCATTTTCTTCGAAAGTTAGGGCAATTATCAAAATTAGAAGATCTATATCCTCGCCAACAACAGACGTTCTTCCTGTATGCGACAAACATCTCATAAAGAGCTGATTTTTTTATTTTCCTCATCCCATTTGTTTCGTTGAAGAGCGGATACGGTGCAAGTTCATATTCGAAATATTCCAAAAAATCTTCGTCGTGCTTTCTGGCTAGGAGCATTCTTCGAAAAATAATTAATGGGTCGATTGTAACCACTTTACAGTAACTTTCACAGCTGAATTTATTGTTGCAAGGGACGAGACTGTGTTAGAATGTTTTAGTCCAAAATCCTCAAATGACTTTCCAATAATCTCTCCCATGCACTGTCCGCCACTGACAACGTATTTTCTCATCGCCTATGATGTCAGAACTAAGTGACATTATTCTATCTGCCAATGCTTCACGAATAGCCTCTGCAACGAAACTGGCCCAAGCAGATGTTGTTAAACCCGTGCGGCCCATTGCACATATGGGGAGCGCAGAGGGGGGTTTATACCTGAGTTATAGGGTAGAACTCACTTTGTAGAGCTCGGGACACGTCGGAATCTCAGAGCAAAAATTTCTCTACAAGAATACGTATTTTTTAAGAACTTCGCATTTTTTTTTCATTTATTTCGCGTATTTTTTGCTATTTTGCCTGTTTCAAATACCTGATGTATCATAAATGTATCATATCGATATGATACATGTGTATCATATCGTTATGATTATATTGAATAGATGGGTTTTTCTTACTTTCATTCAAAAACAAATAACTTTAATCAAATCGATTAAAAGACTAATTTTTGTCAAATTGAGTAAACAAATAATTTCAATCACATTGGTAAGTCGAACAACTTCCATCAGATCGATTGAACGAATAATTTAAAAAACTCACTCAATTCACTTCTAATACAACAATTATGTTTACCGTTCTATCGGCTTTGCTTCAAAGGCATTGATTCCTTCAAATGGGTTCATTCACAGATAGCGCTCTTGGATTTTAAGAATGACGTTAATAAAAATAAATATATTGTTGTCTGTGCATCATTTCTCAAATAATGTGTAATGTTTTATGTTAAACACTGTGAAACGAGAAGTCTACGAATGTATAAAAGAAGAATAATTTTTGTCATTTACTTCTATAGGTACTCAACCCTGAAATGAATGGAAGTAATCAGTAAATATTGTATTCAATTCGATGCCGTTGGAATCTTGGCTATTAAAATAAACTACTTGATTCATTTGATGCATGGATTACTGCTGCAGACTGCTCAGAGAAATTCCAAAACTGTGAAAACAAAAACTCAATCTTAATTTGTTAAGACCCTCTGATATTTTCATTTCATTTTCCAAAAAACTTAAAAATTTTGAATAATTCATGTAATCAGTTCCAAATTGTATCGAAAATTATGATTTACGCAATAATGCCAAATCATCATACCAGGTGGAGATGAAGTTTATGTTGTGTAATTAGAAATGGGATGTATCACGGCAGTCAATCTATAAACTGATTATCTCCAATATCACCATGTTTTGTGAAGACACTCGAACCCAATTTGATTTCACCATATTCTATAGTTTTTATGATAGCTATTGATATTGGAAAAAATTCAATCCGTGCTGGTAGACTGTGATCGAGTGGAACTCGCAGTAGTAAACGTTTCGTCTGCTATTGCGGCCGGCATCGTCAGCGGTATTGGCTAGGACGAATGTTATACCTCAAAGTCTCGGTAACAACTGATTTCGAATTATAACCTTCGTCTTCGCAATCAACGCACATACCACTGACGATGCAGTAGCAGACGAAAAGTTTGGTATTACAAGTCACATTCGACCACGATCTATCAGCTCGGATTTTATTTTTTCTGATCGTGACTCCGGCCGTGAAAGCGTGTGTTCCTAAACTGATGATATTTTCCAATATTAATTTTATATTTAATGAAATAGCTTTTCAGCAAGTATTTTCCATACTAATCCATTTGTTTTATTAGTGAGAACTTTATTGATAAATATGGGATACCAAACATCCACCATGAATTCGTTGACTGAAATAACACTTACTCCAAAATATATCTGTGGTGGATAACACATTCCAACAGTTTCTTGTTCATAATTTCTTGGAGAACTGGTGATATTTCACCGTTTACATCATCCCCCATCCATTCGCTGTTCATTTCTTCAATAGCAAATTGCTTTATATTAACTAAAGAATCGTTAAGTATCTTGAACTGGGCGCAAATAACCATAATGAATCCTGAAAATAAAATATTAATTCAGTAACATAAGAAATCCGGATGAACACAAAAACAAATTGAGAAGAGACCGAGAAATGTTGATATTTAAGCTGTTACTTCATATTCAATGCCGTTTTTTCTTTGAAGACAATTATGATTTTGATGAGTAAAGCTTTTACTGCTTTTTCAGAAAATGCTTTTGAATTTATGATATAATTTCTTCATGATGTGAACGTTTTTTAATATCAGGAAAATTTATTCGTAAATTATTTTTGGAATTCCCCAAAAGTTACAAAATATTTCCTTTTTATTGCATTTCTCAAGTGGCCAAAACTGTTATATATGCTGATGAATACAAAATACATAAAGAACTGTGAAAAGTAAATATAAAAGTGACTTCGGCAAAAATATATTTCAAAAAGTTGCAATAGTGAACACCATTCAAACCGAGCCGTGGAATAAGTGAAGTAAGTGACGATACAATGAGGAACGTAAATCTATATAAAAAAAATCTGTTTTTCCGTTAACCAGCTGTCACACCCCTACGAACGACAGCCCTCAGAAGTCGAAACTTTTGCGAGCTGAGGATTAACGAGGTCTTACCTTTTAGCGTGTGATTCCTAACATAGGTTGGACGATAGCAGGTGAAAATCGATCGTTCAGACTAGGGCTTGAACCAGCGACCAACACGGCGGTCGATTTGAGTGAGTGAACAAAGCACCTACGTCGAAACCAAATGGCTACCGGTTATCCAACTCAATTTTACGAAAGTTTTGAAAATTCAACAAATAAGTTTCATGAACTGATGTCACAAAAAGTCTGGTGCTTGGTGGATAGATAACTTTCCGACTTTAGAAGATTTCAAAGACTCCATTCAACATATCAACAAAGCTGTTACAGCCTCAATAAGATTACGCGTGCAACGCCTATTATATTCATATATCTGTCTGTTCTGTTTAAAATCTGTTTTTCCGTTAACCAGCTGTCGCACCCCTACGAACGACAACCCTCAGAAGTCGAAACTTGTGCGAGCTAAGGATCAAAAAGGTCTAACTTTTAACGTGTGATTCCTAACACGGGTTGGACGATAGCAAGTGAAGATCGATCGTTCAGACTAGGGCTTGAACCACCGACCAACACGGCAGTCAATTCGAGTGAGTGAACAAAGCACCCACGCCGAACCGCTTGGCTACCAACTGACCGATATAACTTGCATATTTGTATTATTTCCTGGACTCGGATGTCACGCAGGTAGCTATAGCTGCCTCGGTGGTGATTTTGATAGTTTTTTTTGTAAACACAAGATCTAATAACTGAAACTACAAATGTGCGGCTGGCTCCTGCTGGTGGCTCTGTGCATTTGTATTTCTTTCTTTTGGTAACCAAGTGTTACACTTGGCTACATCATACTGATAATGGGCCAAAAGCCCGAAATACGCGTCTATGGTTTTCTACTATCTTACGTAGTGAGGTTCTTGAGGAATTGTCTCTCAGCTGGGGTAACATTGGATTCTCGAACTTTTGCTCTTCTCAACGTGGTGGCGATATCAAAAGTCGAAACTTGTGCGAGCTAAGGATTAATGAGGTCTTTCCTTTTAACGTGTGATTACTTACACGGGTTGGACGATAGGAAGTGAAAATCGAGCGCCCGGCCTTGCGGTCGATTGAGTGAGTAGAACAAACCACTCTCCTCAAACAACCGGCTTCCGTCCGACCGTCACTGGATATATGTGATGATTTTCATAATTACTCAAGGAACAATGAATGACGACTTTACGGAAAATAGCTTAGGCGAAGCGCCAGGTTCGCCTGTCTATTTCCGTTGCCATCATCATCATATCGTCAGCGGTCAATCAAATTCTTCTTGATTATCTCTCTAGATCTTCAGGAGAGAGCCTAGATGAACAACGTACATAATTTTACACATCGTTATTTGTAGCAGGGGAGCACACGATGCAAAATGGGGATTTACTCGAGCGTCATAAAGACATATTAGGTTGCAAAGCGTAGATGATAAGAAGAAAAAAAATTATATAATATATACCTTTTCATATATCGAGCGCGTCAGATTTTCTAAGGGGGTGTTAAGTGCAACAAAAAAAGCTCTCATTCAATAATCAGACCATTCAGATCTGACGCAAACTCTTGGCCATTATTATAATGTGCAAAAAAATTCGCCATTTTGAAATACTCAAACGCGTCTGATTAAGATATATATGGTTCATCTTTATGTTTTAGACGTGCTGTCTCATAATCTCACGATTATCTAGAGGGATTCGCTTAATCTGACAAAAACAATATTAAAAAAAAAGTTTTCATTCATTGAACTTAATTATTTGAAAAGCCCAGAAAATAACATGCAAATAAATAAGTGTATATTTTAAAAGTAGAATACTTGTATTCATAATTTACGCATTGAACATCTATCAATTAATTGATTAATTAATCATCTTCATCTTCATCACGAACGAGTCTCTGTGATCAGCTGTGATGGCGTCATGGCAACAGAATTCAGAGTGGGGACGGAGTGAGAGAGTAATAGATTGAGAAAAAGTGGAAACTCGGAGAGGCAAATATAGGTATCACACAGCTGCACGCATTAAACTTTATCGACCATTTTTTGTTATTTCGGCTTGCGAAAATCGTCAAATTATATATTTTTCGTTATCTTTGAATTATTTCCTTAAAAATAAAAAAAATTAGCTACACTCGAGAATGTCGAAATGACGTTATTTTTTTACAACTTTGCTGCCCTCCCCTTTCTTTACGTCACTCACAAATTGTCAGATTTGTGAGTGACGCCTGATCCCTCACAGGCGGCCTTATATATGGGGCTCATATTTGGTGGAGATACTCAACCGGGTACAAGGTATCCCCCTGTATATTGATCTGCTGCGCTTTAGTAAATTCCAAAATCCCCGCTTGGGCTCCCCTATTATTGTACAAAATAGACTCATGCGAAGCATAGTGGACTACTGGTAGACATTGAGAATCGAAGCACTATGAAAATATCTTTCGATTCAAAACGTTCAACTATCAATAACAACCTGCTTTCTGAAGTTCATAAATGGATAAGAAACCTTTATTGTGGAGAGAAATTCTCACTTAAGACTCTGTGCCGGATTCTTATCAACTACAAAAATCCCCCCTATAACTAGCTTTTTTCGTCGGAATTACTTTCGCATTGCTCCAATGATACTTTTGTATCTGGAATCAATTATGATTGCTTTTTGGCTTTCGCCTCTCTCTCCTATTCCATTCATTTCTCATGTTTTTTCTCATAGTGAAATAATATATGTTTGCTGGTTTATCCTCGCACAGCGAGGAGAAACCAGCAAATCTGGAATAGCAGAGCATGTTTGGACCTATCAACATAATATTAAGTGGGCTCAAGCTGAAATCATCCACACTGGTTTAGTAGAAAATTCAAAGAAGCCGCGTATATGTTGTCCAACAACGCATTTAGTCAAGCTAGCGTAGAGATACGTAACATATGGAAACCTCTTATCAAGGGAAAAACGATCAACTCCCGCCAAACGGTCATCTCCCGCTAAAACCTATGAAGTGGAAAAAGAAAAGAGGGGATAGGTGAATGACCTATAAATAGTCAGATTTCGGAGGAATAAGTCCAGTTATCACCCGAAGACGATTGTGGATACTAACAATCGAAACGTCGTTAAAGTAACTTGGTTTGGAATATTTCAATTTCAATTTCAATTTCGATTTCGATTTCGATTTCGATTTCGTTTTCGATTTCAATTTCAATTTCAATTTCAATTTCAATTTCAATTTTAATTTTAATTTTAATTTTAATTTTAATTTTAATTTTAATTTTAATTTTAATTTTAATTTTAATTTTAATTTTAATTTTAATTTTAATTTTAATTTTAATTTTAATTTTAATTTTAATTTTAATTTTAATTTTAATTTTAATTTTAATTTTAATTTTAATTTTAATTTTAATTTTAATTTTTCATATTTGTTAATGATATTTTTTAATTTTCAGCTTTTATTTATATTTTAATTTTTTATATTCTGGTTGTAGCTTGTATGTTATTTCCTTGTGATTTCAGTTTTTTGTTTTTATTTTCGGTTGATCTTTTATTTTTTTCAGGGATTTCAAATCAGTTTATATTATACTAGACAATGGAAGTCCGAACTGATGAAATACATCACGAAACATTTTCAGTTACTGAGAAGTAACGTCAAATATTTTTTCGTTCTGTGATAGAAGTTGATCCACCTACCTATTACTCATGTTAACAATACTTGAAAAATCAGTTGTAGTGAGAGTCAGTTATTATGAATACTTTTTCAGAATCCAAGAAAATTTAACCTAATTTGAATTGAAAGGGATATGCTTTTAAGGAAACATTACCACATTTTGTGTATACAGATGGAAAAGTAGAAAGCCAAAACATTTTTTCCTAAAATGAACTAACTCATTTTTTATTCTTCTGAAATTATTATATCTGACATAGCAGTATTCTCCCCAGAAAAAATGAAGTCGACGTATCACTAACTTTATTGCTTTTGAATATTTCAAAGTGATCACTTCTTATGGGACAGTAAATCGTTTCGTTACCTAATGCGTTACAGCGCCAATTTGTGTGGCTTTCCTTTCTCTCACGCATAGGTCAGCGGAAGGCAGGCTCTTCTCTCGTTGGACATACGCTCAGTGTTTAGTGTGCCATAGACATATACTGTTGACAGTATTATAAAAATTTAACCAGCAAGCACGTAATATTTTTTGTTATGTAGAACTTGGTTAAACATCATTCTACTGATTTTGTGTACGTACATTATCATTTTATAATCCTACACAAGTAACTATTGGCTTATAGTAGCTATGATATATGTACATACACAAAATAATCAATAAAATATTTCATTACAAAATAATCTTTCCTTGCATCATAATATACATAAAATTCAAGTGATAACCTATGCTTTTCTGAAGTTGAACACAACTTCAATACTGTATAGTTCAACTTAGATGAGTTCAAGTTATCACTTCTGTGGTGCGTCCCGAGACGAACACATTTTCTTATATGTCTCATTTCTATCAAAGAATATTGAGGTCTTCAAATTAAGTTTTCCATTCTACTGAAGTTTGAAAATATCCTTATAGGACGAAACTGCAGTAACGTTAGTTACAAATAAAAGTGTTGAAAACATAAAAAGTTTCAATTCTCTTTTCTCCAAAAACAATAATTTTTTACGCTTTGAAAATTGCTATTGGTCAATGGGTTATTCATAATTTCTATATGTTTCTGTACATTTTTTCTAAAACCTACCTGCTATCAAACAATCGGCACTCAAATCAGTGAGGCCTCCGATGACTGTAGCTATTATTTCATAAACATAAACAATCTCGAAACTTGGTGAAGTATTGGTTTTGAAGGGAATCCATGCTGCAATCGGTAAAAAAACATCACCATCTTCCGTGAATGGATATATGGCCCAAAAGACACACGTGAATATACATCCACCATACATCAGCCCTGAGATGACTTTAGATGTTTTGATGTACTCTTTCAGAATCAGTAATTGCACGTCAGATTTTGGTTTGAATTCTTTTCTGTTGATAAGGTTTGCTAGTTTCAGGATCTTTTCTTGATGTTTGGCGATAGCATAAAATTTTGCTATAGAAACCAGATTAGATAAAGTGAGAAATGACGCGGTAACCGTTGCTTCTAAGTCGCCTAAACTGTTGAACAAATTCACAACTTCGCCGATGACGATTCCCATGAAGAAGAAACCTAGTCAATCAAGAATCACAATATAAAAATCATTGCAACTATAAGAAATACAGAATAATAGAAACATATCGAAATATATGATTTTTCATCTCATTCATTTTGAATATAAGATCTTTATTTTGAGGCTCGTTCTACAACAAAGGATATTTTGTATGGTACCAGCAAATTCGGGTGTTTGATATTGTCCAAGTTCAAAAAGGGATAGAATTACGTGGTAAAATACAATTTGCTACTAACAGAATTGGAGTTAATTCAACCGTTGAAGTATATCAACCTTACAGAAATTTCTTATTTTCATACGGAATTACCTGTTTATGTGACTGTTGAGGAATAAAGAGAATTCAGAAATGTACCCTCTCATCTGGATTACTGTAATAATAATGAAAGTTAATAGCAAATGAGAACCCTCAAATGCAAGAACTCGAAAAAACTAATGAATGGAAAATTCACTTCTCTATTTCTGTCGTATAAGTGTATTCGAATTTACAAATATGTCCAACTTCTAAAAAAGTTGCAGAAGTAGACAATAGTTGCATGCTTTGAAAAAAAAAATAGTTTGAAATACATAGTTGTGATGTACTGTTTGGAACCTTTGGTGTAGTAATGAATATTACTGGAGTTTTTTCCAATCACCAAATCGTTATTTTTACACCTCGACACGTGTTTCGATCACCAAGTGATCATCTTCAAGACGAAGATAAAACTAAAAATTACTGAAAACTAAAGCTACTTATACTAATCAGGTACATCATACAGGTAGGTAATCAGTAGTACCACCCTAAATTAATTTTACAATTGGCCTTTCTATTATTTTACAATATGTCCTTATGTGTGTTTAAATGTTACAGCTAAATAAAATTTCACAATATTGCCTATCTAAATATATTTACAATGTGTCTATTTGTAGTAATCAGTAAACCCAACAATATTATTTCAACAAGCTATATAGTATGCTATTTGGTATTGGTCCGTTATCGTTATTCATAACATTATTATGTTTACTTATTTCTACACTCTCATAGGCATCTAGTTGCCTGTTGTTGTTAACTTGTCTAACTAATCTTAAAGAACTGAAGTTGTTTGAATAATTGAATTGAATAAACTGATGTCGAATTTTCAGTTGTTAATAGTGCTGGTATAGTGATAAATAAATAGCGTCGATTGAACTGAACTTCATTATTCGACATACAAATAGCGACTCAACTCCTTCCTTCTCAAGGGACCAGGCCTGTCATTACATTTTAGACACTGTTGCCGGTTTTAACAAAAACATGTGAAAACAAATATACACAATTTTAAACATACTAACCCCTTTGAAGGGTACCTTCAAAAAAAAAATATTCATAATAAAATTATCGTAACAGATAACAATACATTATATATCTATCTCATTTTGAATTGGTAATGGACATAAATGTCTAACAGCACGCACAATTGTTTTATTAGACACTTTGAGTTCTGCCACACGGGAAACTCCATCTTTTCCAGGGTAGAGACTGAGTATACGCCCTAAAGACCGTTTACCCGGAGGTTGTAGATCGTTCCTAATCAGGACCAAGGTGCCTTCGTGAAGTGGGGTGGGTAATTTCTTCCATTTATATTGAGGATGCAATTGCGATATATATTCCTGTTTGAAACGAATCCAAAACTGCTGGTACATTTGCGTTAATATATCCAAACGAGATAGTCTTCCTGTTGAAGTTGTGGTTAAGTCAGCATCGGGAATGGAGGAAATAGGACGACCAATAAGAAAATGTGATGGAGTGATAGAAAGTAAATCATTGGGATCGGAAGAGTTTGCAAATAAAAGTCTTGAGTTCAAGATACCCTCGACTTGAATTAATAGTGAATTGAACTCCTCATAAATAAGGTTTTTGTTAAGCATACATCGCTTTAAATGATGTTTCATACTCTTCACGGCTGCTTCTTATAGGCCACCAAAGTTAGGCGTATATGGAGGTATGAAATGCCATCTGATATTATTTTGATTTCCATAATCAATTAAAGAATTAATATTACCTTTAAGAAAGAAACCCATTTCTTTAAGTTCGTTTCGAGCACCATTGAAGGTGGTTCCATTGTCTGAGTAAATATCATTGGGTATTCCCCTTCGTGATGTGAAACGTTCAAGACAAGATAAAAAACATTCTGTTTTTAAATTGGAGACTAGTTCTAAATGAACTGCCTTAGTGCAGAAGCACACAAAAACACAAACATAACATTTCAATATTTTGGATCCACATCCTAGTTTATCTTTTAAGGAAAATGGTCCTGCAAAATCTAGACCAGTACACTGAAAAGGCAAGGACGGTTTCACACGAGTTTCTGGTAAACTTGCCATTGGACACTCAGCTAAATTTTGGATTAAATTTGAAACAAGTTATACAATTTTTAACTGTTTTCTTTGCTAAGTTTCTACCGTTTAACGGCCAGTAAAATTGTCGAACTGAAGATAGAAGTAGCTGAGGCCCAGGATGTACTAAAATTTTGTGTTTGTGTTCAAAGATTAATTTAGTTGAAGGATGGCTGGATGATAGCAAGATAGGATGTTTTGAATTTGTATCTAATGAACTTGAGCGAAGTCTTCCACCTACTCTGAGTAAATTGTTTTCGTCAAGAAAGGGTGATAAACTACTGAGTTTATGTTTAGGTGGGAAACCCTTATTTGTTTTTAAATAAGATATTTCTTTATGGAATGATTCTAATTGAGATAATTTCAATAATTGAAGAAATGCATAATTGATTTCTGAAAGAGTCAGTATTCAATACGTTCTATTTGAAGATAATTTTCGAGAATAGGACATAAATATAAGACAATATGCTGTAACGTTTTTCAATGTTTTAAGATCTGAAAATGTAAAAAATAGATCAAATGGTTCTTTGTTTGTATTAATTAGCACAGTCTGTATTTTCTTCAATTCTGGAAGTTTAATGTCTATAATATAATCCTGCGGATTATCATTAATTGAATTGTATAGAAGATCAGGTCCGTTCCACCACAGAAAGCATTTATTCAGGTTTTCAGGAAGAACTCCTCTCGATGCCAAATCTGCAGGGTTTTCTTTTGTATTTATGTAATGCCATTCATCAATATTGGTTAAATTCTGTAATTTGGACACACGGTTGGCTACAAATTGTTGTAGCAGATTAGGATCTTTCCGGATCCAACACAATACTATTTGTGAATCAGTCCAATAAAAAATAGGTACCTTTATTGATATAGCTCTGACCACTTGTTCTACTAGCTGGGCTCCCAGTAAGGTAGCGCATAATTCTAATCTTGGAATTGTGAGGGGTTTCAAAGGTGAAACTTTGCTTTTAGAACAAACTAAACGAGAAACGTAATTTCCGGCTGAATTTTTGCTTCGAAAATAAATGCAACTTGCATAAGCTTGTTGAGATGCATCACAAAAACAGTAAATGTCAATTATCGATTGGTTGTCACTTAAAGAACATCGAGGAATCTTCAAATTGTTAAGCTCATTTAGTTGATTGTAAAATTTGGATCATTGGAGAAATATATTTGGAGGAACATTTTCATTCCACGACTGTTTGAGAGCCCAAAGGTTCTGAATTATAATTTTTGCAATAATCATTACTGGAGCAAGAAGTCCTAACGGATCATAAATTTGGGCTATAATGGATAGTATTTGTCTTTTTGTAATGGAACTAGTTAAATGGATAGGGGAAATTTTGTAAGTCAGATTGTCTCTTTTATTATCAAGTTGAATGCCTAATGTTTTGCAACTTTCATAATCGCCGACAGTTAAAATTTCATTGGGTATGTCAATGCAAGGAATATTTTTTAAAATGTGTACGTCATTTGCACTCCATTTTCTAAGAATAAAATTTGCGGATCTCAAAATAGAAGATATGTCTTTGCATCTACCTTGCAACTCTTTTAAATCATTGGACCCGGTTGACAGGTCATCTACATAGAAATCGGACAGAATTGTTTTTGAAGCTATAGGATAGTTAGTTTGATTTTGTATAGCTAGTTGATTAAGGCATTTGATGGCTAAATATGGTGCGCTCGTGGTACCATGAGTGACTGTATTGAGTTGGTAAGTAGTAAGTGCTTCACTGGGAGTATCTCTCCAGAGAATTAGCTGAAGTGGTCTATGGTTCGGATGAACCCAAATTTGCCTATACATTTTACTGACGTCCGCAGAAACAACGTATTTGTACAGTCGAAATCTGATTAATATATCAAAAATATCGTTTTGTACTTTTGGCCCTACATACTGTAAGTCATTTAAAGACCATCCAGAACTGGTTGAACAGGAACCATCAAATACAACTCTTAATTTGGTGGTAATACTGCTTTCATTTAAGATACCGTGATGAGGTAAATAATAATTGTGGTTATAACTGTTAGGTGTTTCTATCTTAGTCATATGACCTAACTGCAAGTATTCATGAATAAAATCCCTGTAAAAATTGTAAAACTCAACATTTGTTTGAAATCGTTTTTCTAATGCCAAAAATTTATTAATGGCAGTTTCCTTTGAATCACCTAACTGTTCAGTTGAGTGTTTCAGAGGCAATTTTACAATGAATTGAGCTTTTTTATCTCGTGTGGTGGTTTTTAAAAATTCTTCACACTGAATGTCATCCTTTGACATATTTAGAGGTACGTTTTCCTCATTTATTTCCCAGAACTTTCTTAGATGTTTGTCTTCTGGCACAAAATCTTTTGAAAAGTTGCACGAAGAAAACATTGATGTGTTAATAGTAGCGCCAGCGACAACCCAACCCAATTTAATATTTTGTAAAATTGGGCCATTTTTTCCTAGTTTAATATTGCCTTGTACGAGTAGATCCCAGAACAGACTGGAACCTATGATCATATCTATTCTTTGTGAAAGATAAAATTCTGGGTCAGACAGACATATGTTTTCTGGAATTGAGAAGAAAGTGTTTATTTTCTCGGAAGGAATGGTACAAGTGAAAGGTGTTACATAACAACACAAATCGAATTGAGAATTATTAATGTTTGAGAAAATTGTAAGTGTAACCTTCTGTGTTAAGTTGGAAACAACTTGATTTATTCCTATAATTGATAGTTTGGCTGTAGTCAATGGCAAGTTCAACCTTTGAACACATTCTTTGGTTATTAAATTGGATTGTGCACCAGAATCCAAAAGTGCCCTGCATTTATGGAATTTTCCAGTACTATCCTTAACTTTAAAGGTAACTGTTGACAATAATACAGTGGAATTTGGAACAGGATTAGTTACTAAATAATTTTGACTGGTATTTGCAACCCCTGATGGAATAAAATTGTTTTGTGAACTAGTACTTTGTTCATCAGATAAATTAGAACTGCTTAAAAGATTAACAGAATTTTTGTTAGTATTTTCATTAAATTGTTGAATATCGTTATGTAAAAGAGTGTTATGCTTGCGTCTCCACCTGCGGCAGCTACCACTGTTGCATGTATCTTTCGAATGTCCAGTACGCAGACAATTGGAACACAACTTCAATGCTACAACTTTGCTCCATCTCTCATTGATTGGTAATTTTAGAAAATCCTGACAAGTATAAATTGAATGGCTTTTTTTACAAAAATTGCATTTTATTTGATTCAAGGAAACATTCACTTGGGACCGTGTAGAAATAGATTTATTATGAGAGACATTATTTTTACATAAGACTATTTTTAATAGTCATATCAAATAAAGTATCTTTTGAAAGCTTCATACCTTCCAAACAGGACAGATGTTTGGAAATGTCATCTAGCATGCTTCGGAATTGTAAAAATGTACTTCTATTTATTGAATTGATATTGAAAATAGATCTTATGTGAGTATCAACAAGGAAATTTTTCCTGTCAAACTTTTCGCATAACATTTTCCAAGCACCTTGATAGTCCTGTGATTCATCAAAACATTCAATCGTCCTTTTCGCGTATCCATCTAGAGATGCTTTCAAAAAATTGAATTTCCGACCAGAATTCAAATTTGTGTTTGAATCAATAGTATTTAGAAAATTTCGTTTGAATTCAAGCCAATGATCGTATTCACCGGTAAAAGTAGGAAGTTTAATTTTAGGCAATAAAAAGTGTTGAAGTGAATCATTAACACTTCTGTTTTGATGTACTTGAACAGTTGAAGGCAACTCTTGACTAATAAATTCTGTCAGAATTGAAATGGCTTTATAATATTTGTCTTGAAATGATTCTCTTTCATCCATATGCGTTTCTAATTGATCGTCAGGACATTTTTCTTCTATTATTTTCTGCACATTTTCAAATTCACTTAATAATGTGACATTATTTTCGTAACGTAATTTAACATCATTGAAAGCAGGTGAAATTGTTTCATCTTGAATTGAATCAGTGTATTTAGATAAACAAGTCAATCGTATTTTAAGCGAACTACGATTTCTTATTAATTGCCGCAATTCCGCAGCACTCATCGTTAAACTAATTCAGTCGAAACCACTTAAAAACAGACCTAATGATTTGCAAAAAAAATAGGAAGGTAAACAATTGGAAAATAGAAGGAACTGACTTACTTATCGGCTCGTTGTCTGCTATGCATAAATTCACCCAAACCAAAGGTCAAAAATTCGTCGTTGCTCGATATCCTTTACTGATTTGTCCAACTGTATGTTTTTTTTTATTAGACTGGTTGATTTTATCTTGTATGAGTGCGTATAGTTGCCCATGTGGTTGACCAGCGATTCATCGAGACTCCAGATCCATAATTGATTTGGTCGACTAGCTGCTTTCTTTCCTTGATCGTTTTCAGATGTCTTATTCCAGAATAATTGAAGTTTTTTAATTGAAATTTCGTTGATTTATCACTATATGCGGATCGAAGGACCAAGATTTGTTTGAATAATTGAATTGAATAAACTGATGTCGAATTTTCAGTTGTTAATAGTGCTGGTATAGTGATAAATAAATAGCGTCGATTGAACTGAACTTTATTATTCGACATACAAATAGCGACTCAACTCCTTCCTTCTCAAGGGACCAGGCCTGTCATTACATTTTAGACACTGTTGCCGGTTTTAACAAAAACATGTGAAAACAAATATACACAATTTTAAACAGAAGTCTATGGAATGGTTTCGTTGCAAAATATGATGGGCGACTGCTAATTTTTCAGGTCTTCCATATTTTAAGTGTGTTATGTATTCCTTTAATCTCACTTCAATAGATCTTTTTGTCTGTCCATAATATTTTGCATCGCAGTCCTTACATTCAATTTCGTAAATTCCAGACTTTTCCGAATTCTTGACTTTGTCTTTTGGACTTCTCAAAAGGCTCTGCAGTGTATGACTTGTTTTAAAAACAACCTTCATACCTAGTTCCTTGAAAATCTTTCCAAAATTCTTCGTATATTGGTGGTATGGAACTAAGATGTATTTATCTTGGTTTTTGTCCTTTCTGAAAGTCGAGATTTCGTTCATCTTAACCTAAACTTCTTTTTCCTAATTATGTCATCTACAATACCCCTCGGGAAACCGTTAGTGGCTGCTATTTCCTGTATTGTACGGTTTTCTTTTGTGAACCTATCATGTGTTATAGGAAAAGTCAAAAGACGATGCACCAAAAAATTCAACCCAGCACGTTTGTGCTGTCCACAGTGATGTGAACTGTCAGGAATATATCTGTACGTGCTTGTTTCTTTTCTAAATATATCGTATTCCAACCCTCCATCTTTGCTCCTCATTACCAAAACGTCAAGAAATGGTAGTTGTCCCTTATTTTCTAATTCATACTTGAATTTTATTGATGGACATCTATTATTTAAAAAGGAAACAAAGTCCTCGATATTCGATTTTTTGGTATTGAATACCGCGAAAATATCATCCACATACCTTAGCCAAATCCTAGGAAAATACTTTGACTTTTCTTTAGTTTCCATTTCGAATCTGCTTATGAACAGATCTGCCAGGTAGGGGGACAAGGGATTTCACATGGCCGTACCTTCCTGTTGTTCATAAAAGCAACCTTCTACCTGGAAACGATTTTGTTTCATACACAAATTGGTAAGAGAAACGAATTCATCGATTTCGTTGTTTTTGAAATTATTTTTCTCCAGTAGTTCCCTGAGGTATTGCAAGGTCTGTGGAATTGGGACGCTAGGAAATAATGAACTAACATCAAAAGAAACCAAAATCTCACCTTCTTGCAGAACCATGTTTTTTGTATGTTGTATGAACTCTGAAGAGTTTTTCATACTAAAACCTGGTTCCGCAATAGACAAGGTTTCAAATTCCTTAGTGAGCCACTTCGCTATTTGGTAGGTAGGAGCTCCAATAGCTGACACGATGGGGCGCATTGATTTTCCCGGTTCATGGATTTTTGGGAGGCAATATAGTTTCGACACCGTTGGGTTGGAAACTTGTAACTTCCGTTTCAGTTGAGGGGTAAGTATGTTGTCGTATTTCTTTAGGACGTCTTTTACTTCTGTAATCATCTTTGGTAACGGGTTTCTGGACAATTTCGCATACGGTCCGTTGGTAATGAAAGTATTGACCCTTTCGTAGTAGTCCGATTTATCCAGAATTACTACTTTGTTAACAACAAGTTAACAAGTTAACAACAACAGGCAACTAGATGGCTACGAGAGTGTAGAAATAAGTAAACATAATAATATTATGAATAACGATAACGGACCAATACCAAATAGCATACTATATAGCTTGTTGAAATAATATTGTTGGGTTTACTGATTACTACAAAAAGACACATTGTAAATATATTTAGATAAGCAATATTGTGAAATTTTATTTAGCAGTAACATTTAAACATACATAAGGACATATTGTAAAATAATAGAAAGGCCAATTGTAAAATTAATTTAGGGTGGTACACTTGTAGGGGTGGTATTACTGATTACCTACCTGTATGATGTACCTGATTAGTATAAGCAGCTTTAGTTTTGAGTAGTTTTTAGTTTTATCTTCCTCTTGAAGATGATCACTTGGTGATCGAAACACGTGTCGAGGTGTAAAAATAACGATTTGGTGTTGGTAAAAAACTCCAGTATGAAATACATAGTGTCAATAATCGCTTATGCCATCACATCAGAGTATTGTGTTCTTCAATTCATTTCGGCATAAAAAATTGGACAGCTGACAAAAATTATAACTCAAGTAACAGTTACGAAAAACATTTAAGTGAAAAGTTTCAAGAATAAGAAATACTTCTAACAAAACATGACGTTATAGAGACTCAGTGGAGCAAAGTTATATAATGATATCATATATCATGTCGGTCGGTAGCCGGGCGGTTCGACGTGGGTGCTTTGTTCACTCAGTCAATCGGCCGATGTGCGAGTCGATGGTTCAAGCCGCAGGCTGAACGCTCGATTGTCACTTGCTATCGTCCAACCCATGTTAGGAATCACACCTTAAAAGGTAAGACCTCGTTAGTTCTTAGCTCGCACAAGTTTAGACTTCTGACGGTTGTCGTTCGTGAGAGTGCGATAGCTGGTTAACAGAAAAAACATGAACATACACATATCATTGATCTACTGTTGGAACTTTATTGTGTGGTCAAACTTTCATTAATTAATATGCTACATAGATATACGGTCCTGTGTCCAAGATGCAGCATGAAAAAATCGGAAGCCATAGGAGTGCTAAAGTATCTCTCAGAACTATCCTGTTGAATTTTGGTGTCTATATCATCAGGTTGGAATTATTTTGAATTAACAATAATTCAAAGAAGCAACATGTCGATGATGATCACATATGCAACTTATGAGCCAAAAGAACAAAAATTAATTTCATACGGAGGCTATCAGTCCACACCAGTATCCTCGAATAACTCACCATATCACCATATCATATATACCCTTCTATAACAGAATGTTTCAATAAATCATTCAATGTTATAAATATCATGTAATTGTGCTTGTTTGATCGACTTCGAACTCTAATCAAAATAAAGATCATTCTCATGGAATTGAAGTTATTCGAAATTTCTTGACAGATAAAGTGGCATCAATCTATACTTTTTGAATATCACCAATATTGTAAACAGAATATTTGATATGTTTCTGCTCTTTTTTGAAAAAAATTGAAGTGGTGATATAGGGCTCACAGTTTGTTATCCCCAGTATGAATACTTTAGAATCCAGGGGTGGAAATATATTCGATAATGTGAAATAAAAAAAACGAGCAACAACACCAATGAAAAAATTAAAAAACTCCCAGTTGAATAATTCAATTGATAAAAATGTACTCTTATTACAGATCGAATGTATTCATGTAGGCGAGTGTACGGAAATTGACAACTTCCACTGTTAACAAAACTTTGAAAGTGATATTGCATCAATCAATTACGAAATTAGCCCACAACGTCTATTCAAAATTGAATCTTATAGACTCACCCAAAAATATGAGAACTTTGACAATGTAGATGACGATGCTCTCCAAACTATCAAAGTCAGGATACATAATGCCAAAAAAATATAGGAAATTGAAATTCACGATGATAATATTTCGGAAATTAATATCGAATCTGTCCATTTTTCCATCAACCTTCTTCATTGAACTCCTCAGAATAGTGAAAACCTGGAGTATATTTATTAGGGTAACAGAAAACTGTCTCATAAAAAATATATTCGAATGCCGCCAAATTATATGTTTTCCTTCTGCAGAACCACAATTTTTCGTAATAAAATTTCAGAGAAGAGTTTTTTCAATAATTGCAAAAGTTTGACAAAGTTGAATATTCCAACTTCTCCACTTCTTGCTTACAAATTACAAAGAAAATATTTCCGGTTAATAATGAATTGAATAATAGGGGGATGAAAATTATACGTCAAAATAATGAATGACTCTTCGTTGATTCGCTTAATATTGAAAAATATGGAACGCAGTGGAAGATATCCTGTGAAATTTTCAGTTATTTCCCTATTCATTCAAGTATGAACTTCATCATCATTTCTGTCTTGCTGCCAACTGGATTCTTTATTCAAATACCTTTTTTTATATGTCGATTTTTGAAGTACTATGGATTTCAGAGGACAAGGCTCTCTGGTGACCAGTACTTCCAGAAAAGGTATTTTTTTGTCATTATTCTTTTACTTGTTGGAGTATGGTGCTCCGCCTCTAAGCATACCCTGAAGCTGCTGGAATCCATCCAGAAAAGAGCCATCCGCCTGATTGAAGACGCGAACATCACTTGCAACCTTGATAGTCTGGAACATCGAAGAAGGGTTGGGGATTTGTTTCTCTTCTATAGATACTTTCACGGGAAGTGCCCAAATGACTTAACACATTTGATTCCACCAAGAGCGGTACATATCATTGAGGTTAAACTAAGTACATCTCGAGCTTCACTGTTCAAGAACTATTTCATATAGAGAACGTTATCCCAAGTGGATTTGATATTCAGCGATTCAAATCCAATGTGAATCGCTCCTTTCGCACAGGCACCGCTCAGCGCGCCCTAAGGATTTTTCTGAAGTGCTTGTGTTTTGTTAAAAAATAAAAATAAAAAAACACTGATAACAGTTGAACCTGATGTATGAATTCAACTTCCAAATGCCAAACTCCAGTGAAATCGGGGTGACGTACGGTAGGCTGTGTCGTTTCGTTTTTTATTATTAACTGTTGGCACATTTATTATATTCTTCCACTATTCAAACAATTCTTTTTTTAAGAATGCGTCTTTCGTCTTTCGTCAAGACAAGTCAGGGTTGGCACGCGCTTGTTTCGATCAGCATTTGTGGGTAAAACAATCATCGGACTACTGAATCCTACATTCGGCCATCCTGTGCAGAATCCGACTCGGATTCAGACTCACACTCAACCCAAGGTTCCATGAATTCTGCACAAGTTGACGTCTTGCTTGGCCCTTCATGAATGCCAACCTTTAAAACATCGTATCTTTCGTAGGGTTTAACTTAAAGAACTTCGTAAGGTCCAAGAAACTTTTTTACAAGTTTCAACTCTTGTTCGAACTGTGTTCTCTTGATAGCTACCAGGTCTCCTTCTTTGTAGTTTATTACCATTTCCTTTCTCAGGTTGTATGTTCTCAACTTGTATATTTCTCAACTTCACTCCAAAGAGTATCCGGTTGGAGTTGTGTTGATACTCCTTCGATGAGAAGAATTGAGCACTTTTTGTACCCGTGGTACGTGTCGGTACCATTTTGATACATCCTCCATACTCAATTTTGTCAAAATTAGTATGAGTATAATAAATCGATGACTCACACTCCGTCACAGAGCACCTAAGCTCACCCTCAACCTTGATTTTTCTTCCACATCCTCACCATAACCCTCATGTAATCGAAGACCACACTCAACTCTTCGAAAGCAAGGATATCTTTTTGCAACATTTGCTCTTCGTGTTATCTCTCTTTTTGGCTTCACTCCGACTATTCCCCTAGCCATCGAGTTGGACATCAGCCTCAATTTATATTTTGGTGACGCAAAATCGTCATAGACTACCTATTTTTCTTTACTATACCCCTATTTTTATAGATTCCATCGAAATTGAAAAGTTTTGCAGACCTTCAAAAACTTTCAGAAAAAAAGTTATTGTTATGATCCCGAAAATTGTGTCTGAAGGTGACCTTGAGAAAGACACGAAATAACCAGCCATGAGCAAATATTACCTCAGCTGCTTGACCTTGGGTACAAAGGTATTCATGTAGTATCGAACTTGAGCATAGAACACCTCAATTCAAAAGTGATGAATAACCGCTATCGACAATATTCCACAACAAAGGATGGGTATGGAATGTCTCATTACTCTATCGAGGACCCAGCACAACTCGCTGTCAGAATTTCAAGATAAGCACCGCCTTCATCTGCGCTCACCAAGCCATCTGAGTGTAGAATGCTAGCCGGCTGACGAATTACAGAATGTCTCTATGACTTTCAGAGAATTGCCCTGGCAGAGGGTCGAAAACCCACTGAGACTTGCAGTACGTCCCCTCACCACTGTGTCTCTTTACTGACTGAACGCTCCAATGCAGACATCTGCTCACTGTGGCCTTCGAGTGTAAAGTAGCAACTGGTGAGTGTTCTAAGACATGAGATTCAAGTTACCAACACGCTCAAGCTGAAACTGCAATCACACATCCAAGGCCATAAGCCATGCGAAGTTACTTGTGGTAGAGGGAAATCCAGAATTGCTATAAATTTCAAGATCATGTGACGTGCGACCCAAGGTGATTGAATCGTTACGGCTTTCGAAGTCAAATCATAGGCGGATGGTTTGAAAGGGGAAGAGTGGAAAAGGATTTTCAAGGTCAAACTTAGGTTCAAAGCCGTTATCAGCACTCTACTGTTACTCCTACAAAACGATGGAATGAAGTTTGTATTCTCTCAAACTTTTGAACTTTATGGGAAAATTACTCAAGAGCCAAATACCTAGTATTTTTCGCATGAACTCACATTAAAATTATGCCGGATATTAAAAAATGTGAAAATATACAAGGTGTAACTTTCGAATTGAAAAAACTGATACTAACTTCCGGCATAACTGGACGTAATGAAGGAACGTTTTTTATTTTTGGTGAAGCATATTGAAACATCTATAAATGTCAATTTTCAGGATCTCGATTCTTTCATTTCCCAAAATACCGCTAAATGGCGGTCATCGCGCTCTACCCTATGAAGGCCGGTTTTTTAGCCGATCTCAGTATTGCTATTTCGAAAACGGTAAGACCTACAAGGTCGATTAAATTGAACAAAAGTTTCCTATTTTGGGAAACTAGAGTATTCTCTTTTCAGATCGAGAATATCAGCGGTTGTTTTTGAAATATTCACCAAACCCTAAAATTGTCGCATTTTGTTTTTTGATTCTACCGCATCCATTTCGAATTATATAGAAGGCAGAAAAACTTTCAATGTTGTGTTATACTTGTTATGCGACATTTCTTTCATTAGATTTCTCCGTCAACTTGATGTTTTCGAATACAGGCTTCTAGATTTCTTTATAAATTTTTGTATTCACCGTAATAACAAATTCAGCTATGTATTATGATAGAGGTCCTTGAATATTTCTTCTCAGTTTCGGAAAATCAGGAAGAATTTTCCAATGAAGATCGGAGAATTTTTCAGAAGTTTGGAAAGTAGTATATTCTGGAGATTTGTTGACTTCAAGAATTACAAATCGACGATATGGGGCAGTAGTGATTTTCAAATTATCAGTCTATTCTACAGGATTATTTAGTGCCGAGACTAAACGTGCAAATTATATTAAGAATCATGTATGACTCACCTGTAATCAGAGTATCCATTCCGATATTCAGGATACCATTCATAGCCGCAGCTGACACTTGGTATGTGAAAACAAAACCGAAATATACAGAGGAATTCATGTGAAAAGGAAACCAGCCGGGTAAAGGCAGACTGATATCACTTTCGACAAATGGGCATATACCCCAAAATGAACACGTAGCAATACATGCGAACCAGAACAATATCGTTATAACTTTCGATTTTATAATGTAATTTTCCAGAATTAATCGTTGAACTTGTGTTTTCGGTCGAAATTCATCTCTATCGGCTTTGGATTCTAGGATAAGTATCCTCTCGCTATAAATATGTAAGTAACAATACTTCAGAAGTTCTAAGACATGGGTGAGAAGAAGAAAGGAAGCTGAAGCCATTTTAGTAATATTTCCTAAAGTCATATATAGATTTGCCAGTTCGCTGAGAAATATTGGTACGAAGGAAATACCTGAAAATTTAAATTGACTCAGACAAGAATTTTCTATGTAGTTTGAAGAAAGTCAATTGAAATTCAATAGTTTCCCTTCCAATTCAAATAATCTTGTAAAATCTTCGATATTTCATTTATTATTTCCTTGTTTTGGGAGACACCTAAACAATAGGTTGGATATTCTCAAAAAAGAAAAGTGGTGTCTTCATCTTGAGTGTGACACACTCAAGATGAAGACACCACTGTATTTCAGTTATTTCTGAAAGCAGAGATAGTTTTGATAAAGGCATAGACCTTCATGGGTCGCACTTTTACCAATACTCTGCCATCTCACGAAGAGGGCAAATTCTCGATATTTTGCTTCGCGTTGGAGATACCGGAATATATTATTTGAAAAAGTTAGAAAGCGATTTTGACTCTATATAACGAATTTCAACATTTCAAACCAAAATTCGAAATTTGAAATTTTTTCTAATTTCATTCAAGTCCGATTTGCATTTAATAGTTGAGAATAAGAAGCAACAGAAATGATAAAATAGTCAAAATCAATGAAATGAATGTATTGGTGAATACCATTTTTTTCATTCTCATTCCTGCATGTTAACGAATTAATTATGTTCGTAGCTTCATATTACAAAAAAAGATCAAAATTCGCATTTTGTGTTGAAATTTGGTATGTAGGGTCGAAATATTTCAAGCAACTTTTTCAAATAACTTATTTCAGTATCATCAATGTTGAGTAAAATATAGAGAATTCACCCTTTTCGAATGAACGCAGTAGGCTGGGTTCAAGGTTGAATTTCACTGGTTCGGACTTCCATTGTCTACTATATAAAATGATTTGAAATCCCTGAAACAACTAAAAAAGAATAATTAAAAATGAATAGCTGAAAATAACTATTATATTAAGCAAAATAAACCTGAAAAGAAATAATAGTGAAATAAACTACGAGTAAAAATAAAACAATTGAATAAATAAAAATAAAGGAATGAAAAAAGAAAATGATAAAAAGTGTAGAGATTCCAAGTCACGTTAGTTCACGACGTTTCGATTGTTAGTATCTACAATCGTCTTCGGGTGGTGACTGGGGTCTTCGGGTGATGACTGGACTGATTCCTCCGAGAGATGACTATTTATAGGTCGTTGAAATACTTTCACTTATCCCTGCTTTCCATTTTCCGCTTCACTGGTTCCGTGGGAGATGACCGTTTTGGCAGGAGTTTGCCATTTTTCGCTTGATGATGGGTTTCCATATGTTGCGTATTTCTACGCTGGCCTGGCTGAATACTTTGTTGGACAACATGTATGCGGCCTCCTTGAATTTTCTCCTAAACCAATGTTCTTCTTTGTGCAAGATCTCAGCTTGGGACCACTCGATGTTGTGTTGATGGGTCCAAACATGGTCTGCTATTCCTGATTTGCTGGTTTCTCCTCGCTGTGTGTGCTTCTTGTGCTCGGCAATGCGAACATTCAATGGCCTCTTAGTTTCACCAATATAGGATTTTCCGCACTCACAGGGTATCCGGTAAATGCAATTCTTGGAATCGCAGTCCGCGTTTGGGGGCCTGGTTTTCGTGAGGCTGCTATGGATAGTGTTACCGGATCTGAAACAGGTTCTGATGTTGTACTTGGAACCAATTCTTCTTATCCTCTCCGATAATCCTCTGATGTAGGAAAGTGTAAGCACTGGTTGTGACGGCTTCTCTTCCTTGCGAGGCTCCTGCTGTCTTTTAGCTATAATCTTTTCTACTATCGCTTTGGAGTAGCCATTCCTTCGAAGATCATTTTTGATGATGTCTAGTTCCTTCTCAAGACCTTCCTTTGTATAACAGAGCCCAAAAGCACGGTCTAATAGAGTATTGATGATTCCTCTTTCAGTCGATTGATGGTGGTTGGATTCGTGGTTCAGATACTGTCCCGTATGAGTGGGTTTTCGGTATACAGATGTTTCCCACTTAGTGTCGGTCCTCTTCACCAAAACGTCTAAGAATGGCAATTCGTTGTGGATTTCATTTTCCATTGTGAAAGTGATGGAAGGTCTCACGCTGTTGATGTGTTTCAGGAAGGCGTCTAGTTCAGTATTCCCATGGTTCCATATTATGAAGGTGTCGTCAACATATCTCAACCAGACTCGGGGTTTCTTGTGGGCTTCTTCAATGGCCAGAGTTTCAAACCACTCCATATATATGTTGGCTATGATTGGTGAAACTGGCGATCCCATTGGCAGTGCCTCATCTTGTTGTCCTTCAGTTGGAAATAACAGTTTCGTACACAGCATCCTAGTAATTTCATAATTACTTATATAGGTAGATTTGTTCTCTCTTCCAGGTTCCCGTCTTCGGATAGCTTTCTCTGTATGATTTGAAGTTCTTCTTCGACCGGAACGTTGGTGTAAAGGCTTTCCACGTCGAAACTAATTAGTTTATCTTCCTGTGTAACCTCAATTGACCCTAGTAGTTCGACAAAATGCCTTGAATTCTTCACAAAAGACGATATTTTTCCTTGTGATGGTTGTATTAAGGGAAGTAAAAATCTAGACAAGTTTTGAGTAGCCGAATCTCTGGAGCTGCTGATCGGTCTAAGCGGAACGTCCTTCTTGTGGATTTTGGGTAGTCCGTACAAGTGAGGGGGCTTACTGTGGTGCGGTGTTAGCCATGATCTTTCCCCAGTCATCACCCGAAGACGATTGTAGATACTAACAATCGAAACGTCGTGAACTAACGTGACTTGGAATCTCCACACTTTTTATTATTTTCTTTTTTCATTCCTTTATTTTTATTTATTCAATTGTTATATTTTTACTCGTAGTTTATTTCTCTATTATTTCTTTTCAGGTTTATTTTGCTTGATATAATTGTTATTTTCAGCTATTCATTTTCGCGAGTGGTGGACAGTGTATATCACTTTGGCCAACCCCATTCAGGTGTCAGGTGCATGTTGAGCATTTCCATCAGTCCTGAGAGTTTCATCGTTTCACCTCAAATATTACGGAAGATACGGGGGTGTTTCCATAAGAAGTGAGACAAATTCGAAATTTTCAGGACTGAAATTTTTTCAGGAAAAAAGTGTATTCGTAGTGAGTTGGTAGTCTTGATCACGAAACTGAAGGAATTTTGAGCCTATTTTGCCCCCTAATATGTTTTACTGTAAAAATGGGGTGTTTCATCGCGAGTGGCGGACAGTGTATATCATTTTGGCCAACCCCATTCAGGTGGTAGGTGCATTTTGTGCATTTTCATTATTCCTGAGAGTTTCATCGTTCCACCTCGAATATTACGGAAGATACGGGGGTGTTTCCATAAGAAGTGAGACAAATTCGGATTTTTCAGGACTGAAATTTTTCCAGAAAAAAAATGTAATCGTAGTGAGTTGGTAGTCCTGATCACGAATCTGAAGGAATTCTGAGCCTATTTTGCCCCCTAATATGTTTCACCGTAAAAATGGGGTGTGCTATTGCGAGTGGCGGACAGTGTATATAACTTTGGCCAACTCCAATCAGAAGTGAAACACACTGTATATATATATATATATATATATATATATATATATATATATATATATATATATATATATATATCATACATCAAGAACATAATAATACTGAAAATTGTATGAATCAATAACTCTTCAACTTTCAAAAATCATGAAATCATCATACTCATTGAAAAATGACATTTATGTGAAGGTATGACATTTGTCAAACCCACAAAAAAATCCTATACATGTATAACTTTCTCGTCAATTTATATGTTCAGTTTATTGTTTTTTTCTCATTTTTACTGTTAAGTATGATTTGTAATGTTATTCAATGGCGAAAATATTCACAACCCATTAAATTATAGGCCCTGAAGAAGCTTCCCATTAGAAGCGAAAGCTTGGCAGAGTAAAGCAGAGTTTGATTTTTGATTTTTTGGCTGAGAGACCCTGTTAATCTATTTTATATATATATTTATATGTTATAAGTACTTATCAATTCATATAAATATGAATAGATAAGTACTGATCATTCCCATATTGTTTCAGCCTATTGGGCATCGTCAGTACCGGGCAGGCGGTCCTCGATTGAAGACAAAATGTGAAAAACCAGAAAAGTACATCGTCAGTACCTGCCCGGTACTTATCTATTAATTTTTTGATTTGATTGATTTTGATTTTATTATTTTCCAGCAGCTTGACTGCATTAACCTTTCTAGATTATATATATATATATATATATATATATATATATATATATATATATATATATATATATATATATATATATATATATATATATTGTTATTTATACGTGATGTTGATGATTAGTAATTTGTTTTTTGAATTGTTTTTAATTTGAATTTTATAAATGGGTTCAGTATTTTATTATAAGAGTTTTGATTTTTATTGTTTGTTCAATAAATTCTGACAAATATACTACAGGTAGATACCTTATCTTACAGACATTTCTTACCTTGATTAGCTCAGCTCAATCGGATTTATATAAGCATGCAGCGCCCTGTCTCTCCACAGGTAGAGTTTTTGGAAAAGTCTTGGATGTTTCCAAAAATATTTTGCCAAATAAAATTTCAAAAAGATAATAAATATAATATAGAATTCAAAAATATGGCACTAATACAATTAACCTCAACCTACCTACACCTGCGAAAAATATCTTAAAATTTAAATACTGAATGGAATTTCACAAAATAGTACCACTCTATAATAATTGCTGTTCCGTGGTATAATCTTGTTGAAAATAAACTGATACAATGTTCTCTGCCTTACGCCTCAGTAAAATGGTTACGCACACAATGTAACTACTAAATCATTCCCTAGTTAGTTTTTTTCCATTGAATTTCAAATGTCACAATCCAGTATTGAAAAGATCAGTCACCAGCTACATATTTTCCTGAAACACAAAAACAAATTAATAAAACCATTTAGATCAATATTAGAAAACAAAATAACATTACAATTTTATCCAAATTATCCAAATCAATATTTTGAAAGTAGTTTCAAGTTGTGACAGGTAAAACACTCAGTATATGAGTATAGTCTATTAGGTGAGAGAATTGGAGAGGAGCTCATGAATTTTGCCAAATGCAAATTTCAAAAATTAATTTTGTAAAATAGAGTACATGAATTGTTATAAGACAACCAATATTGTAAATATTAGATATTAGAGTTTGTTTATGAGTACAAATGGTTAATAAACTAAGTGTAGTTTGAGTGAGGTGCCAGAATTTACAAATTAGAAGGTTTTGACAGCATCTAGAATTTTCCAAAATTGGTTGCCAAGGAGATTTAGAGTTGGTTGAAAGGGGACGCTAACGGGAGTCGATGATCAACACTGGAACGAGAAGCATGTAAAATTTTTGAAAGTTTTGAAAATTGAGCTAAAATTGAGAATTAATGAATCAAACCTATGAAAATACATAGATTCAATTATAAATATATATATATATATAGTGGAAAGCAGATAATTGAACTTACCCATAGTACCAATTGGGAATATTGTAGTTAAATAAAAAAAGAACATTCAGATCAATTCACCGCACCAACAAGGAAAAGTTCAAGATATTTGGAAATCCCTTATAAAACTCAAACCACCATTCATTGAACCTGTTTGCTGATAGAAGGAATCCAGGAGAGACATTTCAATTTCTCACTGATTGAAAACTCACTGAACATTCACTCACTATTTTAAAAATACATTGAGAAAAATAACCAATTGTAAACTTGATATTAATGATTAATTTATAAACATTCACTGAGCAGCCATTTTAGTAATCTGTCATAAGGCAGAGAACGTTGTATCAGTTTATTTTCAACAAGGTTATACCACGGAACAGCAATTATTATAGAGTGGTACAATTTTGTGAAATTCCATTCAGTGTTTAAATTTTAAGATATTTTTCGCAGGTGTAGGTAGGTTAAGGTTAATTGTATTAGTGCCATATTTTTGAATTCTATATTATATTTATTATCCTTTTGAAATTTTATTTGTCAAAATATTTTTGAAAACATCCAAGACTTTTCCAAGAACTCTACCTGTGGAGAGTTCTGACTGAGCTGACCTAATCAAGGTAAGAAATGTCTGTAAGGTATCTACCTGTAGTATATTTGTCAAAATTTATTGAACAAACAATAAAAATCAAAACTCTTATAATAAAATTCTGAACCCATTTATGAAATTCAAATTAAAAACGATCCAAAAAACAAATTACTAATCATCAACATCACGCATATATATATATATATATATATATATATATATATATATATATATATATATATATATATATGTATATGAAAGTAGGATATTTAATGACTGAATCTATGAATTAATCAGATGGTATCTTGAGGTTGCAGTCAAGGTCAATGATGAAAACTCTTTGCTAGTTTGTCAAGCTTTCGGAAATGTTTATTTCCTTCTTCAGGACAACTGAAAAGATGATTGTAAAATATATGTATAAAACGTTACAGATATAACTTACTCATCATGAGATTAATATAAAAAATTAGCAGCAAATCGAAACGAAAAATATTTTGAAAATTAATTTTGACATGAATCAATAAATGACAAGTATTTGTTGATAACATAAAAATAATAATTTGTTTTACATCACTTACATACTGCATGAATCAGCATTACTATTTCTTCTTCGATTATCATTATCTAATTTAAATAATGGTCTCAGTCAAATTTATACGTATTTGTATATATTGTATGTATTGTATATATATATATATATATATATATATATATATATATATATATATATATATATAAATAACGTTTCACGTTGTTTGTTCGCGATGGATTCCTAAAAACCACTTAACCGATTTTATAAATTTGGATGCACCGTGTGCAGTTTGATCCAACTTGAAAGATAGGATGGCTTACATCTTAATTTATAGTCGCAAATTATCTCTATTATTTGACATTCACAATTATCTATTAACACCAAACGATTTTAACAGATGGCGATATCTGTTGACTGGGTTGAGTAAGTAATCAATAGATGGCGCTGCTATGTTGAACCTATAAACGTGTCATACAAGCCACAATTCAATAGCATAAGCACCACATGTTGAGGCTAAAGTATAAGTTATATTCATTTTGTAGTAAGCGAAATACCGTGAAATTCAATTGTTTTTACTTTTTAAATTTTTGGTGTTAGCGTAACCGGCCACGTGTTACTTACACTGAAGTGTGAATTAAATTCATATTATTGTGAAGATTGGAAAACTCAAACGAAAAACAGAAAGTGATGAAAAATAAAAACAAACTCAGCAGGATCAATGAATACAAGGTATATGTAAATGATGATATGTCAAAAGAACAAAGAGAAATAGAAAAAAAGATACGAAATCAAGCTAAAGAAGAAAGAAAAGAAGGAAAACATGTGAAAATTGGATATAGAAAATTAGAGGTAGATGGAGAAAAATGGTACTGGAACCTAGAAAGAAACGAACTAGAAAAAGAAAAGAAAACACCAATCAATACAAAAAACTGATAATGAACACAGGAAACATAGATCGAACAAAGAAGAAAACGGCAAGGAATTCGGATTACGACCTTAGGAAAAATAAAATGATAACGAGTGGCAATAAAAATAATAAAAAAATGCATGGTTACTAGGAACGTAGAACACTAGAAGCTTGAATGAAAAAGAAATTGAAATAGTAGAAGAATTTGAAATGAACAAATTGAAAATACTAGCAATAACCGAAACGAAAAAAAAAAGGACAGGACAAATACTATTACAGAATGGACACATATTAGTATATAGCGGAGTAGAAATAAAACAAAGGGCATCAGCTGGAGTTGGATTAATAATACATAAAGACTTAATCGAGAAAATTAGAAAATGGGAAGCTATAAATGACAAAATAATAACCATAGAAATAGAAAAACAAAATAAAGAAGTGAGTACAATAATAGCAATATACGGACCAGATGAAAATGGAAGAATAGAAAAAAAAAGAAAAATTTTGGGAAAAATTGACAGAAATAACCGAAAATGTAAGAGGAACCATAATAGTTATGGGAGATTTTAATAGCAGAGTGGGAAAACAGGACCATATATACAAAACAATGTTAGGAAAATATGGAGAAAAAACCAGAAATGACAATGGAAAGGGAATGCTTTAATACTGTCAATTACAAAACCTGATCATTACAAATACATTTTACCGACACAAAAACATACATAAATTCACAAGAGTTCAAGGAAACAGAGGAGAAAAATCAATAATTGATTACATTCTGGTACAGAAAGAAAATAGGAGCAATGTTCTAGATGTTAGAGTTCGAAGGGGAGCAGAAATACACAGTGATCATTTCCTATTGACAATAAAAATAAAAGGAAACGTAACAGAAAAGAAACAAGAAACGGTGACTAAGAAAGGTGAACACATCACGATCAGATCATATAAAATGAGAGACACAACTGTAGCTACTATATATAAAGATATTACCAACGAAAAACTTGAAAACAAAAACAACGACATTAAGAAAGCAGAACTACAAGAAGCGTGGAACGTTTTTAGAAATGTTATCATAGAAACAGCTATCAGTACATGTGGCACCTACAAAACAAATAATAATAGAAAACAGACATCATGGTGGAACGATGACATAAAGGAGGCTATAAAAGAAAAAAAATACAATGGAAGAAATACTTGAACAATAATACAACAGAACAGTATGAAATATATAAAAACCGAAGAAAACAAGTAAAAACATTAGTTAATAAAGCAAAAGAAATGTCATGGATTGAATTCGGTAATGAACTAGAAGAAGACAGTAAAAGTAACCAAAAACTATTCTACAAAGCACTAAAATCCATGAGATCAGATAAACCCGTAAAAGACATACAAATCAAGAATTCAAAAGGTGAAATAATTACAAACGAAATAGATATAATGAAGAGATGGAAAGAATATTTCCAGACACTACTAGGACAAAGAAATGAAGAAGGATCAATAGAAACAACAGAAAGGAACCAGTTAAACGGAAGCGAACCATTGATAGAAATGCAAGAATTAGATGAAGTAATTAAAACATTGAAGAATGGGAAAGCGCCAGGAGAGGACAAAATAATATCAGAAATGATGAAAAACTTAGGAGAAACTGGAAGAAAGAGCCTACTAGAAATAATCAATAAGGCATGGAAAAAAGAAACTATATTAGAGGAATGGGGAACAGCTCTAATAACACCGATACATAAAAAAGGAGACTACAAAAATTGCAGTAATTATAGAGGGATTACGCTACTGAATACCATAACAAAAATGACAGAAAGAATAATTAAAAACAAACTCATGAATAAAATAGAGTCACAACTCTCAGAACCACAAAGTGGGTTCAGGCCCGGAAGAAGTACACAAGACCACATCTTCACAATAAAACAAATAATAGAAAAGAGAAGATCAGAAAACCAAAATATATATTTGGCATTCATAGATCTAGAAAAAGCTTTCGACAAGGTACCAAGAACAGAATTATGGGAGAGTCTGAAAAATAGAAATATCGATGAAAAAACCATAAATATGATTTAAAACATATATAGAAATAATAGAAATTATGTTATGAAGAACAACATGAAATCAGAAGGTTTCAAAACAAAAGAGGGTTTGAGACAAGGTGGATCATTGAGCCTAATGCTTTTTAACATTTTCATGGACATCATCAAGGAATGTGATAGAAATAGCAAAAAAATGTGCATTGGATACAAAAATATGCAAGGAGTAGATATAGCTGAGGGAGCATTTGCCGATGACATAATACTGATAGATGAAAATGAAGAACGATTACAACATAATATAAAAATATGGAATGAAACACTGAAGAGAAAACAAATGAGAATAAACAAAGATAAAACCAAGCTGATGATCATAGGAGGAGAAGAATTAAATATAATGATAGATGATAAAAAAATAGAACAAGTGAAAGATTTCAAATATCTAGGCGTAACAATAGACGAAAAAGGAAGACAAGAAGCAGAAATTAACAACCGAATCGAGAAAACCATAAAATTGTACTATACAAAATCTCTATCTCTCTCTCTCTCTCTCTCTATATATATATATATATATATATATATATATATATATATAGATATATATATATATATATATATACATATATATATATATATATATATGATGTGTTGTTTTTCCGGGTGTTCATCCGTTGTGTACTATTACACCTAGTTACACCTCTCGAAGCGAAGCAGTAACTCGTCTTGATAATGCCATCTGAGATGATGGCGAAACGTCGACTATCGAATAGTACATAACGGATGAACACCCGGAAAAACAACACATCATATTCTACCATCCGGGAAAACCTACATTGTAATATATATATATATATATATATATATATATATATATTTTATAGTGAAGATAATAGAGTGATATTATTCCTTCTTTTTGATTATTTGTGTTTTATTGTTCAAAACTCTTCAAAAATATATGTAATTATTATCACATAGTTATAAAAGTTAATTAATATTTCTATAAGGAAATGGTACAAAGCTCCCCACATTTTTTCAATGATTGTGCAAATATTTTTTTTTCTTTGCCATGTCTTATGGCGAAGTGTTGAAACACTTCAATTGACCATAAAAATGCGCGTACGATTGCAAAATGATCCATCAGCACAAATATTTTCCGAACAATTACTAGATATTTGAAAAGGTAAAATAGAACTGCAACCAAATACGCAATGCATTAAACTGCCAGACAATTTCCGCACTGTCCTTCAAGAACGACTGGGCGGCTGTTATAAAGGTACTGTAGAACAGTCGGATTTGAATCACTCAATCTGTCGAGGAAGGCTGTCCAGCTGTTCACGGGGCATGGAAACATCCCAGGTTACCTAGCCAGGTTCAACCTGGGACCTGAGGTACAGTGCCCTTTGGCTGGGGGAAGCCTAAAATGGCAGAGCATGTGCTTAAGAGGTGTATCGAGGGAGAGAAAGTCGGATAGCGCGAATGGAAAGAGCGACTCAAGCAGGAAAATGGAGTAATGCAACACAGGGGGTTGAATGGAAAGAAAAGGAAATGGATTCACGTTGCGAATGAATGGGCAGAGAGTGTGGCGAGGGATGAAAGAGTATAATGAGAAACAATCTGCCGTATATGCACCTGAGAGAAAAGGTGGTGAACGGTACGCGCCCCGGTCATGTTATGGACTTAGCGGGTGAACCCAAATCCTTGCTTAATTTTTTGAACGCAAGATAATGTATATGTATAGTATTGTTATGTTTTTTATATCCTTATAATCATTGAAGAAAAGGTAGTTAGGTACTAGTTAAGTTTAAAAAAGGATGTAACCACTTAAGTTGTCTGTTAAAATTTTCCTGTATTTATGTTGAATGGGTCCCTTCGTGTGGCCGGCGTTATGCGTCGACTGCACGATGGGGGAGTGAGTTCGGAGGAGTAGGGGTTTCCATGACAGTAGTGGCGCTAAATAGAGGGAAGATGCCTAGTTGTAAGGCTTTCGAGCCAGGCCAGCGGAAGGCGACGGCATTATTCATGTCCTTCAAGAAAAAAATTAATTGATTCAGAGTATTTTTCCTGATATACAGAATAATTATTTGAATCATAACTGGCTCAGTCATCGGGCGATTTTGGCAGCCAAAATTGTTGGTGTTGATGAAATTAACTTCCAGATATGTACAACAGTTGTTACCAGGCGATCTGAAAGTGTAAATTTTCCAATAGAATTTTTAAATTCACTAGATATACCTGGAATGCCACCACATAATCTTCGACTAAAAATTGGTTCCCCTATTATTCTCCAACGTAATTTGAATCCACTTCAGTTATGCAATGGTACGCATTTGGTCATCAAAAAGATCACCGGAAATATTCTTGAAGCAACCATTTTAACTGGGAAGTTTTAAAAAAAAGTGGTCCTGTTGCCACGTATTCCAATGATACCGTCACATTCTACCATACCCTTCAGAAGGCTACAGTTTCCAATTCGTTTAGCTTTTGCCATGTCTATAAATATGTCTCAAGGCCAAGTAATGTTCATTTGTGGTTTAGATTTGGAAAATCCATGTTTTTCTCATGGGCAACTATATGTTGCATGTTCACATGTAGGGAAACCGTCGAATCTATTTGTGTTAGCTAAAGACAGGTTAACCAAAAATATTGTGCACCGATTAGTGCTGAATTAATTCGAAATTGAAAGTATTTATAATTCAAAATAATTAATATTATTGTTAAAGATTTAAGACTATCTGCCCTACCTACCTCATTCATAAGTTTAAGTGTCACATGTTATTTACTAACAAATTTGTGATATATTCATTTGTTACAAAATTGAATAAAAATGATAATTAATTTTAAAATTTATTCTTTTGTATTGATTTTTGCTTAATATCAACTGTACGAAAATTTTAATCAATCGTGTTCAAAGTCCTTTCCCTTTAAATCACAATCCAGTGGATTTTTATACCAAGTTTAACGTTTTCGTCTTCGTTCGTAAATAATAATTTCATTGTACTAAGGGGTTACGGTAGTATAAAATCTGTCATGGAGGTCGCCATATTTTTTTAACAAATGGCATCTATGTAAAAAAGCATGGTGGTCCCCATGACTGATGTTTACAATGTAATATAACAAAAACCTTAGCCACAGCAAGGCGTGGCCGGGTCTGCTAGTATATGATGAAATATATAGCATAGGATGAAATTCGTATTCGCATTCGAAAATTTCCTCACGCAATTTTGAACACACAGGATATTTTAAAAAATATCAACAGGTACTTCTCACATGACTGCAAATCATTCTAAATATGATAGACGCCTCAATACTCCGTAATTTGGTACTTTCCCCTATATTATATATATATATATATATATATATATATATATATATATATATATATATAAGGAAAAGTAGTTTTGTGAAAGACAGTTTTTGGCTTTTTACTACTACGCCATCTTGTTACAAAGAAAAAATGAATTTCAAAGGAAGTAACTCTATACATAGATGCAAAGAATGCAATAAATAACGTTCAGACACATACTTGAAGAGAAAGCCCTCCTGAAAGAGCTAACTACTTTCATATAAACATTTAAATGCAAGAAAGAAAAATACTTTCGAAACAAATACTTTCATATGAACACTGAATAATACAGAAAAATTTTCTCTACTCATTTTGTATTTCAAACACTCGTTATGGAATTGAATCGGATATCATTGACAAGATTCCTACACAATACACTAAATGAAAGAGTGAACATTTCACTTACATGAAACACTGGTCACACACATCCTCACTGGTAGACATCCGATGCTTCGACGTAAGACACTTGCCTTAGGACTCTTCAGTACCAATCTGGATAACATTAAGTCCCGAAGTTACTTTCTTTAAAATTGATTGCTTTCTTTGCTTTGATATAAAATACTTTTCATCCATTAACCAGCTCGGTGAAGATTGTTTTCTACTGTGATCTTAGACTAATAGTATATTCATTTTTTGGAAACAATGATGATTTGGAAATAGTATGGCTGTACTACATACTGATTTGTTTTATGTTTTTCATATGAAGGGTTTTTATAATGTCCAATGGTTTTCTGCATTGTAAAAGCGCAGTATCTTTCAATTGTTGTTCACATTCACTTTGTAATATATATATATATATATATATATATATATATATATATATATATATATATATATATATATATATATATATATATGAAGTAATACAAAAAAGATTTTTGAAAATTATATCATCCAAACCAATGAGGTATTCCTCCGACCTACTATTTGCAGAAACGGAAGTCTTTGATTTGCGTCAGCTTTATTACTATAAAATTGTGATAAGACAATTCAAAAACAGATTTAATCTCCCACTCATCAGCCATAACTACCAAACTCGTCTGAAAGCGAATAATTCTCTGAAAACGAAACCAGTCAGAAAGAAAATAGGACAGAGAAATCATTCTTTTTTATCTAGTAAATTTTATAACTTTTTGCCGACGGAAAACAAAGAAGTCTCAAACATATACTCCTTCAAAAAAAAGACTAAACATTATATTCTTTCTTTAGAACGTAAGGCTATCCATTCATTGTTTGAATATTAGAATATTCCATATATTTTATTTTGTTGATTATTGATGTTCGTTACCTATGTTATGATATTTATGTTTCAATAATTGTGTGTAAGGCTCATTAGCATAATTTTATTAAATTGACTACAATTTTATTATGTCACAAACATTTTAGTGAATTATACATGATTTTATACATATAACTCTTATATAGAAATGCAACTGAGCCCTATTTTGAAGTGTACTAATTATTGTCAATATTTGGAATAAGTAAATCACCCACGCACAGGCACTGCCTTAGTGGATACTTGTTTATTCGAAATATCTCTGAATGAAAGTGCACTATTATTATATTATTGTATTTTATTTTGAGAAACTTATTATTATTTTGAGAATTTATTGAGAATAAACTTATTATTATTATTATTATTATTATTTTCACCGTAGTGTGCGCTGGTCAGGCCCTATCCCCCGAAGCCCCGATACATTCGGGAGGGCGCGCCAGCATAATCAACCAATGACCACTCCCCACACCGTAGGGTAAGTGATCATTGGGTCCGAGAATCATGTGCCCTGAGCAAACGCAGTGAGCCAAGAATGACAGCCTTCTGCATCTGTGCGGCTAAGATTTCTGCCTTAGTGCGGCAAGCCGGTATGATTTTGAGATTCGAGAGTAGAGAAGACATCATTCCACCAAGGACTCCAATAATCAGAACGACCATCTTGACAGAGTGATCTGGATATAGTCTGCGGAGTTCGAAGAGAAAATCTCGATATTTTATCCGTTTTTCCTCCTCTTTTCTGACGATATTCGTCTCGCCAGGAGCTGAAAACTCCACGACAAATGTCGTTTTGGTCTGGTGGTCGAGAAGGACTACATAAGGCTTATTAGCTTGTATGAGCCTGAGGGTGGGGAACGAATAGTTGCAATAAATTCGGCACTTCTCGTTCCCCACAACGGATTCAATATCCCCAGGAGCGTAGGGCAACACCGGTGTCTCGTCAATACCGTAAGAGTGCCGTAGATGGTAATATAGCACTCTTAGGGCCGCCTTATGTCGATGGATATAGGCCGAGACCGCATATGCTGGACATGCTGATAGCAAGTGCATTAGGGTCTCGGGCGCCTCGCGGCAGGCCCTGCACCTTCTGTCAGGAACCTCTATACCCATCACGCGACTGCGGTAGACTAAGGTGTTGAAGACACCATCCTGGCAAGCCATGATGAACCCCTCAGTTTCCGACTTCAGCCCACTCGACCTGAGGAAAGCGAACGTCAGGCGCTTTGATAAGCCAAGGTCTTCAATGTTATTGAAGAAGACTCCATGCATCGGCTTATCCCTGTGTCTCCGCAGAAGTAAGGTGATCTCTGCGGCTTTTATCTGAGCTTTTTGCTGAACGAGTTCCAACTCGGTGACAGAGTTGTAGTCACCTCGTTCAGAGTCGAAAACTATACCGAGTTCATCAGCTGCTCGAGCAGCTGCCCTAAGGAGAAATGCTCCAATTCCTGCTCTCTCATGGTCACGGACCATACAGAGAAGGGGATCCGAACTCCTGACGACTTTACAGGCTGTATCCAGTACCATTCTGTCATGTAGACACTCCAAACTCAAAAGTCCACGACCTCCCTGTTGTCGGGGGAAGTACAACCGTGGAACGGACGATTTGGGATGCAAACTCCTATAGAGATGCATCATTTTTCGGGTCCTTACGTCGAGTTGATACAGCTCCTCCCGAGTCCACTTCATTACTCCAAAGGAGTAGAGTAAGATTGGAACGGCAAGCATATTTGTTGCAGCTACTTTGTTCTTCCCCGACAGTTCCGATGACCAGATCTGTCGAAGTTTGTGCTGATACTTGCCGCGGAGAGAGTTTTTCACTGCAGTTACCTCTTGTGAGTGGCGTTGTTCCACCCCGAGGTAAGTATACGTCTCTCCGGCATCCAGATGGTGTAGGATGCTTCCATCTACGAGCTGCACATCCTCTCCGTAGTCCCCGCATCGTCCTCTTTTGAGATGAACCATTGCACATTTGTCTATCCCGAATTTCATACCGATAGCATGCGTGTACTCTTCCACCACCCTCAAGGACTGATAGAGATCCTTCTCTCCAGAGGCATAAAGTTTAAGATCATCCATATAAAACAGATGGGTGACCTTGTGCCTCCGGTTTCCGGGGGTGCCACAGTTATATCCTCGAGTCTTTCTGAGCGCAACGGATAATGGCAATAGTGAGATGCAGAATAGAAGGGGGCTGAGGGAATCACCCTGAAATACACCCCTTCTGAAAGTGACCCACCCTGTTTGAACTCTTGCTTGACCAGATGTTATGGTGAAGCGAGTTCGCCAAAGTGGTGTCAGTTGTTCAATGCATCTCACTATGTTGTCGGGTACCGCAAGGCATCTGAGCAAATGCAAGATGAGCTCATGCGAAATTGTATCAAATGCCTTACGGTAATCGATCCAGGCCATAGAGAGGTTACGCTTATATTGTATCGAGTCCTGCGTTACACATCTATCGATGAGCAGGTTCTCTTTACATCCAGCGACTCCTCTCTTCGACCCTCTCTGCTCATATATCCGTTCGAACACTCGGTCAACTGCGGTGAGTATTCGTGTGTATAAGATGCTTGTAAACAACTTATAACACGAATTCAAGCATGTTATCGGTCTGTAATTCTTAGGAATCGACAAATCTCCGCTTTTGGGGATAAAAACGGTCCGCCCCTCGACAAACCAATCCGGAATCGGCTGCTCTCCATCGAGCCATGAGTTGAAAACTCTGGCCAGATGGTAGTGGGTACTTGGTAGTTTTTTCCACCAATAAGTGTTCAGCCCATCTGGGCCTGGAGCAGCAAAGTTCTTGGAACCAACGAGGGCCCTTCGAACGTCATCCGGGGTTATCGGGTTGCGCAGTTCATTGGGCTCAGGCTGTCGAAGCTCTCTGTTGAAAGCTTCGAACTGCGCTAGGGCTGGAGTGTCTAAGTTGAGTGGCTGCGGGTGTTCATAGATATCCTTCCAGAAGGATTCCACCAGCGGTCGGCGGATTATCCACAACACGTGGAGGCTCTTGGAATAAGCGAGAAGGTTTCTCGCGGAACCTAAGGTTTTCCGCGATACTTCTCGCTCGCCTCACTAGTGACTTCTTAGCAGCCACTAGCATTCGTATCCTATCAAGGCAGTGCTGTTTGGTGGTCAGCAGCACGCCTTGGCTCAAAGTGTGATGGATACGTCGTAGATTGGCGGCTATTCGCCGCACTGCGGGCGTGAAAGGCCTGTTGGCTGCCCTGTAATCCATCACACATTGGATACGAGACGCGTGTTGTCTCGCCGACGTGATTTTAGCCTCCATCTTGTGTACACGCCGTTCAATCTTCCGAACCGCAAGGCCGGGATTTCGTCCTTCCGATTCGGAAAGCGATTGGACGACGTTATACACGGCGGTGTTGATTTGCCAGATGTCAGCCTCTTCTGTTAGAACACTATGAACCTCCGCATCCAAACGAGCCAGTTCTTGTGGCTTCAGGGGCTTAATCCTGTGGAGCGCCCTGCGTGTTCTGATTGTCGTCTCCATTGGTGGTATGGTGCTGGTCTCCTCTCCAGCCGTGCCAACGGGTGGTAGAACTGCCACTTCCACCACTTCGTAAGCAGGCTGGAAAGGAGCTATATAGCCCTGCCGCCGAAGATAGGATACGTAATCCCTAAGGTTTTGGGCGGAAAAGGCGGCATGCTCCGGATGTGTTTCACACCACAGAGCATGCAATCTCGCCATGTACCCTCTTCGCGCGGGCTCACTACTCTCGTAGCAATGCATAAGACTATCTCTTAGTTCATGCGTCCACTCAAAACGTCCGTTTTCATTGCCAGGGTTGTCATCAGTAGGCAAATCATCGTTTTGGGCCCCACCACCTTGCCTCTGACCCCTCCGAGCGGGTCGATTGTGGGGGCACCTTCCTTGATTATTGGGAACCAAGTGCTGGGTCCACCGGGTGGTTAGCCCTGTGGACCCACGGCCGACACCGGAGGAAGAATAGAGTTCTCCTTCCCGGGTGCGCCTGGGCTGCCGGTCCGGTTTTGCACCAGTTGCTCGGGTAAGTGGTGTCGCAACTCACCAAAGGCCAAGGGTGTTAGTGGCCATCCCTGCTTATTTATTATTATTATTATTATTATTATTATTATTATATATATATATATATATAATATATATTATATATATATTATATATATATATATAATAAATATAATATATATATATATATATATATATATATATATAATAGATATTATCAATTGGGGAAAGAGGTCTATTTGTTTCATAGTAACACCAAACTCCAGAAATAGCAGTATGAAAGGTTATTTGACCAAATAATGAATTGTCATTGTCACAATGGATGGAATTATGACAGTGGAATTTGACAACTGGCTAAAAAGAGGAAAACGACATTTTTACTATGCGGCGGTACTTTGATATCCATTATGTGCTTGAAAACAAAATTTTTAATCGAATATCTGGTATGTCTAGGCCACTTTTAGGGAATTTGCGAAAGTAATGGTCGACAAATATGCTAGTTCAAAGAAAATCGTCCTTGTTTCAATTGATAGGAACTCAATGTTTTTGATGATAGTTCACAATACTAATTATACAAAGTTGTCGAACGTCAATGAGGCTCTGTGTCAGACAAATTTCTCATGCATAATTCATACTGGCGAAAGTTTATGATGTTTTATGAAACATTTCATTCACAAATCTTAGGACCATTAGGCAATATCCCTCTTAATATCAATGTATTGACGAACATTGAACTTGTGTCACCACCTGGAATAGATGAAATTATTTTTCGAATTCTCAAAATCGAAAATAAAAAGGAAGAGAAACGTGAGAGCAGTTGATTCTTTATGAAAGAAAGGTATGTTGAGAAGAAGAGGCGAAAGATGGTATGCGCTGAATACTTGCTTAGAATCGTCAGGATGGAGCAGGCTTGGGATTTCGACACTTTCTTAACTGCTTTCTCCTCTCTTTCAACCCTATAGACCCTGTTTTGCTTACTTGAGTGGAAGTTGGTCTAGTAGTTATTTCATTGCAGGTTGGTATTGGAAAACAATGAAACATATATATTTGATCTAAAGAATAGTATATTATATACCTAGGGTGAGAAGTGAGCTATTATTCATCGAACATTTTTTTTATATCCTGAGGCGCGTAGCGCCTAGGTGTTTTTTTATTATCATTATTTACCAAGGGTGAGAAATATTAATTCTCGTTAGGGTAATGGAGTAAATAATAACAATTTCTCAGGTTAGTAGTGAGAAAATGAACTTTAAACGTTCAAGCCAGTTTGGACTGACGCCTATCAGAAAACAACTACTCCCCTGGTTAATACCACGAAGGGCGTTGGATTATATCCGACAGGTGTCAGTGCAGGAATCTTCACAGAAAATTTCCTGTATATGCAATTGGCAATACAATTGAAAGAGTCGACTTTCAATTTTGGAACGGGCACATTTGCAGACCGGTTTCGGGCTCATTAACTACTCATCAGTGCAAGATAGTGGCCATAATCGACCTGAAGTCAATGATATTCCATAATTGAAAATCGAAATTTTTTCAGAGTATTTCATTCCTCTTCCTAAGTTGGAACGAACAACAAATTAGCCAGGGGGGTAGTTGTTTTCTGATAGTCGTCAGTCCATTCAACCTACTGTGTAGGTATATTCGAGACTGACTTGAACGTTTGAAGTTCATTTCTTCAGATTTGTTCACTGCCAGTCTTCAACCATAGCCCACTGACTAATAAAAAAAAATATATACCTATTTGAATTCGTACTAACTTCTATATATGAAAAACATTCTGTAGAATAGTTTTCAGTTGAACCACATGAACCCTACAATCTCAAATGAAAACAGGGTTTGGGTGATATCTCATTTCGAAAGTCGTTCAGCTGCATTTTCAGAAACATCATATACATATTTGACCTTTCTCGCTAGCAATACGCGAGAAAACTGGTGAAAATCGTAAAAAAGTGTAGGTATCAAAAACACTGTATGATATTATTCTAATGACTTGAAATGGAAGAAATTGAAGTCGTATTACTAAAGTATTTTCACTTCCAGTATCAAAAAAAAATATAAAGGAGTATTGAAATTTGGTCGTTCTACCTATTTTGCTTCATTTTACAATTTGATTACAATTCACATACCTTAGAATAAAAGGGTATAGGTGAAGCATTGAGTTTTTTGTTAAATTATTCTTTAATTTTCATTCTCGAGACCATTTTCGATTGCCAAAATAATGTAAAATGACCATGATTTCGACAAATAATAATGACTGATTTTATATATTAAGCAAAATATTTGCTCAATAGTCCAGTGCCGACAATTTTTAAAACAAAAAAAATAGTAGTGGGATTGAACTCATTGGAGAATGAAGGAAATTTTGTAACTAGTTTCAAGCCCCAGATTGAAAAGGGGCTTGAGACTAGGGAAGTGTTGCAAGATTTGTCTCGAGGACCGACGCTCAAAATCCCTGCATGCTCGCGGCTACGCTCGAAGTGGAGATGATCGTGGGTATACTACAGGTGAGCGTTTAGGTGATTAAGAGAACAAGTCACCTTACCTGTACCAAAATGTGGGCACCACCTAGTTTCCTTCCACAGCAGGTTTTATCTTATTTTTTTTTCTAGAGAACTAGGAAATCAGGAAAGGAAAAGCCAATTCCCAAAAAATAATCCTGTATATTTAAATAAAATTTCAAGGGACAACCAGTACAGTTGAGGACATTGAAAAAAGTTTCAATTGTTCATGATGTTTAGAGGTTTTTCAATCCTCTCGGTACACAAGGCATTAAAATTTGAAACTGAACTTTTAAACTATCTACATACAATAGAAAAAAATACTGCAGGGAAAATTATAACATACGGAAAGTATTACCTTGATGAAGACACCAGATTATGAGCGAACGAGTAGTTACCTTATGCAAAATTGTATGCTTTTAGTAGTTCTTTGTTTTTCGCAGAAATTTCACAAATTCATAACAATTCAGTTTTACGTCGATTTCTCCTACCATTTACTACAGCTTGGTGACTAAAAGTTATCCCACCATCTCATGGCACAGAAACACGTTCCGAAGGACCAATCCGGCACAGGGACACGTTTCCGATGGACTAACATGGCACAAAGACACGTTCTCGAAGGACAAATACTCCACAAAGATACGTTATTGTTAGCCCGATACGGCACAGGGACACATTCCTGGCGGTTTTTTATGGCACAGGGACACGTTTCCGACGGCCCACCTTATTCGTCGTCTTCTTCATCAGTATCCATGGTGGCTAGGCAGTCAACTGAAGTTTTGTCATATCTCTTAACCTTTCCATTTTCTCGTGCCATCCCTATCACATGCTTGTGGTGACCAATATTTTTCTCCATGCAAAATTCTATGAACCTTTTTAATGTTCATGCGGTACTTTGTCATCTCGAATTAGACAGCAAGAATCCAGTCATCTACAGTAACGTCAATATTCAGAATTTCAACGTAATCCTTAACGGAAACGCGGATAAATGCATCAACGTGCCTTCTATCCAGTTATATGAATATCTTCAATATCTAACTCTCGAATTTGTACACAAGAAACTTTTTAAAAGTGAAATATTATAATCAGAGTGTGTATATAGCAATATTCAGGACTCTTATGTTTACAGTAATGACTCTAGACTTTCCATCTTTCTGCTGCAGTAACATTTCACCGAAACTTAGAGAGCTTGTGCAGTTTGGCCCAACTTACGAAATCAACACAAGTGCACATACCGTGCATTTGTGGAAAGATATACATCGGAACCACCAAAAGATCAATGGAAACAAGGCTGAACGACCATGGAAGAAACTGCAGACTAGGCCAAACGTACAAGTCGACTGTGGCGGAACACGCACTCAGTGAAGGAAACCACAGGATTCTGTTTGAAAACATGGAACTCATTACCACCAACCAGGGATACCATAGCCGACTGGTACGGAAGACAATAGAGATCCACAAACACGCGGATGATTTCAACAGAAAAAAAGAAGATGTGAACCTCAACCGAATATGAAGTCTCATTCTAAGAAGTTCCAGAAGAGCAAACAGCATGACGGCAGGTACAGAAAGGTTGACGAATATTATTGACAATTCTCATAATTCAGGTAGGGGTAATAGTACACCAAACTACCGGAGTCAACATGAATACACTTTACGCAGTCATCGGAGATAACTCAGGATGTATAAACCTCTGAAGAAGCTAGCCACTCGCGCCAGTCAGAAAAAAATCCAGGAATTGAAGGCCTTTAAACCCGAAAAATAATGACACTGAAAACCTCGGCCTCGAAAGCCTCCAACATTTTGTTTCTTCGATGGCAATTCTTAATCGTTAGATTCGACAAACCTTTCCGATTATAGTAGCTCTTCGAAATCTTCAAGACCTTTATCGTCTTTGTTCCAGTCTGCATTCGTTCTTCATCCAGAATTTCATATGAATTATTTACTTTTTCGTAGGTGTTTCTTCAACATTGGAGCATTTTTAAAAACAATGAGGATTTGAGCTTACATTTGTGCATTTCAAACCATGGAAGCCACATTTCAGAATGATACATCTAGTTTCGCAGGTGCAGCAAATAGTTTTGAGCAATATTTCCGGAATTGATTGTTTCTCTGTAAATTACGGCATAACGCTACGTTGATGTGTCTTCCAGCACCAATCTGTCGCTGTGAGTTTGTTACCTTTTTTGTTAGCATCTTTTTAAAAAAAATATTGGCCAAATTCGATAAATTTTTATCGTCCAATAATTATTTCCAAAAGATCAATATCTTGACTCACAACTATGACAGTTTATTTCGAGATCTTGATCCACAAAATCACGACGTGTTTGCGATACAAAAAAATGAAATTTCACCAAATTTGGTGAAGAAAACATATTTTTGTAGAATATAAAAATGAAAAACCAAAAAATCGGTCATTTGAAATTTTCGCATAAATTTTGAAGTTTCATGGAGAAAGTGTGAATACAAAAGTTGTAGATTTTTTACCTACAACTTTGACATTCAACTTCTGTTCAAAGGACTTGCAGTTCTGCCTAAAATTGCGATGAACCGTTTTTAACCCTTAAAAACTCACCGTCTTCCACTTCCCGACTTCATATCGCACGTAAATCGTTTTTCTTTTCATTTTCTTTATATTTCCTTTCTTTTCCAATAAATTTCATCCTACTACCATTTTCTTCGGTACTAGTCTATAATGGGCAACAAACAAAATTGTCGCTAGTGGAGCAATAGAAACCCGCGACTTTTCAGGAAAGGTCATTCCCTGCATCTAAACAAAGTGAACGTTTAGGCTAGTATTCTTTGGAATACTATCATTGAACCTTTATTTATTGGGAAAAATCAAACTAATGGGTCCTACATAAATCTGTTTCAAGAAATGATAGACCCCTTGAAACAAATTGTTTGAAAAATAAAGATAATTTGGCTGGTAACACGTTTTTGCAAGATGATTCCTTTTACTTCCAACAAGTTAAAGCTCCATCATACTAGTTTCATTCAGTTAGTCATTGGCTAAACGATATATTTCCTGGCAGATAAATTGGTCAAAGAGGATCAATATAATAGTCACCCACGATCACTTAACTCATCACGTTTAGATTCCTTTCTATGGGTGCATCCAAAACTGATTATTCGTGGAACACAGCTATGAGATTTGGAAGATACGAGGAGAGGAAGAAAAGCTGCTTATAGAGAATTTCAGACGAAATATTTCGGAACGTTCGAAAATACAAGACATCATCATTGTTTGGAAAATGATGAACATTCAATGTAATGTAATATAATGGATTAATTAGTTTTCAATATTTTTTGCTTCTACGTGTTTTTGTATATTTTTAGATATTCTATAGAAGTCGAAATATAGAGGGTGGTACATATTATTTATCCGTATGTATTATTATCTCGTAAGGTTTGCTTCGGAATGTCCTCATCTCCTCATCATCAGCCAAATTGACTGTAGTGTTGTGGCATCACCCTATAGAAAATTTGGATAAAAATATGCGAACCCATTTGAAACCGCAGTTTCCTGAGCATCCCTGCTGGCATCTATATGATTTATACTTCAGAAACTGGTGTCTTCCAGGATGGGTAACAACGGATGTGAGGTGGTTTCGAGAAAGAACCGCTCGTCCCTTTCGTAAGGGAAAAAGAAGAGCAACAAAGGAAAGTGTGTGGTTATGGGAAGGTAGCCAAACTTTGACGTCATCACTACCGCTCGGGACTTTTGTAAGATTGAAGTTAATTTTACAAATTGAACATCTATAAATATTGGTCAAAAACAAATCGAAACACGAATTTCAGAACATTTGAAATTACGCAAATCATCTGATGGATAACAGACATATGTTGCTTCGTCCCTAGGAACGATGTATAAGCTATTCATATATATGGAGACAGAAGAAATTTGAATAAGTGTGATGTAATTTGCCGATAGGTGATGAAAATCAATATCTTTATTGTAACAATAAAGATGTTGAACATATTAGAATAGTAGAATATGAAGAAGTAGAAAACTAGAGAGATAAAATAAACGAAGTGTTATCAAATATTGATAACCCAGTGTCCTTTAATTAAATGGTGATAATATTGAGATAATAATAATTCATAATTTGAAAATTAACATTTCATTGTGTTTGCGAACCATCATTTTATCCGAAACATTGACTTACTATCAGTTGAATTAATGAGAGTAGTAAAATTATAGTCGAGCACCACTACAAGATGTATGTGCTAGTTTCATCTAGTTACCTTCCTGTGGAGAAAGAGAGAACATGTGAGCTATACTAAGACTGACTATTCCTATACAATGTATATTGTCTATAAGGAAAATAAACGAAAGAAAAATGTGTTCAAGTAACAATTTATTGTGAGATTTTCATAATACATTTTTATTGGCATTTTCTGGATGCCAGAGTTTATTTCACAATAGATGAAGGCTCTTATTTTATTTGAAGGAAAAAATCACTAGACTTTGCTCTTGCTGAGCAGTGTGAATCATACCTAAAGAAGCTGTTGTATAGTAGAACACGTGTTTTAGAATGTGAGTGTGCTTTCTGTTTTTCATGATATTGATAAATGTGCAACGGGATATTTGAAATGTATTTTGACTATTCAGAATGTTCAAGAAAATGATGAGAAAATCGCATACCTATTAATATATGTTTCATTTCCATCATGAATAAATAAATGACCTATTGAATTCATCATAACTCTGTCAGTCATCGTAATGAAAAACATTATTTAATTTTTTGGAATCATATTTGATTGGTTTCTGGATTTTTTTCAGCTTTTACGGAAAGAATTACAATATGCATATGAATGTAAATTGACTGGAATTACGTATACTGTAAAATTGTTTAAAAATGTTTCATGTCAAATCTATTGTGACTTGGTTACTTACATACAAACAGAAAATGCAGGAAATATCCGTGAAAAGATTTCATCTGGAGTTGAATAACTCCTAAGAATTTCAAAAATCTCATGTTGATTCCCACAATTTCCTTGAAATTCGTTTGGAATTTATTGTGATCCATTAGACCACCGTAGTCTCAACACTGATTGAATCTGACAACCGAGTTCCATTCACCTTAGATTTTCCCAGTAAAAGCTTTGGAAATTGAAAAAGTAGAGGTAATTTCTCATGAAATGTCTTGGAGCTTCCATAAATAATTGAGAACATTGGTGATTAGTGGGTAATTACAAAAGGACTGGAAGGTTTATTTACGAAATAATTGCTGTTTCTACTCTGTAATTATGGATAGTTTCATTTACATCTATGACGAACATATTCATTACATATACTATGAAATTATTATTTCCACAATTCTGATACTGTACTGGAACTTTGAAAGTCCTGTGTTTTATTTTCAAAGCTCCGAAAGAACTTGGCTGACCATTTAAAGTAGGTAGTCATATTATGAAAAAGTTTCTTTAAAACTTATCGCATAACATCTGAAATCGATACTAGTTTCTGAAATATTTTCTTTGACAAAGTTTGAAAAGTTACCTTCAGAATATTCGTTCTATTGACATGTGTTAAGATACATCGACGAGGCAGCTTTGGAAATACGAAAGAAGATCGAATTTCAGTGCCAACTCGTTCTCCAATTAAATAATGAATAACTCATTTCCATTTTGATACATCACCTTACATCACCTTTCATCACATCAGATTTTTCAAAACACTATTCTTGACTTACCAAATTAGAATAGTGATGACGATTGTGTCACTATTTAAAATTAAAAATGTCGGTGGCATAATGGTCGAGCAAAAATTGAATCATTGAAGTAATTTTTTGAGATTGATACTTTCATTGCCCTTTGTTGACGTCTAATGGTTCGTGTCAATTTTCACAATCATACCATATGAATTGCTGAAAAAATGCTGGAACTTTTTTCGTCGCGTGATCCAGTCTATATATGGCGATAAGATTATGCCCAGTATTTGTGTTGTTACTCATTATTCACTCCACAGTCGATTTTGCCGGAAATAACTTTTCGACAGCGTCTAGTCAGTCGAATTTTGAAACAGCTCAATATCAACAAGGCGTCTGGCCCTGATGAAGTGCCCGTCATTATACTCAAAAAGTGCGCAAATGTACTCTCACCATTATTTTGCAGACTTTTCAACCCGTTTTACGGGAAGGGGTTTTTCCTTCTTGGAAGATTGCTTGGGTTCATCCTATTCCCAAAAAGGGCAAGAAAAATTATCCGAATAATTATAGACCAGTCGCTTTGCTAGTGATATCAAAAATCATGGAGAAAGTCATAAACTACCATATCCTCAAATATTTGGAAGGCTTCAACATCTTGAGCGATCATCAATATGGCTTTCGGAAACAAAGATCAACAGGCGACCTTCTATCATATGTCAACCATATTTGGAATAACGCAATCGATAAACATGGAGAATTAGGAGCTGTTGCGCTTGATATTTCTAAGGCCTTTGACCGTGTGTGGCATGGGGGTTTGCTGGCCAAACTTCGATGGTATCTATGGCTTGTCGGGTCATTTTAGTGTATGGCTCATCAGCTTCCTGAAAAAGCGTTCCCTGCGAGTGGCCCTTGATGGATATCTCTCGAATACTTCCATTATCAAACTGGTGTTCCCCAGGGATCCATATTGTCTCTTACCCTTATTAGGAAAAACCAAGAATCCAATATATTGCTTGAAGTGATTTTGAATTGGGGTGAAAGTAACCAGGTTCAAGTCAAGACCACAGAAACCCAGGGATCGGTTTTCTCCAACAAGAAAGATGTATCCAAACCAGATATAATAATGTCAGGTCAGACAATTCCGCTTTCTGCTTCGATAAGTTTGTTAAGAGTTAAAATAGACACCAATATGTCGTGGTACAATCATGTCGCTGGAATTGCTAAGGCTTACGGTATTGACGAGACACCGGTGTTGCCCTACGCTCCGGGGGATATTGAATCCGTTGTGGGGAACGAGAAGTGCCGAATTTATCGGAACTATTCGTTCCCCACCCTCAGGCTCATACAAGCTAATAAGCCTGATGTAGTCCTTCTCGACCACCAGACCAAAACGATATTTGTCGTGGAGTTTTCAGCTCCTGGCGAGACGAATATCGTCAGAAAAGAGGAGGAAAAACGGATAAAATATCGAGATTTTCTCTTCGAACTCCGCAGACTCTATCCAGATCACTCTGTCAAGATGGTCGTTCTGATTGTTGGAGTCCTTGGTGGAATGATGTCTTCTCTACTCTCGAATCTCAAAATCATACCGGCTTGCCGCACTAAGGCAGAAATCTTAGCCGCACAGATGCAGAAGGCTGTCATTCTTGGCTCACTGCGTTTGCTCAGGGCACATGATTCTCGGACCCAATGATCACTTACCTCACGGTGTGGGGAGTGGTCATTGGTTGATTATGCTGGCGCGCCCTCCCGAATGTATCGGGGCTTCGGGGATAGGGCCTGACTAGCGCACACTACGGTGAAAAAAAAATAATAATAGTAGTAATGTTTATTTATCAAAAATCACAATTTCGAAAACAAAATGTTTATATGGGTAGTGCTTCAGAGCTGAATGAATGAACAATAAACAATGACATCACTGAAAAAACAATCGCAAGATTGCTCCTTGTGCGTGATATAGCCTCTAGAAATGATAATAAAATCACAAAAAACATTCATAAAGCACATAACACAATATTTAAAAATTCACAATGATAAATAAAAACGTCACATCCAGGTCAAGTGAATAACACGATCAGTTTGAAATCTCAGTGAACAGGAATCACACGTTAAAAGGTAAAACCTCGTTAGTCCTTAGCGCGTTCGTATGGGGGCGACAGCTGATTACCGGAAAATCAAATTTCAAACCGAAAAGGTATATCATATTACGAATTATATTATTTAAATATCACTAAGAGATGGTTGACAGTTTTATGCAAGGTATCACAGGAGATGAATATCACAGTTGGTAAAAAGGCACATCTAGAGTCTCATTAGAGACATGTCTATTGAATAAGGACAAACAATTTGTTAAAAGTAATTAATTATAACAGGTATGAATTTTTGCGGTTTTTACAGTAAAATGATTTTTTGGAATATATCTCGGTCATAACTATTAAGCCATTTTTTTCACTTTTTTTTTAAACTTAACGAGTTTTGACTAGCTTTTATGGTTTCAGGCAGTAAATCCCAAGTTTTTGGACCCAGATACATGCAGTGCCTCTGTCCCACTGTTTTGATACATTTCGGAACCACAACACTATGTTTTAGTCTCCTAGTATTGCATGGGTGATCTGAGCGTGTTATTTTAATTTCATTTTTGTATATTTTCTGCAACATTTTTTGGCAAAAGGGTTATCTAACATCGAAAATGGCACTTTCTCTGTATAAATTATCGCTTGGATACATCCTTCCTTTGCCCAAAATTATTTTGAGAATATTTTTTGTACAATATTGAGACAATTCAAGTACGTTCCATTTACTTCTCCAAATCATATTATGCCATATGAAAGTTGGGACTGAACTAAACTATAATATACAGTTGTCAAATGGGTGATATCAAAGTATTCTTTCAAGAGTTTGAATCTTGATGATTCCTCGTAGTTTATTTGTGTATGTATGTAGGTGATTCCCATTTCAAATGTCGGTCAATTTTCATACCAAGATATTTAATGGAGCTGGCTTCTGGAATTGATATATTCTGGTTTATATTCAATGGCCTGAATCATCGAAAAAGGTTGGAGATTTTTCTCTCTTCCATAGATACTTTCACGGGAAGTGTTCAAATGACTTTGCACAATTGATTCCATCAAGAGCGTTACATATCAGAAATACGCGACGGACTGTGGCTGCTCATCGTTTTGAGGTTCAACTAAGTACATCTCGAACTTCACTGTTTGAGAACTCTTTCATCCTGAGAACTGCGTTTATATGAAATAAACTTCCTGATATATTTTTCCCAAACGGATTCAATCTCCAGCAAATCCAATGTGAGTTGCTACTTTCCTGTAGTGCTTGTGTTTTGTCCTTAAAAAAATATTTGTGTTTCATTATAATGCGGTTTACTGTTCTCTCACATATACTAAAATCTTGAATAACATTTGACAAAGAAACATGAAAGAAGGTTATTAAAATGTAATGATGAAATGATGAGGGAAAGTTTGAAAGAAACAATTGAATTTCACAGTAATTTCATATAATCAAGAATAAATATTTAAAAAAAAAACAGATTCAGTGGAATGAAACTCTTGCCAGTATTAATAAAATAATATTTCAAAACTGTCGAAACACTTTTCCACGTCATTTAGTGCTCACTTTGTACAGCAGAAAAATCATCAATAAATACTTACAAGAAAGAATGTTAGTGATGTATTTACATATGGTTTGTAAGAGGAACTCTATATGGATACGTTTGGTTTTCCTTTACATATGAAAAGTGAAGATTTGTTTATATATGGCGAACTTTTTTATGTCATGACGATGGCTTGGCTTGATTCATGGTATATCTGAATGACTTCGATGATCTGCTGTGAAGTATACCATAGAATCCAGTTACCGTTTTTAAAATCATACTCGAACCACATCCTACTCATCAGATAGTCCCAAGTTTATAATATGTAACATATTTATTAATATGTTTTTTCCTTTAACCAGCTATCGAACCTATACGAACGACAATCTCCAGAAGTCAAAACTTGTGCGAGCTAAAGACTAACGAGGTCTCACCTCTTAACGTGTGATTCCTAACACGATAGCAAGTGAAATTCGAGCGTTCATCCTGGGGCTTGAACCATCGACTCACACATCGGTCGATTGATGAGCACCCACGTCGAACCGCTCGGCTTCCGACCGTACTTCAAGACTCAGAGGCGTCTACAAGAGGAAACTCTGAAAGAGGATTTATAAAAAGAAATTAACACATACTGTTTGGTGTGAAATGTTGAATCATAATAGATGCACGTTTTCAAGGAACCTACACGTTGACATTGAGAAAAAAACTACTGACCTGTTGAATCGTACTTGAAAACGGCATTATGAAATGATAAACACACGATATTCTGAAAAAAAATTGAGACATATATCACTTGAAATTTCACGCAATGAAACAAACAACTATAATACTATAATACTCAAGAAGTTTATTCAATATACAAGGGTATACAAGAATCATAAAAAGCTGTAGTATTGGTAAAAATGTTTTTCTAATAAGAATTTGCCTATAACAACGTAATTTTTATGAGAGATTTCATTACCTTGTAGTACAACATTGGTTCACATAAGATGATATTCATGGCCTAGATATCTCGTCTGCCCTTTGCTACAAATTTTTCGATCAAGTTTCATTACATTCAAGTGTTTTTTGTCTGGAAATTACAGTTCTCTTCACTTGTTTTGTTTTCATAAATTGTCATAGAGTTTTAGAGCTCTTGATGCAGTTCTGCATGCGGGTTTACCAACCGAATTGGCGTTTTCAGAAGACGAACTGTTCATTTCAGGATGAGGAAAATCTTCAGGCAACCATGAAATCTTATCACCAGGAGTAGTTCTCACTGAATATCTGCGCTAGAATCACTGATAGTAACTTACACTTTTTTTTTACCACGCATATTGAATGAACAATACTTATTGCCGATTTTTTTTAAGATAATCTGCTAATTCTGTTAGATGTTTCTATTGTAATTGAAACTGCATGTGGTTCATTCACAATGGTGAAGCAGCGATATCCTCAAACTTGAATTGATCCTTTGGAACATCTTGAGATTTTGGTGTAGTTAACCAATTCAAACTGAAGATAAAATGAGAAATCGCGTAATATTGTTTTCTATGAAGGAACAAGGAATACTGCAGGCATTTTCCAAAGAGTATGCGTGTCAAATAGAAGAAGAGCTGAGCTGAACTCTGAAAAAATCAATTGTTTCATTATATGGACCAAAGTCCAAGCAATTTGATATTTCAGAGTACAAAAACATAACAATTAATGGCGTAAATATCGAATCGATGGAAGAAGCGAAAAAATTTTAAATTATTCTCGACTACACTCTCAGATTCCAAAAGTACTTAAATAACTTGATACGACGTGCATATTCTTTTCAAGAGATATGGAGTTAGGAGATATCATTGAAATTGGAACTATTATTATGTGTAGCAGTAGTTTCATTATGGAAGGAAGGAAGCAGTATAAACGCAAAATTCAAAAAATGTAAAATTCGTGCCTAAGACTTATTGAATGAGACGTTCTCAGAGAATCTCTAATAGACTCAAAGATATCTATTGGTTAAATCTGGGTAAGGGGAAACTCCTGCATGCCATAAACCTATTCCATAAAATTATTGTTACCACAAAACCTGCGTATCAGGTTCAGGAAAACACTCACCTCACCTTCTTCAAGAACTGTTTTTTTTATTATTATTATTATAATGATATGATTTCAGAGCTTCACATCGTTTTGCTCTTACCTCGCTCAACTTCGGTAAACTTACTTGTCGTAGTGTGGAAAATTTGTATATTTTTCTTTTTTTTGTATCAGTTAGAGAACATTCAATATAGGTGTATTTTTTTAGGGTCAAGTGGAAGAACAGTTCAGTTGTTGAATTTATTCAGGAACTGAACTTCACCTTTTATTTTCAAAAATATTCTGTGAATATATCTTCTCAATATTGTTTTTTTTTAATGAAGACGTTTATATTTTAACTCCAGTTTTCGCTGATCAGGCCTTATTACCCGAAGCCCCGATACATTCGGAGGGCGCGCCAGCATTATCAAATAAAGATCACTTACCCCACACCATGAGGTAAGTGATTATTGGGTCCGAGAATCATGTGCCCTGAGCAAGCGCAGTGAGCCAAGAATGCAGCCTTTTGTATCTGTCCGGCTAGGATTACTGCCTCAGTGCTGCAAGCCGGTATGATTTTGAGATTCGAGGGTAGAGAGTGCATTATTCCACCAATGTGTTCGAAGAGGAAGTCTCGATATTTTATCTGTTTTTCTTCTCTTTTCGGACGATATTCTAATCGCCAGAAGCTGAAAACTCCACGACAAATATAAGAGAAGATATTTATTATCATTAGTATTAATATTATTATTATTAGTATCAGGGCCGTAGCGAAAAGGAAAACCAGGGGGGAGAGGGAATCCAAATTTTCCCAACCCCACCAGCAAAATGTACCAACTTTCGAAGAAATGAAAGCCGAGGGATTAGTGTTACTACTATAATATATTAATTTTCTTACTTAGCTATCCAAAGATTGGCTGAATGCTTATGTCCGTTAGGGTATGCACAAACAAAAATAAATTTTGGTGATTATAAAAATAATAATGGGGACCAAGGTTCTTGGTTTTCCACCATATTTACCATGTATAGGAATATTCAATACATATGAAAGGAAACAACATAATATTGTGTTCAACGAAAGTCATTTTTTGTGGAGAAAAAATCAGTTTTTTATCGACATAATTTCATATTTCAAAACTTCTTTGAAATCTGTCGAAGAAGTAAAGAAATAAGCTATCAAAAAAGGAATAACTGCGTATATATTCGAATTTTTTATCCATTTCTGAAGACGGAAGCAGATTTTGGCCTCCGAAACGTAAAAGATAAGTATTATTTCTTAATAATTTTTTTTGATAGGCAAAATTATTGAATACGACAAGTTACTGATGAATAGAAGATTTTTCTTTGTGAAAAATACTTTGATTTTTACGCAGTAACTTATAGGGGTAAACTAAAAAGTTTGCCCTTCTACACTTGTATAAAGTTCTCCATTATAATTTTTATATTTTTTCAGATTGTGGAAGGTAACAATTACCCAAAAAAGGTCGATAAAAAACAAATAATATTGTGCTTATTGTTTTCTACTATTATTTTTTCTATCTTCACAGCCCGTACTTTTCCAAGTCGAAAAAACAGCTAAAAGTTGAGAATTCAAAATTGTCATTTCAAAATTTGTGGACTGTTCGGGACTGTTTCCTTACTTGAAAGAAATTAAACTTTTTTGAAGATTTCAACCCACTCAGAATTCTCTTCAAGTAATGCATGTTGGGAAATCCCAACCTTCTCCTGGTTCTTTCTCTTTATTCAGTTTTTTATTATTATTTTTTCTATCTTCATGGCCCAAAATTTCCCAACTTTTCCCAACTCTTTCCCAAGTCGAAAAAGCAGAGGGGGAGGCTCCCACACATCCCTCCCATGGCGACAGCCCTGATTAGTATCATTATAAGCTTTTAATATGAACTTCAACAGTTCTGCATAATCTGATGATACATTTATTGTTTCTGAAAATTTCACGAAGTCGAAGGGAAATAGGAATTCATCTCGGAAATCAAGAACATTATTGCAACTTACATTCAGTGGTTTATATTTATTTTTTTTTTCACTTAAATATCTTGCCAAGTGTCATGAATTTCTGAGCACTATTAATTTTCATGGAAAACATGAACAACACGTATCGACTCAACTCACTCACATACATACTTATTATTATCATTTCCAGAAGAAAAATTTACTTCTAATTATTATACACTGTGTATGATGAGTAAGTAGTACGATATTTAAAACTATTATTCTTGTGACTATAGGACGTGAGAATAGAGCAATCATCATCTTGAATTATCTGCGGCTTCTTATAGTTGCAGAGAGATAAAGAGTCACAAAATGAGGCATCCACCTTATTGAAAATCGTTTTTCAACATTAAGTGTTTGAATGTCACTATCCACTTCATACATTTCGCAGAATTATTTATTGTTCGAAAACAAAAAGCAGTGACCATTATTTAGTTTAACCGCCAGCTAACACTAGCATTAGTTTAATTTATTCCTAAATTTCATCATATGGCCTCCCCTCGATTTCTAAAACCATCTATTTCCAACATGGAAATCAATTCATAATTTCCTCATTACAGCAATTCAATCCTCTTCAGTGCTTTGTTCATGTATATTTTTTTTTCATTCATACTGAATTTTAAGTTGACAATCGAAACTATCACAACAGAAAATACGTACCAAAAGACAAAGTTATTGGACCATTACAAGGTTCCACAACAGAGAGGACAAGATGCCCTGTGGAACAGCCCCTAATTACTCTAGTCTGTAAAGTGTCAAATAACAATTGTGGAAGTTTATAAAACCAAAGGAATCAGGAAACATTGATTCCTTATCATTGAAAAGGGCATTATAAAAATCTGTTCCATTGTTATTTAATATTTCACACCATTTCCTTATATTACTTTGACTTGTAGAAATGCTATACTCAAGCAATTTATAGGAATTGAAATCCTGAGTGATAATGAAATATTTCTGTAAAATGCTCTGAACGAAAATTTATTCGAATTGGAAGAAAGATACGAATATAAATTGGATTGAATTGTTATTCATTTGAAATTATGCTTCGAAGGATTCTTTCTATCCATATTAGTAATAATTTAATCGATAGAAGCTTATACCGAAAATATTCTTTTTATATTCATTTTAAACGAAAATTTCTCTTTTGAATAATTTCGAATCATTCGCCCAGTACTTCTCAATTCATGAGGAATGAAACATAATTAACGATCTTGGAAGCACTACATAGAAGCCAATGGGGTTTGGAGTGAAAAAAGATAGTCCCTTTCACCGTTCACGGCAAAATAACTGAACCACTTTTACTTTTGTTTGGTTCTGATGAGAAAACGCGTGACCGGGGAATCCGACCAGGTGTGGTCGATATGTCTCGAAAATAAATGGCCTTGATCAACAATGGAAGTGATCTTATTTATTTCTTGTTGAATAACAGCGAAAGTGGTGAACATTAATCAGATTCATTTTTACTTTGAATACTTTTTGGACATATGTACAAAAATGGTTGGAGTGGTGAAAATATTATGAATCAGAAGGCAGTGAAATTTGGGTTGTAGTTATTTTTACAAAGCTTATTGTTACTATGATATATATCGTTAGTGAACAAAATAGTAATATGTATAGTAACCCAAAATCCAAGCCTTCATTGACGATAAGTCTGACTATTAATAAATAATATGATTGCCTAATGATTACAAGATTGAAACTTTGTGAAGTGACTAACAATCGCTGTATTGTAAGTATCACAATGAAGTTAGTTTTGATGTTGATGATGCGTTCACACCAAATTATGCAATTATTCAAACAATTGATGAAATGTGTTGTTACATTCATATTGCGGCTGCAAAATTAGAGAGAGAAAAACAGCAGACAAATGCTTCGCAAAGCAGTGCAGCGGCGTCAACTTCACAGCATTCTAGTGCTTCTCAGGGTGATACGGGTCTTCTGGGAAACACCAGTTTTGCGAGAAATCTTCCTTCGCTTCCAAAAATTGAACTTCCTGAATTTTCTGGTGATATTTGAGAGTGGGAAACGTTTTACTCAATTTTCAAAAGTTTAATATACGATAATAAATTGCTGACGAATGTTGATAAAGTCAATTATTTAGTGGGCCGTTTGAAGGGCTCTGCATTCAGTGTTTGCACGGGATTGGCTCCTACTGGGGACAATTATGATATTATTTGGAAATCTCTTGTTGACAAATATCAAGATGAACGTTCATTAGCGACTAGTTACTTGGATCAGATTTTGGGATTTAGGCATATACGGGGGGAATCAGCAAAAAATCTTGAATAATTTTTGGAAAAATTCGATTGTGCGGTACAAGCCTTGAAAAACCTGAAGATGAAGGATTTGGCAGATTTTATTCAGATTTTATTTTGGTGCATCAGACACTTGTAAAACTGGATTCGGAAACGGTTAAATCTTTCGAAATGTCTGTTCGTGGTAAGGGTATACCAGCTTATGAAGACGTAATAAAATTTGTTAAATAGCAAGCTAAAATACTCAAATTGAACCGAAATGCTACAACTGGTAGGGGGAATTGTGTTGATATGAGATCGCGTTTAACAAATAAATCTTTCTGTGTCACCCAAGACAACAGATCGGATAATAAAGAAAAGACAAACACTTGTATGTTTTGTCATAAGGGTAGGCATTTTTTGAGAAGATGTGAAAAATTCAAGCGGTTGACTCCATCTAAACGTTATACATTGATTCGTGATAATAATTGGTGTTACAATTGCTTGTCTCCAAATCATGGTATAAGATCTTGTCCGTCTGATCGGGTTTTTTCGGAATGTACCAGAAAACATCATTATTTATTGCATTTAGGGAGACCATTGGCCGGTACATGACCAAGAAGTACATGGGCCTGTACCAAGTGAAGTTAATGCTAGTAGTGACGTCTCGAATACGAATACTACATCGGAACTTTTTTGTGGAACGGCAATAAAGAATCGTAATAATACAGTATTATTATCAACGGTGATAGTAAACGTTCTGAACGGGTCAGGTCAAAGTCAAACGGCTAGATTTTTATTGGATAGCGGCAGTCAGGTTCATCTCATCACTCAAAAATGTTCAAAAAAATTGGGATTGGAAATATCTCGTTGTTCTGTTTCGGTACAAGGAATTGGTTCTAATACACATTCGGTAAGAGGTATCACAGACATCATCGTGGCGTCTCGGTATGATTCATCGAAGAAATATTTCATGCAGGCGCTTTTAGTTGATAAAATTTCTGATAGACTTCCAAGAGTAAAAATTGAACGGAGTTTTTTGAGTAGTTTTGGAGATATTCAACTAGCTGATAATAAATTTGATGAGCCGACAGAAATTGACGGTATCATTGATGAACCCATTGATGAACCCAAATAAAAACCTCTCAGTCACTCCTGTGAAATGGAAAAGCATATTAAGAATTTTGAATTGAGTACAGTTGAGACAGAAATATTATCTAACCTGGCAGAATGTAATGAAGTCGTGAAAATAAACAACAATAAGGCAAATTTTAAGATAATCCACAATAATATACGGAGTATACATAAAAATTTCAACGACTTACTATGTTACTTGCAACAACTAAATGATAAACCAGAAGTTATTGTTCTCACTGAGACGAGACAAATTCAAGATTTGAATTTATATCATATCGATGGTTATAACATAGTATACAATGAAGGAATGTACAATCAGAATGATGGTGTAATGATGTTCATTAAATCAGATCTTGAGTTCACATATGAAATAGTGAAGTTGAGCAACGAAAACAACATGATCTTTTGCCATATTTATTTCAATAACAGAAGTTCATCTATTCTCGCTATGTATAAAAACCCTCCCTATTGTTGTAAACTGTTTGTAAATTCTTTGAAAGCATATCTCACACAATGCGAAAATAGTGCAGATTATTTCCTCTTTCTTGGAGACATAAATATTGACATAATGGATGAGAATATGGATATATCAACAATTGAATACCTGAATCTTATGGGGAAATTTGAATTTATGTCTTTGATAAATAATTATACAAGGGTGACAGAAAATACAAAATCTTGTCTGGATCACATGTTTATTAGAACTAAATCCGACACTGATTTTTTACTACCTATACCTCACAGACCACTATACTTCATATCTCCAAATAGTACTAGATAAAAAAAATAATGAAACTGAACGGTTTGTGAATAATTATACAGCAGTAGACTATACGCATATATAACTATACGCATAACTTAGGACGCATATTCAGACGGTTGACTGGGAACCAGTATATCGCGCAACTAAACTAGAATCTGCAACAATTTTTTTTATAGAAATCCTAGATAATAAAATTTCCGAATGCAGCTACAAAAAAAAGTCTAAGCAAAAAAAAAAGGAAAATATGGATTACAAACGGAATAATAAATTCAATAAACACTAGAGATTTGTTACCTGTTTTCCTACCTGACGATTGTTGATGACTTTTGGTAGTTCTCCTACCTGTTTTTCTACCTGAGGGTTGTTAATGGCTTCTGGCGGTTCTCCTACCTGCGATGGTTCATTATCAATTTGTGGTTGTCTTTGGTGGTTGTTTTTAATTATTGTTTTCCAAATCCTTGGGATGTTTAGTGAGTCACCCCTTTTGTTGCTGAGGCCTTGCTTTTCGATTTCGATAGCTTCCCTGATTTGTCGAATTCTTGGGTTTTGCACCTGTGCCATCTGTTTTGTGGACTCAAAATTAATCTTGTGACCTGTTTGTAGATGGTGTTGAAAGAGGGCAGAGGAGGTTTGTTTTGTTCTTATCGAGTTTTTGTGCTCCTGGGTTCTGGCAGATATACGTCTGTTGGTCTGACCGATATATTGTTGTCCACAGTCCTCGCATGTGATGCTATATACTCCTTGGTTTTCCAGGGAAATTCTCTCTTTCGGTCTGGGCAGCCAACTGGGTATCGTTTTGTGCGGTTTGTAGGTTGTCCGAATGTTTTTACGTCTTAGTATTCTCCCGATTTTGTCGGTCACACCTTTGATATAAGGTAGTGTCACAGATTGTCTGTCGTGTGGAGAGTCTTCTCTCGATCTAGGGGATGTTTTTTCGGTTCTTCTTTGTCTATCGATGGCCTTTTGAATGATCTTTGGTCCGTAGCCATTTTGTCGCAGAGCCTTTGTTGTCTCCCCCAATTCTGTTGCCCTGTTTGTTGGTTCTGTTAGGCGGAAACTGCGGGATATTAACGTGTTGGCTACGGATTGTAGCTGGGTAGGGTGGTGGTGTGATGCTGCTTGTAGGTAGCGGTTGGTGTGTGTGGGTTTTCGGTAAACTGTATAACCCAAGTTGCCAGTTGGTTTTCGTGTTATGAGTAGGTCTAAGAAAGGTAGCTGCCTGTTCTCCTCTCTTTCGGTAGTGAACTGGATGCGGGGATGGATGTTGTTCAGGTAGGTCACAAACCGGTCTAGTTCTTGTTTTCCGTGGGGCCAGATGATGAATATGTCGTCTACATATCTTTTCCACAGGGTTGGTTTGAGGCGGGCGTTGTTAAGTGCTTCTTTCTCGAAGTGCATCATGAACAGGTTTGCGATCACGGGCGATAGGGAGGAACCCATCGGAGCTCCCTCTACCTGTTTATAGATCTGGTTGTCAAATATGAAATAGGTGTTTTTAAGGCAGTGCTCTGCTAGATCCGTGATATGTTGCAATATTCACAAGATTAATTTTGAGTCCACAAAACAGATAGCACAGGTGCAAAACCCAAGAATTCGACAAATCAGGGAAGCTATCGAAATCGAAAAGCAAGGCCTCATCAACAAAAGGGATGACTCACTAAACATCCCAAGGATTTGGAAAACAATAATTAAAAACAACCACCAAAGACAACCACAAATTGATAATGAACCATCGCAGGTAGGAGAACCGCCAGAAGCCATTAACAACCCTCAGGTAGAAAAACAGGTAGGAGAACTACCAAAAGTCATCAACAATCGTCAGGTAGGAAAACAGGTAACAAATCCATATGTATATATGTATTTTAGCTAATATAAGTGTTAATAAGGGTATATCTAGGGTTGAATATGAATGTTGTATTTTTATTATTTTATTAGTTTTCTTTAAGTGATTTCAACTTTGATTGTAATTTTCACAGTCACACACAAACTGGAAACAGTTTATGTGACTTCTTAGTTCATTAACTTAACTTGTTTTTACTCTGTCTATATTCTATATTTTATATTGTACCTGAAGTTAATAAATAATAATAATAATAATAATAGGTGCGGAGCTCTTTGCAACGGTGATGGGGAACAAGAGTTATGCTCCTTCAGCGGGATCACCAGTGGCGGTACAAACTGTTTTTGGGTATGTTATAATGGGAAAAGTTCCAATATTTAACTCGGTTTCAGACTCGAATGTATTTTTCAAATTGAAAGAAGAATCATCTCTGAATGAACTTATGACAAAATTTTGGGTAATTGAGCAAGTTCCAAAAAACACTGTACCGGATGTTGAGGAATTAGAATGTGATAAAATGTACACTAGTACTTTCAACAGAGATTCAGAAGGGAGATTTACGGTAGCTCTTCCTTTTAAGAATTCACCTAGTACACTGGGTGATTCTAAAACTGGCGCTATGACACGATTGTATTCCTTAGAAAGAAGATTGACAAAATTTCCTGAATTGCGTTCAGGTTACAATGATATTATGAGAGAATCCATTAAACAAGGTCATATGCATTGGGTAAGGGATGCATATTTGAAAGCAGCGGATACAACGTACTACATTCCTAACCATGCTATTTTCAAACCTGATAGTTCCAGCACCCCGATTCGAATAGTGCTGGATGCTAGTGCATCCTCCGATAGTGATATTTCTTTGAGTGATATTCTATATGGAGGCCCGAAATTGCAGACGGTTATTTTTTCTTTGTTGTTGAATTTTAGACTTTTTAGAATTGCGATCACTGCAGACATTCGTAGAATGTACCACCAGATCAAACTAGTGAACTATCATTGGTGATTTCAGAGCCTTCTTTGGCGTTTCAGTCCAGAAGAACCAGTTCAAGTGTACGAGTTCAATCGGTTGGCATTTGGGGTCAAGACAAGTCCTTACTTGGCTCTACATACAGTCAAACAGGTGATAAAAGAGGATCGATACATGGATGATTTGGTGTGTAGTGTATCTTCGGAAGAGGAAGCTCTGCGGCTATATTCAGAATCGGTAGCAATGTTTGCAGAAGGAAAGTTCTATTTGACAAAGTGGTCTTCGAGTTCGTTGGAATTGTTGGAGAAAATCACCTGTGAAAAGAGGTTATCACAGCCTGTGCTTTTTGAGACAGAAACAAAAATATTAGGAATGTTCTGGAATCCTGAAGTGGATAGTTTTAGGTTTAAGTTTCCAGTTTCAGGATCTATCTGCACTAAACGTTTAATCTTGTCCACAGTGGCGCGATGTTATGATCCAGTAGGATTGTTGGCACCATTCATTTTGTATTTGAAACTTCTGATAAAGGAGCTATGGAAACTCAAAATAGGTTGGGATGACATAGTCCCCTATGAAGTTATCCAGGAGATTCAGTTTTCGCGTTACATGGGAATCGTGAGAACATCTCCAATAATGTTAGTAGCTTTTGCGGATGCCAGCATGGATGGATATGGAGCTGTGGGTTATGTGCAAACAGTAACAGAAAACAGAGAAATTGCTGTTAATTTGTTATGTGCGAAATCCAAGGTTTCCCCCTTCAAGATTGTTACAATTCCTAGACTAGAGTTAGTGGCAGCTCTTCTTTTATCTCGGTTGGTCAAGCATGTTTTGAAAATTTTCAATAATGAAATTTGTATTTCAAAAATATTTGCATTTTCAGATTCTACGACAGTTCTTCAATGGATGAATTCTACCCTGTTGAAAGATATATTTGTCGCCAACAGGGTTGCACAAATAAAAGAACATATTTCAAATGCTGAGTGGTGTCATATATCTGGGTTAACGAATCCTCCTGCGGATATTTTATCTAGGGGTGCAACTCCTTCCCAATTGATGGGAAACTACTTGTGGATTTCGGGTCCAAATTGGATGAAATTACAGGTTAAAGATTGGCCCATTAGTGAGAAAAGTTGTTTTGAGAATTGTGGGCAGGACATCAATTCCATAAAATGTCTCGTTTCAATGGGGAACACAGAAACGCATCCATTGTACGAGATGGTTATGAGGTCGTCATCATACATTTCAATTTTGCGGATAACGGTGAGAGTGCTTCGTTTTGTGAAGCTCCTTCCGATGAAAAAAATAATCACAGCAAGTGATATGAATAGAGCGGAACTGGTCTTAGTGAGAATCGTGCAAAGCAAATATTTTGCATCCGATATTAAACTTTTGAATTCGAGAAAGGAAATTTCAAATAGATTGCGCAAGTTGAACCCCTTTCTTCAAAACGGAGTTCTAATGGTGGGGGGTAAGGTTAGAGAATGCTCTCATATCTTTCGCGGCTCGGCATCCTATCATACTTCCTGGTAAGGATCCTTTCACGAAGAAATTAATAGATTATTATCATAAAATATATCTTCACACCGGTCCATATTTGATGGAAGCAATTTTGAGGCAAAAATTTTGGATATTGGGAGGTAGGAACGTCATTCGACAACGAGTTCATGCATGTAATAGGTGTTTCAGATTGAAACCCAAGACGATAAATCCTCTGATGGCGGATTTGCCGACATCAAGATTACATCAAGCTAAAGTTTTCTCTCATATGGGTATTGACTATTTCGGCCCATTCAGTATAACCCTTGGAAGACGGAGAGGGGCTTAAGTATACAAAGGCTATGTCTGTTTGTTCGTGTGTATGAGTGTAAAGGCATTTCATTCAGAACTTGTTAGCTCATTATCAACAGTTTTTTGCAGGCTTTAAAACGATTTTTATCTCGGAGAGGACCTTGGAGTGTTATTCATTCTGATCAGGGTACAAATTTCGTGGGCGCGAAGACTGTTCTTCGAGAAATTAATGAGTTCGTCAACTCCGAACGGTACAAAAAGGCGTTTCAAACAGAATTAGCTATAAATGGTATTGAGTGGAAACTCAATAGTGCGGCGGCTCCACACATGGGTGGATTGTGGGAAAGCAATGTTAAATGTGATAGGCACACAACTTTTAACTTTTGAGGAATTCAACACTTTGTTGATACAAGTTGAAGCGTTATTGAATTCTCGTCCTCTTTGTAGTTTATCAGCGGACCCATCAGCACCTGAGGCATTGACTCCTTCGCATTTTTTTACAATAACTCCATTGAAAGGTTTACCTGCAGATAATTTGACAGATAATAATATAAACAGAATTGATCGGTTCCAGCTAATAGATAGGATGGTTCAAGATTATTGGAAGCGTTGGCATTTTACTCCAGTCATTTAAGCTCAAATTAGGTAAGAATCTCGGAATTCGAGATACCCAGCTGTAAATATGTAAATACTTGTAAATTGACAGCCTAAAAGTTGTCTGAAAACCTACATATGGTAGGGTGTACGCAACTATTGAATTTCAAGGTCAAAGATCACAAAAATAGGTTTTTTGTGTTCTTTTTGATAATATCTCATTTCCTATGGGTTTTTTGCTATTTCTATTCATTATCAATATTGTAGAATAAAAAATTCTCTACAAATATTGTTCAAAAAAAATGTCATACGGTGAACCGTTTTCGAGATAAAGGGCGGAGAGCGCGCGGTCACAGGATCACTTCAGGTCAACCGGTGCCTCCGGTCGAAAAGGCGCCATATATAGTTGATGAACAAAGTCTCATGAAATCCATGAAAACCGAAGGAGGAGTATCTTGTGGTCGAAGTACGGAACAAAGTGTTTTGTGTAAATGGGTATATGCTATGTATGCCACAAATACTGTTTGTGAGGAAATGGAGATGTTCTGTAATATCTCCTTGGAGTCGACCGAGCAACACGTAGATTCCAGAGACTCAAGAGTGAAAAAAGACAATGCTGACGTAAATATACTGTTTGATTGGTTTAAACTCCATGATCCTTTTCCAAATACTAAAGCAGGTAATATCGATAGCTTCTGGAATTGTTGGAAATGAGCAGATTAACTGCCACAGAGCTTAAGAAATTGGATTAGAGTCTATGAAGAACATCACCGGCTTATCATTTGATGAAATAAAGTTGAAACGTTTCGAAAAATGTCGCTTTCCAGTGTTAACAAATCTGTAAAAATAAATGATTGTAAAGTTGAAGTGGATCCATTATTACTGGTCCAAAGAATTACTGCCAGCAAACAATTTGGAAATAATCTTGAAGAATATCTTCAATATGAATTGAGTCCGTATCCAACAGCTCTATTTTATAATGATGGCATGAGAAAAACAACAAAATCTTCATTATATGACAACATGAGCCCAATTGATTTTGTTCTCAATGAAAATAATGTGACGTTCATTATTGATGGCGGATTTCTTCTTCATCATGTTGTATGGAGCAGAGAAGATACTTTATCTATTATTTTTGATAAATACATGAATTATTTACAAAGGTATTACAGTTCCAAAATAATTGTTGTATTTGACGGATATTCAGACTACAGTAGGAACGTAAAAGTTATGGAACAGCAGAGAAATACTGCTGCGCTTTCAGAAACGTATGAAGTCTGTAATGGTTGTACCAGTTACTCAAGAAAAATTCTTATCAAATAGAAATAACAAAGATATGTTCATCAATATGTTAATTGAAGAATTACAAGCTGCAAATATTACTACTAAACAAGCCAGAGATGATGCTGATGTTCTTATTGTTGAAACTGCAATTGAAGAATCAAAGTCTGAAAAAACTGCAGTTATAATAGGACAAGATATTGATTTACTTGTCATTTTGATTGGGCGAACACTGTCTTACGAACAAGACATTTTCTTTAAAAAAGTTGGGAAAGGAAAGTTAAAAACGGAAATATACTTGACTAAATATGTTAATTGAAGAATTACAAGCTGCAAATATTACTACTAAACAAGCCAGAGATGATGCTGATGTTCTTATTGTTGAAACTGCAATTGAAGAATCAAAGTCTGAAAAAACTGCAGTTATAATAGGACAAGATATTGATTTACTTGTCATTTTGATTGGGCGAACACTGTCTTACGAACAAGACATTTTCTTTAAAAAAGTTGGGAAAGGAAATTTAAAAACGGAAATATACTTGACTAAAAGTTTTGATAATTATCCTCATTCCAAAACACATATTTTATTTCTGCACGCATTAAGTGGCTGTGACACAACTTCTGCGCTTTTCAAAAAAGGAAAAAATCATTTTTAAAAGTTTTTGAGGAACTGACAAATTTGGATGGACTAGCTGCAGCATTTGAGGAAGAAAATTGTTCGTTTGGCCCAGAGATTATTACAGAGTGGAAATCAAACCTTATTGGCAGTCTATAATGCTCCGAAATCTGTGAAAAGTCTCGATCATCTTCGTTATATGCATTATGTCAAGTCTACAAAACCTAATAAATCTGTGCAGCTTTCAAATATTCCACCAACAAGTGCAGCTGCTCATCAACATTTCAAATGTGTATATTATCAAGTTCAAACTTGGTTCAAACTTGGCCCAACCCTATACCCCAGGTATAGGGTTGGGCAATGCTAAACGATTTTCTGGAGCCTATCATGACAATTTTACCACCTGCTCGAGAAGATTTGCTAATTACAATTTTCTGCAACTGCAAGAGTGGTTGTGGTTCGCGATGCGGATGCAGGAAAGCGGGCTTGCAATGCTCTTTAGCTTGTGGCCTATGTAATGGGGACGCTTGTCTCAATGCTCTACCATATCAGAGCGACATTAATGAAGATGGAACCTTTGACCTCGAAATCATGGAAAAACTTGAGACAAATGTCGTTGGAGACGATAATGAAGACCAGTTTGAAATTTACCAGCAGCCGGAAGATGACGATGAAGAGGAAGAAGATGATTAAAATTATAAATTGTAGTTTTTGTACCCTTTATTCCATTTTTTACTTTTAATAAAAATAAATGTATTGAATGATATTTTTTAATAAAAAGATTATTTCATAATTTATTAGTAAGAAGTTATTAATTAGGTTGAAATTCAAATATAATTCCTATATTTTCATTAACAATTCTACAATCACATGGTCAGGTAAGTGTTGTTAAATAAATTAATACTGAATAAAAAGTGGATAGGTTGGGAAAAAAATTATGAAATATAATATAATAGTTTATAAAAATTGACAAATACTTATAATCATTAATTTATCGATAGTTCATCGTTTTTCGACCGGAGGCACCGGTTGACCTGAAGTGATCCTGTGACCGCGCGCTCTCCGCCCTCTATCTCGAAACCGGTTCACCGTATGGAAAATTTTTTTAAACAAAATTTGTGGAGAATTTTGTATTCTACAATAGTGATTGGAAATACAAATAGCAAAAAACCCATAGGAAATGAGATATTTACAAAAAAAGCGCAAAACACCGATTTTTGTGACCTTTGACCTTGAAATTTAATAGTTGCATACACCCTACCATATGTAACGAATGAAAGTTCTAAAAAATGTTTCCATAATTCCACATACAATTTTTCTATATAATTTATGAGCAAAAGTTTGGCAAGTGTTGGAGGAAATCCATTCAGTTTTCGATGTCAATTCTTTTGGCACTCGATTAAAATATGTTCCACTATTGAACGGCACTGGCATACTTCGCAGATTGGTTCTCGCGATTTTTCACTTGGGTGATGAGAATATATCCAAGGCGTAGTCTAGTGACTATAATTTCATATTTTTTTTTCAGAGGAGTAAGGACTTATTGACTTCGGTCAATTTCAACTCGGAGAGGTTCCATTCAGCCTGCCATGCATCGATGATCATATTTTTCAATGTTTTTTTTTGATATCAGATTTTACAGTTTCAGTTATTGAATAAAATTCGTCAATATCATTTGTGTCTTTGATCCGCAATTTCGTTTCCTTCTCTTTCCATCCAAACGATATATTTAATTTTGTTCATTTGTTGCAGACAATAAAGAGTAAGCTGTAAGGATCCAACAGATGAGGTAGAATTGAGAAATGGCAAATACTGAATGATGATTCGTTTGAAGGTGGTTGACAATGTTTCGTGGTGCATTTTGTTAATTTGGACTTCCATTCTCTAATATGATATAAATTGATTTGAAATCCCTGAAAGAATCTGTAAAAAATTAAGAATATCAGCTGGAAAATAACAATAATATTAAGCAAAAAAATGAAATAAACTACAAGCAACAACCAGAAATCAAAAAATTAAACTATTAACAAGAGATGATAAAAAAAATTATCGACAAGAATCGTCAGTTATTACTCGAAGACGATTGTGGATACCAACAATCGAAACGTCGTGAAATAAGTTGTTTGGAATCTTTCAATTTTTAATTTTCATTTCTTGTTAATAATTTTTCAATTTTCATCTCGTGTTCATAGTTCAATGTTCTCATGTTTTAGTTGTTGCTTGTATTTTATTTCATTGTAATTTAAGTTTTTTTTTGCCTAATATAATTGTTATTTTTCAGCAAATTTTTTTAATTTTTCACAGATTCTTTCAGGGATTTCAAATCAATTTATATCATATTAAACAATAGAAGTCTAAACTAATGAAATACTGAATGATGATTTGGTAATGATAACTATTTTTCCATTACATATAGCCCAGTGTACTTCAGCGCTTCAAGGGTAACAAATTACTCTCCTGTGAAAACTGAGAGGCCATTAGAAAGCTTGTGGCTTCAGATATATCCAGAAGTTCTTTCGCAGAAAAAAAGTTATGTTATTTCCTTCTGATCATATATTACTTCAAATCTGTCGGAAAATACTTTATGATGAACTGGATCCCTTGATTATACTACTATAGTATACTACTATACTACAAAGAAGGCTCCCTGATCTCGCAGTTCAAGCTAGATGAAGGGCTAGAATAAAATGCTCCAGTGCCAATTTTGATTGCAGAAATATGGATATCACCAAGATCTCTTGAAACTGATGAAATACGAAGTATAAAGCCATGGTCAATTTCAGATCGCATTAATGCCTTGTATTATATATTCTCATCAAGCAAGTATAGTCTGGTCTGCTTTTCAGCTCTCATTTGCCATTTCAGGAGAATAAGTTATACCAAGACATTTTTTGTATAGTTTGTATAGTTTCAGCTCTGATTCAAATTCAGATCTATTCCTAAAAAGGAGTATGCATTTCGTTTTATGTAATGAAAATTGTGTCCCTGCTGATTTCGACTAATCTTTTCATGGGTGTTGAATCATGCCAACATGATCACTTGTGAATTTCACCTGTTGTCTAATATGATATAATATGATCTGAAATCTCTGTTGAAACAAATAAAATTTAAAACTGAAATGAATAGCTGAACAATTATATTGAGCAATGAACCCTAGAATGAAATTGCAATGAAATAAAAATAAGTGAAATATTAAAAATTGAAAATTATAGGTAAAAAATTAAAATTGAATAAATTTCAAACCAGGTTACTTTTTCATAGCTCATTCGAATGCTTTTTCCTATCCCATCTTTCCTTCCTTCACTTCACTGGTTCAGTGGGAGTTGACCGTTTTCCCGCTTGATTGAAGCTTTCCATTTATTGCGTATCGCATATCTTGGCTGAAGGCGTCGTTGGACAATAAGTATGTCGCTTCTTCGAACTTCCTCTTGAACCGGTGTTTCTCCCTGTCAATATTCTCAGCTAGGGACCACTTCATGTTAGGTTGGTGACACCTAACATGCTCTGCTATTTCCGATTTGTTGGTTCCTCTTTGCTGTGTGTTTCTCTTGTGATCGATAACGCGGACTTTCAGTGACCTCTTAGTTTTCCGATATAGGATTTGCCGTACTCAAAGGATATACGGTAAATGCAATTTTTTAAATCACAGTCCGCGTTTGATGGCCTGGTTTTCCTCAGGCTACGGATGAAGTTTCTGTATCTGGAGCAGGTTCTGATGTTGAACTTGCACCCACTTTTCCGTATCTTTTGTGACAATCCTCTGACATAGGAAGAACAAGAGAGGCAAGAACTGGTTGTGACATGGCTGTTCCACTACCTCATTGGAGTAACCATTCCATTGAAGAGCTTTTTTGATAATGCCTTCTTCCTTAACGAGATCTTTCGTCGTATTACAGAGTCCGAAAGCACGATTCACTAGAGTCTTGATGAATTTTTTCTAATAGATTGATGGTGGTTGGACTTGTGATTCAGATATTTTCCCCTATGAATGTGTTTTTGGTATACAGATATTTTCCACTTGGTGTTGGTCCCTTTCATCAATACGTCCAATAATGACCAAAACACACTCAAACGGGACAATATCTGAATCACGAATTCAACCACCATCAATCTACCAAAACAGTAGTCATCAAGACTAGTGGATCGTGACTTCAGGCTCTGTAATGCATAGGAAGGTCTCGAGAAGAAAGTAGGAATCATCAAAAAGATCTTTAACAAAATGTCACTCCAAAATGATGGTGGAATAGATTTTGGCTAGAAGACAGCCAGAGCCACTGAATGCTATTTCCTACGTCAGAGGAAAGTCGGAAAGGGTAAGGAGAATTGGGTCCAAGTACAACATCAGAACAGGTTCCAGAAACACCATCCGTAGCAGCCTCACGAAAACCAAGCCACCAAACGCGGACTGCGATTCCAAGAATTGCATTTACCGTATACCCTGTGAGTGCAGTAAATCCTATATCGGTTAAACCAAGAGGTGATTAGTCCGCATTGCCGAGCACATGAAAAACATACAGCAAGGAGGAACCAGCAAATCGGAAATAGCAGAGCATATTTGGAGCCACTAACATATCATCAAGTGGTCCCAAGCTGAGATCCAAGAGTAAGGTTGAGGAAGCTACATATATAATGTCCATTTAATTTTACATATTCTTGCGCATGGGCATAGTTGACCGCTTGAGTAGTACCAAAAACTTTGATCACGATTCGATAAAATTGAGACGTTCTATCTCTTACAATATCGCAATTTGTATCAACAAATTTTCCTACTAAATAGTACATTTTTAGAATTACCGTTAACAGTATTTTGTTTTGAATTCAAACAATATTTATCTGAAGACTAGATTACAAATGAGGCTCTCTCTCTTCCCTTTTCTTTTTTCCTCCTTCTCTTTTTTCCCTTCTATTTTTATCGCTCATTGGAAAACATTTCAAACGTTGACATCAATTCAGTCACTACGCAATAAAATCCTTTTTCTTTATCTCTTCAGGCCGTGATGGAAGAACAGAAGCAGTCAGTATCTGCTGTTATCTGAATCAATGTGCCCTTTTCTCACTGTTGCTCTCATAACTCGATATATGCATGTCAAAATTTATTTTTGTCAATTATATCTTCAATATAAGACATATTTTCAACTGTAATATGTGGTGGGAAGTGAAACTTTTATTATAGTTATTATTTTTTTAACCGTACATACCCTACCGATAAATTCGGGAGGGCGGCCAGCATTATCAACCAACGACCACTCCCCGATATTGAACAACTTTTGTGGATAACATTTCCCGAGATTTTTCAAAATAAGAGTACTTTACTCCTGTCACAAAATCAAATATTTGAAGGCTCCTCGTATATTACGTGTGTTGTACTGTATTTTGTTGGTGCATGTTTAGTTTTAGGGGATGCACAAACTTTTATCAGGAATAACTTTTTGTCGAAAAACCCTAAATAAATAAGTTTCCCATATGGTGCGTACTTTGGAGATGACACTGTATAAGTCTGAGGGTGGGGACCGAATAGTTCCAATACATTCGGCACTTCTCGTTCCCCACAACGGATTCAATATCTCCCGAAGCATAGAACAACACCAATGTCTCGTCAATACCGTAAGAGTGCCATAGATAGTAATATAGCACTCTTAGAGCCGCGTTATTTCGATGGATATAGGCTGAGACCGAATATGCTGGACATGCAGATAGCAAGTGTATTAGGGTCTCGGACGCCTCGCGGCAGGCCCTGCACCTTGTTTCAGGAACCTCTATACCCATCACGCGACTGGGGTAGACACAGGTATTGAAGATAACATCCTGGCAAGCCATGATGAATCCCTCAGTTTTCGACTCCAGCCCACTCAACCTGAGGAAAGCGAAAGTCAGGTGTTTTGATAAGCTAAGGTCTTCATTGTTGTTGAAGAAGACCCTATGCATTGGTTTATCCTTGTGTTTCCCCAAAAGTGAGGTGATTTCTGCGGCTTTTATGTGAGCTTTTTGCTGAAGAGGTTCCAACTCGATGACAGACTTGTGATCACCTCTTTCAGTGTCGAAACCTAAATCAAGTTCATCAGCTGCTCGGGCAGTGGCCCTAAAGAGAAATGCTTCAATTCCTGATTGGCTGTCATATGGTCAAGTGATTTTCAACCTTAAACTGATAAAATCGCTACTTCAAAATTCATATGGTAAGGTACCATTTGCGATTCTTTGAAAGATATTGTTGTTTCACTCATAATAATAATAGACCTTTTTTTCCAATAAATATAGTAATAATCAAACAAAGTTACATAAATGAAAATTTGATGTATAGCGATTATGGAGAAACGCCGAAGAGCAGGTGATTCATGAACTTTATACAAAGTACGAGTACTTCAAGCTCTGTTATTATTCTTACACAAATGCTGTATTTAATTGAATTATGAGTGCCAATATTCAATGCATTGTTGAAGGTTTCATAGTATACCCTCGAAAAAATCGCGATATTTATTACTTATGGCAAATAAAATTCAGTCTTCATAGTGTTGATTTTTCATTATTCAATAAATTACACAAAAAATGGGTTTGGAAATGAGAGTAGAATGAACACATAAAAATATTTGATTTGTGAAAGTATTGTATACTGCATATACTGGTGTTTTTTTAAAGACAAAACACTGCAGGAAAATCTTTCAGGCTCTCCAAGAGTGGTGCCTGTGCGAAAGTGACAATTTAAATGTTCTTTTGTTGAGAATATATTTTACATTTCCAGGGATGGAGTTATACATTCCATGCCAATATTAATGTGGCTTCTCTGTGATATCTAGTGATTTTTTATTAACGGGTGAGTGAGTAGTTGGTGGCCTCTAGTCATGAACTGATGACTGGGATGAGATGCTTTATCAATACTGAAGTGATATGTTATACACGTATTTAAATAGAAAAGGTGACGAATATCCATAATATGTGATGTGCTATTCAGATGTGATGTGCTTCGGTAGATTATCCACGCGGTTTTGACATAATTATTTTCAGGAACCTTCTTAGTAGGATTTCTAGTAGATTATCGTATTATCGCACAGCGGCACTCCATACCTGTATTCCATATCTGAGATATGTGCAAGGTACAAGGTTTTCAAGTTTTTCGATGGTAGATACTCTTTCATGTTTTGAAGGTGAAAATCATACTTTGTAATTTTATTATCACGTTGTTGATACGTCTATCCCATCTTAGATGCCGATCTAGGTATACGCATGAATATGTTATTTCATCCACTGACTGGATACCTTGTATCTCACCATTTATGTGTATATCGATATCTTGCAAATTTGTCATACTATCAGCATCACAACTTATTAAGGGTAGAAATTCAGTTTTTTTGAGATTCATGGTAAGGAGTTTGTGATCGAAAAAGTATTTTATAGTCTTGATGTATTTCTTTACTTTCTTCCTAAGATTAAGCCAAGTATCAGCTTTATAAAAAACAGCACTGTCGTCTGCAAAATCGATAATTTCTCCAATTGTATTGAAGTCATTGAGGTATAGATTGAACAGTGTTGGTCCCAAGATCTTGTGGTACTCTATATTCAATGTAATTTTTGACTTATTTTATCACCCACTCTAACAACTTGCTTTCTTGAACTCAAATAGCTTTCAAATAAATTCAATACCATTCCTCTGATACCCATGTTCTCTAACGCTTGAAAGAATAACATGTGGGTCACAGTGTCAAAGGTCTTACTCAAATCGATGAATAGGCACAGACAAGGTCTTCCTCTGCCTAGAGATGTATGAATTTTGTTTGTCAAATTGAGAATGGCATCTAAACTGGAGAGTTTTTCCCGAATCCAAACAGTTCATCAGACAACAATTTGATTTTACTTATAAATGAGGTTATTCTGGTTTTCAGGAGTTTTTAGAATATTTTTGCCAATTGGGTAATGAGAGAAATTGGTCTATAATTACTGATGGATATTGTATCACCATCTTCAAAAACTGGCCCTACAACAGAATTTTCGAAGGCGTCAGGCCATATTCCTTTTTCAATAACCTCATTGATTATGTATGATAGGGGAGTTGAAATATGGTATGATATTTCCTTCAATAGTTCTGCTCTCATGTAGTCAATTCCAGGAGATTTATTGTTTTTCAGTACATTCATTAAATGTTATATTGCACTAGTTGTTGCCTGCGGCTTCGCCTGCGTAGAATTTGGTAGTTGAAGTACTAATTAGTACTATGTTGCTGTTTCGCTGCTATTCCAATGTTTTGACAGAATCAGAATCAACGAACTTAGGCGTGCGCAGCGTTATGGAACAGTGCTTTCAAAAAAATGTCCTATAGCGCCATCTAGTGGCGAGTTACAGAAAAATTAATAGACTAAAAACCTTCTCTACGAAAAATTACCTATACATGTCAAGTTTCAATACGATCGGTTGAGCGATGTAGACGTGTATCACTTACCAACCAACCAACCAACAAACAAACATCCATTTTTTTTTATATATTAGATACTAGTACTATGTTGCTGTATCGCTGCTATTCCAATATTATGACAGAATCAGAATCAACGAACTTGGGAAAAATTGTTCTACAGCGCCATCTAGTGACGAATTACAGAAAAATTGATAGCCTAAAAACCTTCTCTATGAAAAATTACTTATACATGTCAAGTTTCATCACGATCGGTTGAGCGATGTAGACGTTTATCACTTACCAACCAACCAACCAACCCACCAACAAACATCCATTTTTATATATTAGATTAGCGTTCGTAGGATTTTTTATGTGCTTTCATAGTGAGTGTCCCTTCCAATTTTGTCATGAAAGAATTTTTCCAAAATTCACAAAGTTACCATTGAATTCGTCAGCTTTCTCCTCATCGTTTGTAAGAAGTTCACACGTTTCCTTCGTGATAGTATTATTTTTTTTTTGTTTACTTAAAAATGGTTTACATTCTTCAAGACGGCATTGAAATTTTTGTAATTTATGGGGAAGTTGTAAAGTGCGCATGAAGGGTGGCATGTGTTTTTAACGAAATACATCCAAATTGTAATGTAAGTCACCGGTATGTGCTTGATTTAGTGAATGGGTTTCACGAAACTGGTATTCTTGGCTGGTATTACTCGTGGCGTGAATTATTCGAAGGAGTATTGCTGAATTTTCGCGAATAGAAGAATTATACTTTTTCTATAACTTACTTATTTCGAAATGAGATTTATCCAAGAAGGTTATCACAAATTTGAGAAGTACTATTGAATTTGATAATAACAGGCAATGTGGAATTATTTCCAATGTCATTCAATTTTGAATTTCTTGAATATCACTTGGTCGAAAAAAACATCTATTTACTTAAAGAACAAATTCACAACAATTGAATTATATATGAATGAAATATTATAGTTGACAAATTGATGAAATAAAAAATCGTTTGAGTTTCTCCCACAGTTTTACTCGAATAAAAGACTTGTCAATTTGATCAATAGTTTTTTGTACTACATTCACTTAATATTTCCCTTTGAATGCTCTGCAGACATGCTGAAATGAACAAGTAATTTACAATCTAGAAAAGTTTTATTGTTGCTCTTATTTTATTGAATCATGAAGAAAGATGTATCGAATGATTTCAAAAAAATGTAATGACTCATTTGGGGAATTCCACCTTCCGCAGTCTAAAAAAAATTAAATTCATAATAGAGAAATTTCCACAGGAGTACAAAGGGCAAACTTCTGGTTCACCCCGATAAGTTACTGCGATAAGTTACCCCGATAAGTTACTGCGCTCTATATTCAATCATCTTGACTCCGTTTCTACTTTAATTATGATTTCACAACCTGTATAAACCCTTCTAATACTTTTTCACCTCAAGGAAGGTCAATAGAAAACTGATTTATTCCACAAAAATTACTTTTGTCTAATAATTTAAAAAAGTTTGTAAAAATACCGTAGAATTGGGATACATGATAATTCTGTACAATTTCGTATGTCAGATATTGAAAATTTAATTTTGGTTTACAACTAGAAATATGTAGTATAGTGGTTATCGTATTTATCACATTGGTTCTCCATTTTCTGTCGTTGTTTTTTTTGGAAAATCATCCAGGTGATGAGTTTTTTCAAAAATAACTAGATGACTTTTCTACGACCAATCACTATTCAATGAATAATCTGTTTCAAAAATATGGAACGACGAAGTTCATTAGACCACAATTTCATGATGTACTTGATGTATGGCTCATAATTGACTTGTGAATGAAATAATACCGGGAATAATTAAAGTTGAACTAATTCACAAAACAACATCGGAGCACCTGAAAGTTAATTTTGATGAACCTGATTTTTTTTCTATGCCTACTGAAAAAAACATCAATTAGGTGACCGTTTTTTGTTGTGTAAGTAACCAAAATGAACCATAACTCACACCTTTATAACTCACTACAACTAGGTCAATCACAGATGAGCAACTTGTGTTCCAAATTTATTTTCAATCGCAAGAGATCCTTGGAAATATCCTACTTCAAAATATATTCTCAAACGTTGAATTTATTCACTGAACTGACATGTCTTTTGAAAAATCTAATTTCTAACGGAAAATATGAATGAAACTAGGAATAAAAACACCGCAGGAAGTATTCATGCATTTGCAATAATTTTTCATTATATTATATTATATATTATACTTAATTTCTTGAATTATTCGATAAGTTAGAAGTCATTTTTGTATTCATGATATTTTTCCATTATCTACACCTTTAAAAATTTAATTTGTGAATTCACTTCTGTTTGCATTCATGAATCATTCAGTGTGACCTTAACTGGATATCTTTTGTGGTCCAAGGGCGATAAACAACATTGAAAACAATATTGTTTTCGATAAATATTTATTACTACAGACTAAACATTCGTACACTTCAAAAATAGACTAGATAAATTAGTCAGCAGAAAAAATTCAATATTTGTAACCACCATTACTATCGTAAGCTGTACCTTGATTGGAATTATCACTGACTACACTATTACTGCAGTCAGAATGGGAATTACCGAAGGAATATGCAGGTCCAACGTTGAATCCAGATCCAGAGTCGTATCCAGAACTGGTGTCACTGAACGAGTTTTGTTTGAAAGAATCTAGATTGCCGTTTGAAGTAAAAGACCCACTTCCACTTGAATATCCACCAGAATATCCGGAGGCATATCCATCTCCAATAGATCCGCTTCCACTTGCAAATATATTTCCGGAATTTATTCCACTCGCAGATGCATAACCGCCTCCAATAGCGAAATCACCAGAGTAACCACTTCCAAATCCAGATCCGCCAGAGTAACCACCACCTACTGATCCAGATCCAAAATCAGATCCGAATCCACTTGAAATGGAAGTGGAACCAATTTGAGCATTGGTATATATTTTAACAGGTACTGGTACTTTAACTTCTACTTTAGTTGGTACAGATACGGGATATGGTTTGGATATCACTACTGGATAAGGTTTGGGTACGTTGACATGCACAGGGGTTGGTACTTTGACATATTCTTTCACTTTGACGGGAACTGGGTAAGGGCGCGAGACCGTGACGGGATATGGTTTTGTAACGACTACTTTGACTGGTTGAGGTACTTCAACTCGAACTGGACGTGGTACTTCCACTGGTCTACGTACTGGCACTGGTACTGGTACTGGTCGAGAGACTGAGACAGGATATGGTTGTGGTACAGGAATTTTGACCGTTTGAGTTTGGTGTGAGTAAGTAGTTCCGCCATTGATGTTTCCCAGAGACCCCAGCGACAAGCTATTCAAACCATAGATTCCTCCTTGTGAAAAGGATGCACCACCGCCAAATCCTCCAGAAAATCCACCAATATCTAAAGATCCACCAGACAATCCAGAGCTCAAGCCACCTGAGTAACCTGAATTTATTCCTTGGGCATACCCTGAACCGAGTGTTCCCGAATAATCTGAACTGAAACCACTCGAGCTGGTTCCACTACCGAAACCTCCGTGACCAGCAAATGAACCCAATCCAATTCCACTCGAACTACTTCCTCTGCCGGTAATATCGTACCCGGTAGATATTCCAGAGTTGAACCCACTTGCATATTGTCCATGTGACGAGGATAATCCATTCACAGATCCAAAGTTGAAGCTGCTGCTTTGTCCAGATCCGTACCCGACCCCGTATGTTGATGATGGTGGTGGAGGAGTTAGGTCAGAATGGGGTCCAGAGATGTATCCGCATTTCACAAGGGACGAGAAAATCAATGTAGATGATAAAATCTGAAAGCAAAGAAATGAACTGTTGGGGGAGAAATGGAATGTCGTAATTATATAAAATGATGAATGTATTGAAATAGAAGATTCCGCTAACAATGATCTAACTATTTTTAAGATTCCTAAGGATTCTCAACCATTAAATTACTTTTCTTACTTGATAGTATACCATTTTTTGTCATTAGTATTCATAATTACACTCAGCTGACTTTATAATGAAGAACAATCATGATTTATTTGAATTATTTTTTGAAAAATGAATTAAACATCTATCAGCATAAAATCTGCTTTAGTATAATGAAGGGCAAATTGTAAAGTTACTACGTAGTCCAAACCTCTGAAGTTTCAATTATTGAAGATTATTTTCATTCCCAAATACTCAAATTCTTCGTAAAAAATGAACATTTCGATTTGGAAAGTTTATCTTTCATTGATAGAAATCAAAAGAATAACATGTTGAAACAGATGTCATATTCGATAGTCTGAATATACACGTTCAAATCTTAGCAATGGTTACTTGGAACGATCAGTTTCCATAAAGTTGAATTCTTTGAATTTTCTGACTTTTCCTATAGTGGAGATGAGTTTTGTGTATTCAACGTATTCTCGTATCTTGTTTCTTCGGTTGAGGTTATTTTGTAGAAATATCAAGATACTTGATTGTGAGACAAATGAAATATTGTGGACACATGAAAAAAAATAACAAGAACTCAAATGAAATGAAATCGATCTAACCATACGAATAAGCCAACTCTGTGGGGATGAATCGTACTTGGCCTGAAAAGGGAAATACAAACTTGAATTGAATTCTAGAATGGAAACTTTCACGGCCGGAGGATATTTTCGGATATTCTGGCCATGGTCTGCAAGTTTTTATGCCTGAGGTTTCGTCTACTGCTGCCTCAGGACTACGGCCAGAAAACCCAAAAAACAGCCTTTATTAAATTCAATTGTCAGATAACATTCTGTGTGTATGAGTGTGTTCATTTTGACTATCGAGTATGACATCTGAATATTTGATTATTTCAGAAAGAGCTTTCCGAAAAGTTAGTTATTCATGAAGTTGAGTATATGGATCATTTTATCCATTGATTTATCATATTCAAGGGGAAACTATATCGTTATCGACAAATTATACCCTTCAGAGGTATATAAGTGAAATTTCTAGTTTTCTCAATTTAGAGTTGAATGTGTTCAATTTTTAGATTGTGGGTAATAAAAAACCAACAAGTAGAAATGATGATTGAATGAAATGAAATAATTCTGAAACATATTGATCGTCGTGAATGAAATAATATTTAAAAATTGTTATAGGAATAGTAATTTTATCGAAAATGCTTGAATAATAATGCATCAGAAAGGCCTTAAAATAATCATGTATTATCGAAATAATACAAAGATCCTAAAAAAGTCGAGAGAATTTCAACTTCAAATCGATTTCCTTTTCAGTTTACTTTATTTTTATGTAATGTTTACTACTTCTCTACTTCGAAATAGTTCGTTCATTTACAAATACATACTACATACCTTATTGTTTATGAGATTTGTTCATTAAACTTTCATTTATTCACCGTTATGAAATTTTAGTCCTAAATTTTTTATTTTATACATATCTTTTTAAGATTTTAAGTCTGTTAATATTTTGAAGAAATACAATTCCAACATTTTGTAAACTGTTCCATTGAATCATAACATATTTTATCTTTCACTTCAAGCTCTAAATTTCATTAATATATAATTTTTGCTGCAGTCAAATGTGCGTCCTTCGTTGATCACAATGGGTCACTTGTAATATATAAGAATGCTGTTATGACAAAATACCGGTTTTCATATTTTGCTCGGATCAAAAAGATGTTATACTTCAATTGAAATATTTTTTGTTTGCTCGTCATAGAATCTAGAAATCTTATAAAAAGTACATTCATTTGGTAAAATACCGGACACGCTGCACCCTCTGATTTTGGAAAAACAAATGTGTGTTTACTCAAGTATCTTTATGTGTCGATTACGAACCCAAAGAAGAAATTGGTGCCCTCCCTTATTTCTACACAAGTATTCATTACCTTCAAACCTTATTCCACCTTCTTTGATTATTTGACATTTTTTCCTATAAAAAACTTTATTTGAAGATGGATTCGTTTTCTCATCTCTATATTGTAAGGTTATGTAACTAGTAACATTTTGGGAAATATATCTGAATAAACATATTCGAGTAACGCAGATACGTTAATTTTGTTATGGATTCAAATGTTTTTTTTTAAAGTCACTGAAACACTTGACGGTTGATTTTTGAGGTTTTTCCAAAAGTGCAGATGAACGAGAAAATAAAAATATTGAGGCGGAAAAACTGTCTAATCATGTTGAGCTGCAAACAATCCACAAAAAATTCATTCGAGCTGGAGATGTGGTTGAATCAGGCAAAAGTTGAATATTGTGACCGAGAAATTTCAAATATATCATCAAACCTAAAAAATTAAATCAAACACCTACAGTGATTTTTTTCTGTATAAATGATAAGTCGTTTATAGGAAAACAATCGTGAACAAATCAATAAGTTCTTTTTCAGCCATTATTGAGAATATGTTGAGATGTCCAGTCTCTATGATAATGTTTTTTCAATATCCTTTTACTACAACAACAATAATAAACGACAATAATTTCAATAAACTTTTATATAATTTCAACTTTTGGATCATTTAAAGTGTTTGATTTTTTGATAACTTCCATTGAATGAGTTTTGTTGACAATCTCAACTAACACGTATAGAACGTCGCTTTGTTACCACACAAGAAAAATAAATACACAAAACATATACATACTCGTACACCTATGAATAATCACTGCTTACCAGTAATAATCTCATGCTGAACTTGGGATGTGAAAAGTGATGAAATGATGGGGTTTGAAAGAAATGGCTCAGTATTTATACGGGGCCACACCTCATGAGGCGAATTTTACTTTCACGCTCCGACAAAATGTATCACTTCCACTCTTCACTTTATTTATGGTATTCTCCACCCGAATTTGCATAATTTATATTCGGTCAGAGATGACACTTGGTCCTCTGCTGCGATACATTTCATTGCAACAGTTATGTAAGAATTGCTTTTGAGAAATGAAAGATGCAGATGCCTACTGTTAGGAAAAGTTATAGATAGTTTAGAAATATTAATTAATAATTAATTCGGAAATTCGTTGAGATATGTTACGAAATCAGTTTTGAAATAGCACAAATGAAGATATATCAGTTCAATTAATAGTAAATTTATTCTGTTTAAAAAAATACCATTTGTGCGTTTTCATATTGCGAATTTCATTCGCCCACTCTAGTGGAGAAGGACAATTTTCTTCTTACCTCATTTGATTTTTCAACACCGCACCTAAATACAGTGTATTACTATTTCTAGTTTCCCAATCTTCACATTTTTGTAACAGATTTATATCTTTGCATGAAAACTGTGTTTGAAATTTATCATTTACAAAACTATATTGAAAAGTGATCTGGAAAATAATTATCATCACTAGTTTTCCATGGAAAAAGTTCATAGAACACGGCACCACCTCATAATTTTCTCAGATTTTTCATCATCAAATTATTTGATATTAGAGTGATAAATTGAAGAGTACTTTGAAAATTACTGAATGAATATATGTTCAGTTTTGAAATCCATATCAAAGTTTCTTTGGATTTTAAATGTATGAAATATAATTTCATAACAACATGAAGTAATATATTCCAAAATCTAATTCTTTTCTACATTCATTTTGAGTTTCCATCATGCTATCAAACTGTTTGATTTTATTTTGTGTATATTATAATGAGTTAAAAAAAAACTGTTAAAATCTGGTTTTTTCTGTTAACCAGCTGTCGCACCCCTACAAGCGACAACCCTCAGAAGTCTAAAATTGTGCGAGCTAAGGACTAACGAGGTCTTACCTTTCAACGTGATTCCTAACACGGGTTGGACGTTAGCAAGTGAAAATCGATCGTTCAGCCTGGGGCTTGAACCACCGACTAATACGGCGGTCAATTTGAGTGAGTGAACAAAGCATCCACGTCGAACCGACCGGCTACCGACCGACCATTTTTTTCTTTTTCAGAAACTGCAATATAAGATTGAAGCCTTCAGTTCAGAATGAATCCAATACTATCATGACAATACTCCTCTCAACGCGCTTTCCACCATCCAAGTTGGCGTTATCAAAACTGATTATTTCTTCCTGAAAACTGTAATTGCTTCAACATAATGCTGTTGAGGCATTGCATATGCAATACTATTCATGATATTTCTATCGAAAACACTCAGTGGTATAAAAAAGGGCAAAGTAATCATGTTTTGAGAAAACTGGATAATATATTTAATATTATTATAGCGTGGGCAACATTTCACCAAGTACATATATTACTAAAACAACCAAATTCAACGAAATTTCCCGAATACTTTGGATAGAATCTTTGGAGTTGTACAAGTGAGATTTTTGATTATCGAAATGAACTACATAAAGTTAATCGACTCATACAGGGTACAGCATGATGAACATCGTTTAGCCGTATTTTGAGAAATTAAAATATTCAAATCCTGAAAACTGGGAACAAAGAGTTTTTAATATTCTTCATATTATGAAAATTATGTTGTTTTTCGAACACTTCCGGCTATACCGAAAATTGGTATCAACTTCCCTAATTCAAAAATGACACCCTGTATATTCTCACATTTTCTATACCTGGCATAATTCTAATGTGAGTTCATACTCTATACCGTTTTCGAAATATTCATTCGTTTACTCAAAAAAAAAACTAGGTATTCGGCTCACGAGTGATTTCCCCATAAAATTCAAGAGTTTAATAAAATACATAAATAATAAATACTTGAATCGTCTCGTAGGATTAACATTTCCAAATTATTCAAGGTGTTCGGAAACAATGACTAATTATGAAAGTATGAAAAATGGGGCAAAAATCAGTTTTTTCAAAAAGAACATACTGTATTTGAGGATAGTTTTGAAATTCGGAGATGATTTTGACTCATTTTCATGATACATTTCCTATATCAAAAATCAACAAGAGACATTTCAGTTTGTCGTGAAAAAATAAAACATACGCATGTACATCTTAAAACTACGGACCACGAAACCTTCATTTCGAACAGTTACAGATAGTTTATTAGAACTAATATAATTTGCCCTCATGAAGACAGGATTCAGATGAATAAATTGAAAATGTTCAAAATATTACATTATGTTTTTACACAAAATAAAAATCTATTTAAAAACTTCCAGGCATTCATTATTATATTTGCTTTCTAAAGAAAGCTGTATATAATTTTTTCGATTTTATTTTTCAATATGTTGGAAAGAGTCATGAATACAAGTTACTAACCAATTGGACTCCTCAGTAGTTCATATTACGCAGTAACTTTTCGGGGTGAACTGTTCAGTTCACCCTTTAGCAGATTCTCTATTGATTTACCTCTATTTATTTTTTCAGATTGTAGAAAGTTATATATACAAAAACAAGAGGGAGTATTGAGTCCTCCACAAAAAATATCTTTCAAAGAATACTAACTAAGAGAATTTGGTTGGAAAAGTTTACATCGCCCTAAATGCCGATGAAATCCTGTCTTTCACCATAACGGAAAATTAATAGCTAAATATTCTCTACCTCTTCGAAATGAAGGTTTCGTAGCCCGTAGTTTTATGGTGGACAAACGTATATTTAATTTTTTCAAGACAAACTGACTTATCTCGTGAACGGTTGATTTTTTATAGGAAATGTCTCATGAAAATGAGTTGAAATTATCTCCGAATTTCAAAACTATCCTGAATACAGGGTGTTTCATTTGAAAATACTGAGTTCTGGCCTAATTTTATACCTTCAGATTTAGTCATCGATTCCAAACACCTTCTATATCATTTTGGAAATGTTGATACTACAATAAGATGGAGAAAATTATTCCAATGAATCAACAATAGCTCATTTATGTATTCTATCAAAATTTCGAATTATATGGGGGAATCACTCGTGAGCCGAATACACAAATATACATTTGATTTAAGGAAGTTGGTACCAACTTCCGGTATAACCGGAAGTGATGAAAAACCGCCATTATTTCAATTCGATGAGGCATAATAAAAAAGTATATGTATTTGCCAATTTTCAGGTTATGAACCCTATTATTTCCCAAAATACGGCTAACCGATTGTCATCGCGTTGTATGAATAGTTCCAATATTACCCACTTTCTGTCATCTACAAGGAAACATCGTCAGAGCCGTAGTAGTTCCAGGTGTAAAGTCTTGTTAAACCGGTGAGTTGTTTGCCTTAATCATTCAATTTAACGTTATGATAACGTTGGTATGATACCATTTGGGAAATCCGATATTCACTGCGTCCACGATAGGAATCATACGTTATACTGTAAGACCTCATTATTCCGTAACTCGCAAAAATTTCGTTTCAGAAGTATTTTTGTTCGTGAGGGGGCGACATCTGATTAACAGAGAAACCATTTTCACATTTTAAACGTATAGACTGAGACGCATTTGCTTGGCACGACTTTAGTCCACTTCAGCTGAAAACAAAGTTTAGTTGACTGGATGTTAATAATTAAAGAATACTCCTTATTAGTCGAAAGAATAAAGTCATCTTTGCAGTTTTAAAATAGGCGTTTAGCTGAGTTGGTTCCAACTCAAAACTTCTCGGGTATTCACATCGAAATGGTACAGTTTTTTGAATATTTACCTGCCCAAAAAAAAATGGGGAGGCAGAACGGCAATTAACTTCGTAACAGTAACTATCGGCCAACCGTCGAGAATTGGCAGAAAATAGAAGTGCGGAAAATCCCTTTTAAAGAAAACATACTCCATTGAAACTCAAAAATATTTGAATTTTCAGAGGCGCAAACATTCTTAACTATCTCTTCAATTCAGAATTCATTCTACTGATATTATTGATCTTCTAATATTATTAGGCGATACTCTTACTTGTCAGAGAATAAAACTCCATCCAAGGTCTTGTCGTCTCAAATCATCGAAATTACAAATTTAACCTCAATTCCAAGGAGGAGAAGTATATTGAATTGGATAAGTACGAAGGGTTGAATTACCTGCCAGAATTTTGAGAGGACAATGGCCCTTCAAGTGAACTGGGCACCTTAATTTTTGAGTTATTTATATTAGTTGTATATTAGTATAAATTCACATATCTTCACTCGACCTCTCTTCAAAAGTTTCATGCCCAATTCACCTGTTAGATCAGGACTTCTTTGCCCTGAGCTTTTGAAATGTTCATTTCAGCGTCCAGTTTTCCGAACCATCAGAGGTCCTAACCCCCTTCCCTCAGGTAAAAGTGTTCTCAAGTATCTAACTGACTTCAATCAAAGGGTCTATCTCACTTTTGAATTCCTTGAGGGGTAAATTTTGCTCGTGTGATTTGAATGATCTGAAATATTAGAGAAAAAAGTGGAACGGCAAACTAGATGATTTATGGTCTGACAATGGAACTCACTATGACGATTTTCATAGTAAGATAATCACTAAATATTAGAAATAAATGGAAGTAGAATAATAGTCGGCACTGATCTTACTTGAATTATATTGAACTATCACTTCTAGATAGACAAATACTTTCTTCCAAAGTTTTAGTATGACTGAATTATATATGCATCGTGATGTAGTTATCTATCTCAATCGATGATGTAACATGAATAGATTTTGAATACTACTCGCATGAAATTGCAATGAGTTTTGAACATTATACACATTCGAGAAACATTGCCAAATTGACTTTTGAAAAATTCTGAAACTAAAATCTTTCATATATCAAATTTTATTTCGTCTCAAAAGAATTCAGTACCTAATTTTTATTCCTACAACAATAAAAAATTCAGATGATATTATACAGTTTTAATTGAATGTTTCGGATAAGACTTCTTTCATTTGGACAATTTGATATCTTCAAATCGTTAAAAAAAATCATAGACATCGATGAATAAATCTGCAACAAATTGAAACCAAATCTGCGGCAAAGAGTGGAGGTTTTCATAAAAATAAATGCAAATAGGTATAGCTATCAGAAAGATATGCGAAAAACAGTTGAATTATCACAATTTGATTTTCACAGAAGTATTCATGAATAAAATAGCAATAGTAGTACTCACGATCAATATGTGTGGGGTTCGAAGTGAAGTTCGACCAGAATTTATCTACTTTTATCAATACATGTTTGAACTCATCTAAAGTGGAAAGTGTCGATATGATTTGATGGCAGGACTGGGTTGACGAGTATTCGAAGAAATCAAAAACAGATACAAACATGAAGAAAATTATTTTTTCAGTTATGACCCAAATTCGAAGGTTAGAGTTGATATTCATCTCCTATTCACAACTTCGTCAATTTCAACTCAACGAAAACATTTATCACATACATTTACCATTCAATCATTATGTTATTCTAGATAACAATATTTCATACACAGTCATAGTTTTGAATATTTTTCATTGTATCATACAATTCTTTATCGAAATAATCCTGACAGTTTAGTTATTTGTTAAGGATATTGTAGTTGTTGTTAATTTTCTATCTGTTTCCGACTTTGTAGTTGTAATTAAGATCAGGACTAATAAATACAGTGTAACTTCCAAAACGTACTGTTTTCATTACATGAATCACAATATTTTCAACCTTATAAAATCTTTGACTTTTTTCATTCCAAAATTATATCTTCACATTCCTGTTTATAATAACCTACTCTCAAGTGTATCATTTTCATAGCTAAGAAAAACAAGAACAAGGAAAAAATAAATACCTATACAGTGTATTAAAATATGTAACATTTTCTACCTTAGCAATGGGAAACCCATTCCTCATTTTTGGTCACATCTAATGTGCAAATCTTCATTGCTGGTCGACAATAGGTTCTCAACTTCGTATAGACATCTACCGTTCTCACTTTTCGCTGCCAGAAAAAACTGTGGATATTATGCCTTTCAGACAGCAATTTATAGGCAATTTCTATCATACTAGTTAGTTTTTCTCACTAGTGGGGGGAGATATTTTTGTTGACACCGTCCCCACAAACGACCTGCTAGAGCTGTGCAATCTTCTATTGTTTTCTGGTTACGGCACCTTCTTCACTCATCGAACAAGAAACACGTGCTGCACTGGACGATTCTATCAGGAAGTGGTTAGTAGTCAGGTCTTTTTTGACGGTATGATCTAAAAAAATATTGGTTAGTGGTCTTATATTCAGTTTATTCAATTTCAATCAATGATGTAGAAGGAAGTTCACTTTTGGAAAATTGTTATTTGAGTATTTCTAGAAGGACTATTTCCTCCCATGTGATGAGCTACGGACCTCTAGAATACCAAATGAATAACTTTCCTAGTAATTTCCTTCATCATTTTATTCTGGTCTGTAACAAAAAAAATGTAATTTTTCAGCTGCACCTTTTCTGCTGGTACCATTAGTTGAGTGAATGCGTGGCGGACATCCTCTTTTTTACACCTGTCTTCTGATCTGAAATTGCAGAATCTGTGATCAAGAAACTAGCTAATTCTAAATCTATGGGCCGTCGTGTACTCAAACAAGTAAATAACACTTCGTAGCGTTTTTATAACTTCTACGGATAGTGGCCATCATAGGACTAAAATACTCCCATTCCTAAAAAGTGATAGGTCTGACAAAACACTTACCCTGCATTCAGGTTGCGGTGATATTTATGAGATTGCTGATCCTAACCTCAAATTTTTACACAATCGTCAAAGTTATTTTAAGTCTTCAGTCTTTCATCTACACTTGAAATTTTTCCGATTCTGAAAAAAAAACTTGTTATTCTGGTATTTTCAGGTGACGTCTTTCTGAAAATTTCGTTCTCAGGTGTGTTTTACAAAAATGTTTCTATTGAGTGAATTTCATTTGAAAGCAACACGGATCAGACAGTTACTTTGTATTTTAGCATTTTTAGTACTCTAAGACAGATTTTTTTTTTCATTGGATTTTTCTAGATTATCCTCTTGATTTTCAAAGTTGTGAATCTTATCACCTCTCAGGAATCCCGGGCAATCAATGCTTCGACTTGTTTGAGTCCATTCTCAAGAAATATTTTCACATTTTGCTTAATCTGCTACAATTTCGGTGAATAGAAGCGAATTCTATTGAGAGGGTTGAGACTTTTGAAAGATTCCACTTACTCTGTGACCATCTTAGATCGGTGTTGAAATATGTCCAATTGAAATTTTCAAAAATTTCAAAATTATGATTTCTTTCAACAGATTTTATCAATTGACTGCCTAAGACTACTTCTTGTAGCTCCAACCTTGGTATACATATGACTTTTAAGTGACCTACTATCGACTTGGTCATCACAAAAATAACATCTATAGATTTTTCATTACATATTTTCAAAAAGCAACTGATACGAACTGGCATCACAGAATATGTGCAACTGAATAATTTTGGGAGATATCGATTCCATACCATCTAGGTATTTTGAAGAATTCAACTTTACTGATTTCATTCAACTATCTAGTACACTTTCCAATAACTATATCATCTGCGTTATTATACCATTCTGGACTTATTTTCTAAATGTTTTACATCAATATTTTGGCTTGAATCATAAAATACGTGAAAAATCCAAAAATTTCAAATGAAAACAATGATGTTAAGTACGCCCTTGTTGGTGTTCTCGAGTTTAATAATCAGCAAATTTGAAATTGTTATCAACATAATGCTGTTGATTTCCCGAGCTGCATCAGGATATTATTTTTCAACTTCTTCTCCTTTTTCTTCTCATGACATATGTGGCCGATCTTGAGGATGAAACTGCTTCAAATATCAAAACATTCATCCGATACGCTTGAGGAGTACCATCTTCACCCCATCAAAGAAATCATTGGGCATCTCGATATTCCTCACTGACGTAGATTAGGTAAAACATCTCTTGAATATCTCCGCTGAAAGCTGTTTCCAGACTTTGCAGTTACAATCCGGATCAGGACCAATAAAAACACTGTTACTTTTTAAATGAACTGTTTTCATTATTTTAATTACAATATATCAGACATTTCAAAATCTCAAACATTTTTCCCTTCTTTCGCTTCTATTGATAAGAACCTACTCCCATCTGCCTAATATTGTTATAGCTAACAAGATTAATAATATCTAAAAAATAGATATGTAAATAAAAAAAATCATGTGACAATTGTCTTTTTGGCAAAAACAAATGCCACGCTGTTTTCTTTTTGTGTTTTCGAAGAAAAGCAATACTCATAAAATCTGAAGAAACTCAAGTCACTTGAATACCGTGAGAGTATGGAAGGGTAGTTTGGAAAACATCATACTAATCAATGATGTCTTTTTATACCTAATGAATAGTATAATTTTATTTTTGGCACGTTGACATTTTGGAAAACAAATATCTCTTTCCGTAACGACTTGAACCAAACTATTTGAAAAATCATTGATATTTCACTTCAGATTTGAGCTGTAATTCTGTAACTTCAACGGTATTTATGGAGAAAAGTTATTCCTAACTTTGGTTTTAGGCAAATTCGGGATGCGACAAAGTGCTGACTAATTTGGTGTTTTCTTCCTTGTAAGATTTAGAATTCGGATTAATTCCTGACTCGATTTCTTCTCTGAAGCAGACTGACAACAAACATATATTTTTGTCTTTCCTTCCATTCAGGAATTTTTGACAATATGGATTAGTTGCAGTATCGTTCAATGATTACTCAAAACATATCTGAAATATAATCAGGAAGACAGTGGATTACTACAAAAATGTAAATAGAATAAGTAAAAAAATATGATAAATGGTTTTATTGAAAAATGATGATAATAATATTATATCTACTCATGTAACGCTACGTCCAACGATTTCATAAATTTTTAACCTGATCGAACCATAGATTGCTGGGGACAGTGGTGTGATGACTGCTACCTAGGACCTCCCGAATTATTTTTTATCATTTAGTACATTACCTAAGTCATGATAATCTTTTTTATAACGAAAACGTTTAACATTTTTTTATTATTCCATTATAAAGTTTTTTTTGTCTAATTTTTATCCACCCTAATGCCACACAGTTATCTGTACATTTCAACCATTTACCTTGATTTGGGTGGTGTATCGCTAACGACATACCATTTTTAGCCACATTAACGCTACACAGTCCTTGACACGATACAAAATAATGACTTCGGTGGGAGATCCATGCTTGTTTCCCGATTCTGAATTGACAAAGTTCTTCTTATAGATTATATTTGATTCGCATTTTACATAGTGTACTAGTCAGGCCTTGTCATTTGAAATCTAGCTTGAGGTAGTTGTGAAAAAATATGTAATCCGCCATTATGTAGCTGTGGCCATCTTGAATTTACAAAGATAGAAAATTCATTGAATAATATTGTCAACAAAACTAATCGAAATATCAGATCAATCTGTCAACAGGAAGAGGGTCAAACTTCAATTAAATTTGAGCCAAATAAACCATTTGAAAAATACACTGTACAACCATCACGTTTTGTGCATTATACGTAGTCTGATTCACCTTGGTAAATTATTCTATTGTGAAAGAGTGTATATTACTTCAAGGTAAAATATGGCTACATGAAAACAAGTATTATTTCAAATTCAGAAAAAATATGTTTCACTTCATTAAATAAGATTTTTTAGTGTCTAACAAATTTTTTTTTAAGATTGTAACAGGTCAGATGAAAAACTGTTGAAAGTTTTGGGATTCTTAAGTTTTTGTTGTTCTGAATTCCTAAAATTCTTTTCAGAGGCTATCACTTCGAATATCTCATACCCACTTTCATCAAATAATTTAAATAAAATCGAAGGTGCATTTTTCACTGACAAGTTGATGCTTTACTTTCACCGAAATAGTATCGCTGCATGGTCACAAGGCGATTCGTATCTACATCATTCATCATTTTATTTTTTATTTTGGTTTCCCAATTATCGCGCACTAAGTAGTTGTGCGAGGCAAGTTGTTACCTCATTTGACCACTAATAAAAAGCGTTCGGCGAATAGAAGAACACATTTACACACTACTAATTTTCAGAGTTGAATAAATTCATAGTCACAAATGGGTACATATACAGATACATAAATGGTGAGAGACCATCTGCTGGCATATATTATCATTCGTTTTTCATGTATCGTTGTCAAGGTCTCCTCAAGAGCTAAATATGGAACACTATTTTTTTGGTATTCAAGCTTTCGGAAAACGTTATTTTCTCTTTCAAGGATATCTACAGCAATGAGAAATGAAAACACACAATGAATGAATGAAATCATAAAATAATCACCAAAGTTAAAGTATAACAAAAAATTGGCATTTCAAAATGTTATCAAAATAGACTGACGAAATATACCAAAAGAAAATCCAGTAGAATGGCTGGTCACAGCACCTGAATGAATTAAAAATATTGTTTTATATGTTTACGTTTTGTTATGATCGAAAAAATATTGATTTATTTTTCATAGTTATTATTCTCTGTTTTTCAATTCAATTAACGTTTTGGGAAGCTGAACGGTCTTGTTGATAAGCAGAGCATATTATTCCGGAGGGTCACGTTATGGACAATAATATTAAAAAAAAGCAGCTTTTGAAAATAACAAAATTGAAAGATTGTTTTTTGAAATGATACCATGAGTAAAATACAAAATAGTTTGAATAAAAATATAAAACACAAAATTTTAGCGAAAATTCACAATTCTAGCTGTTGAAAATAACAAACTTAAATATGGTTTCTTGAAATGATACATAATAATGAAACACAAAATAGTTTGAATGAAGAATCTCAAATACAAAATTTGAGCAAAATTTACAATTACATTTCAGCTTTTGAATGATTCTCCAAAGACTGTATTGAATTATCGAACAGAGAATAAGGAATATGAAAAATGAATAAGAAATATATTTCCGATCAACATAGACATATAAATCATCATTTTCAATTAATTTTCTTATATGCTGTGGCAAATTATTCAACTCCAGATTCCCTTTTTACATTTTTGCATCTGTCAATCTTCAATTATTTTTTTCCAAGTGTCAATTATTTTTAATTAATCTAACTTTGGTGAGTTTCTTTTGTGATTTCTTTAATACGTTGTTTGCTTGTTGTAGGTATTCTTGAAAGAGGAAACAACATTTTCATGAAGCTTGAATAACAAAAAAAGTTTCCCATATGATCAATATCCAGAAAAACCCAACAAAGGTTTTTAAGCTGATACCATGGAAGAAACTCTGATAGCCTGACTGTTGGTAGCAATATGTTTCTCCCATATGAGCTGAAATCCATATTCAGTTGCCAAATCAGTTGAATTAGTATTAGACATTTTTTCTACGATCTAGCCGAGGTTCTCTAAATGCGTTTAATGAATCATCACATCTCGCAAACATTTCTACCCAGCTCGCTGATGAAAGTTTACATTGATGTAAATACTACAGGTTTCAGTTCTAAATTTTATGATAAGTTTTGTATTTGTTATCATATAAGTATAATGCTCAAAATAAGGGGTCATCGCCCGTCCATCGCCAGGTTCCCATCAACAAATCCCGAAGAAACCTACAGTACGTGAAATTTGTCAACATGTCTACTGTCTACTTGATGAATCTCTAGGATCACCCGAACACATTCACGAAGACTATTACTAGAGTTTTATCCCAGCACCAAACCGTTACCAAACCGTTATTTTTAACACTTCGACATGTGTTTCAATCACCAAGTGACAAAAGACTTCAAAATCAAACTAGATTCAGTTTTCTTCAGAGAACTTCATTTTCGAAAATTATTCAAATCTTATAATATGCAATTGTGATAATTGTGGGATATGATTCATTTTTGTTTTAGGTTGTTCCAAAAGTTTTTTCCGTTTTTTATGACTCCACTTCCAGCTGTAATATTCCAGTGAATACCTATTCGATTTAATCAAAATGAGCGCTATTTGAATCAGTGAACCTTTGCCAGCGTAACACAATTCTAATAATTCCGTCAGCATGAAAATTGTGTTCCATTATCCGATGAAGTCGTCGAAGGCCGTTTTTGCCTGGTCCTGATTGGCGAAAGTTTTGACGGTGTTAAAGTTATCGAAGTGCTTTTGAAACAACCTAATATTTTTTCCATATCGTAATTGTGAGATGATAAAAACATTAAGGGATCTATTCAAATTTAGAATGATTTAAAGTTCCTGAAGAATTCATAAAAATGTTTCAATTTTTTAATCGATTGTTAAGAGTTGGTGCAAGGGCAGGAGATCTTTGGAGTGCAATGAAAATATATTTCATTTTGTTTCTGTGATTTGGTTTTATTTTCTAGCAGTCTATCGGTCTATATCCAATTTATCAATAGATTTTTTGAAATCCCATTAAATTCTGCCCTGAATATTCATCTCACCTTTTACACAGCATTACTTTTTTTTTGAAAATTCAAGGTAGTTTCACACAGGATTTGATATGAAAAATTGCGCACTCTCAATCATTACGTTTTCACTCAGTAACTTTGTCAATATTTGTCTACTGTTGAAAGCATAACATACTGTGTTTATAAATATATGAATTGCAGAAAAGTATGTGATTATTCATTTACTTTCGTCAAATATACATGGTAATCTCGCGAAATAATAACAGTAAAATTCAGAATTGGCTGTGGCTTTCCTTCAGTTTTTCATCTGAATTACATTTTTTTTGTTTTCAGGTAAGATTATTCTGCAATGGCCTGATAGCCAGGGTAAGTTAGCTTAGTCATGTCTACTTTATTTTCGCGAGAAGTGGAAGACATTTTGATGATTTTATTGATCAATAAAGAAATATGTTTGTCTACATAAGTCTCTACTTGTTTCTAGAATCTGGAATCGGTTTGATTCAATGAGAAAGTGATAGTGATGATCTCTGGCACAATTTAAATTTCATTTCAGCTTGACCAGTAGTTCAATAAAAGTAGTTTTTCTATATAACTATCGAAAAAAGTTTTGATTATCATTTTTCTGTTCCTTGTTGTGAAATTATCCGTAGGTCACATCAACAATTGATCAGATGCATAAATCATTATATCGTAGCCAATCACAGATGAGCAACTTCATAACTTTACAATTTCAATAATTTTCAATCTCAAGTAATCCATGATAATTTCGAACTTCAGAATACGTCCTCAAACTTTAAGCTTGATAAATGAACTAACTAATAGTTTGCTTTTAAATGTATGAGTACAATAACTATCTCAAATCTCCTACTTGTATGGGTTATAACGAAAAACGAGTATGAAAACATAGACTCGGAAAGTAAAACCAGTGTATTCCACTAGAATGTTATATAGTGTCGAAGAAATTGGTATTTTTCAAAAGGTCCTCTCTTGATAACAACATGGAAGTGATTAGAAACTCAAATAGCTGTATATCACATAAGTTGTAAGCAGCTTCTTTGGGTAGTGTATCAAAATCTGAGCATGGTTTGTGATGGTTTATATGTACATGTTGCAGGAGGCTCAACAAAAGTCTGATATCGGTAGCGCTAATGGACTTTCAACGACCTTAGCATTGATTCCATTATAATTGGTGTATAAGCTCAGGCAGGAGACACCCGGATTTCGTTCAAGGAAATATTTAGAGCGTCACTCTTTGATCTGAGATGCTCGCTAACACCTCAAGGAGTGGGTCGTGAAGACTCGTTCTCGTATTGGGATCCCTTTCGTCCATTTCTTTTCCGCAATATGAACCTAACAGTGAAACATATTTTTACTTGTAAACAACACCAGCAGGAGAGAAACGATCTGAACCTAACTGGAGACGTAACCACCATCCTAAATAGGGGACGGAATAATGTTACAGAATATATGTCAAACGAATCTACGTATCCAATTCAATTTAATGTTAACTGATATAATTTGTATCCCATATGTACCGCCCCTAATTACCTTATGTGGTTGATGCGAATTGATCTCTGAATAAAAATAAAAAACAAATGGCAGCAAATTTTCAGAATTTTTCCAAAGTGTAGTATCGTCGGCACACCATATAACGGCAACAATAAATCAAATCAGAAATATCGTTGAGTAGATGCCGAACGAATAATTTTATCGGCCATGGAAAATGTAACCACTATTTTTTTTTCATTCGTTTTATTCAAAAATTATGTCGTCTCTCTGTCACTTTGTCCATCTGCCTGTCCGCGAAGTATGGTCGGAGATAACTCTAGATAAGAGATATTGGCTTGACCTTTTCATCATTTCTTATTACTGTAATGGTCACATAATTTTCAAAAAATATCCAAATTATTCATCCAACTTGGTTACCCACCTTGACTTAATAGTTCACTTTTCAACCGGTCATCCTTTCGCACACTGCGGGGAGAGAAATACATTCCTCATATTATCAAAAATAGGAATATTAAGAAAATTTTTATATTCCACATGTCAACCAGCTTTCTAATGAAATTGAACATGTTTCAAATCATTTCCTTATATCACTATTACTTTAGAAAACATTATAGGTATCAAAAATCACAAACAAAACTCCAATGACTCACAATTCAGGTAAAGTCTTGTATAGACTGCAATAAAGTATACATTCTCCAAACTGACCTATTTCTTGAACAAAATCAGAAACAAGTTCTATGTGTATATCTTTCACTGAAAGACACAAACAAACATATGTATGCTTTAGTCAAAATGCTCTGTCCTCGTCGTCGGTACGGTGTGATGGAAAAAGGACCAGCATAATCAACCCCAACACGTTCAAAAACAAGAGATTTTTCAACTCTGAATCCAAGAAGTGGAGCCATTTTTAATATTGATGGTTTTGGGCGTGTACGAAAACAAGTATTGTAGCGATGAATTCGAGCACGAATACGTGTGATTGCATGTGTAATTTAATAATTTCGCCTAATTCGTGAACAAACAATTTGCTGTCCCGCATGAAGATAGTCAACATAGTATTGATCAATAACTAGAGTAAAGGTATACAGCAGGTTCTGGGCCTCCCCCCACCACTACGACGTATTAATTGCTTTTTTTATTGTTTAGTAACATCAAGGCGATGTAAGCTTGAAGTGTCTGGTGCATGGATCGTTCAGAATTTTTTTTTCATATGAGATTTTGTGTGTGTGTGTGTGTGTGAGTGTGTGACATAGTGACGTAATTACATTTGGTTGGTGTGTGGGAATGCACGGTACAGGGTTTACATCCTTCATTTATGTTCATGACCTTGTACATGGAATTCAACTTTGAGATTAGGGAACTAGATTGCATACATTGTGAAGTCAGGTTTTGATATTGTCCTTCATGTGTACTCTGTACCTGTTTGTACAGAATAAACACATGTCTGAATACCACGAAGATCCATCGACTGATGAGCGGTCCTTCTTCACCAGTTTGGACGGTATCCATCGTGACATCGTGATATCGTGTCAACACATCGAGTTGGAATTGGTTGTGGTGGTGGGGTGGGAGCGCCTGTGTTCGACGCATCGAGTTGGCTTCGACCTTGATCTACGTCACACCCTTAACGTACGTCACAAGGTAATAAGGATAAGGCGACTTTTAGGTAGTGTTTTGGATTTGACTTTGAATGACTTTCATTCACACTTCATATTTTCACAGCTATTTCGAACAATGTTCAAAGTCGCATAACCTTGGGGGTTGACCTTGAGATTTTAGTCTGTCTCGGGTCACATTAACATTGAAATGACCTCTACATACGTCACATGATCATGTGCTTGTCTATGTACAAACATACGTCTGCATACTTCGAAGATCCTCCAAGTAATGAATATTCCATCGGTGTGAGCCCACCAAGTTGGTAGTGGTGTGACGTCACAGCAGCAGCAACCGTTCAACGGTAAGAGAGCAAGATGTTCACTCCACGACGTGTGGCTGAGTAATGCGTATTCATCGGTGTGCCCTGACCTCTCTCGATGTGGAGAAGGCTGTGACGTAACGCATCGCTCTAGCCTCGCTATCGATGGTGACACGCAGGCGGCCGAGGAATGTGTTACTCCCCTTACCTCTATGAGGTATTAATTGCTTTTTTTTGTTGTTTAGTCACATCAAGGCGATGTGACATTGAAGTGTCTGGTGCATGGATCAATCAGAATTTTTTCATATGAGATTTTGTGTGTGTGTGACATAGTGACGTAATTACATTTGGTTGGCTTGTGTGTGTGTGTGAATGCACGATACAGGGTTTCATCAAGTGCTTGTCCATGTACAAACATACGTCTGCATACTTCAAAGATCCACCAAGTAATGAATGTTCTATCGGTGTGAGCCTACCAAGTTAGTACGTCTACATACTACACTTTCAACATTGAAATGATCTCTACATACGTTAAACGATGTCGACAAGGTGACTTTGAATAAGTATTTACATGCGGACAAGGCGACATTGAAGTAGTGTTTTGGATTTGACATATACGGTAAAGTTGGGATTGGACATTATCGTTCATCTGTACTCTGTAACAGTCTGCATACCACGAAGATCCACTGACTAGTGCTCCTTCCTAATCAGTTTGGATGGTACCTATCGTGACAGAGAGTGCACACGTCTACACTCTCTGAAGTTCCAACGACCACTGCTTGGCTTGTATCACCATCTGTCAACACATCGAGTTGTGATGGTGGGGAAGTCGCAAGACACTTTCAATTCTGAAATGACATCAACATACGTCACACGTTGTCGACAAGGTGACTTTGAAGAAGTCTTTACAAGCGGACAAGGCGACATTGAAGTAGTGTTTTGGGTTTGACATACATGGTAAAGTTAGGATTTGACATTATCGTTCATATGTACTCTGTACCAGTTTATACAGAATAAACACACGTCTGCATAACGAGTTGTGATCGTGAACGCCATCATTCAGTATGTGAGAGCGAATTGAGATGAGTTCGTCTTGAGTATATTTGTTCCAAAATTTTGTTTGCATTGTCATAAAACGTATGTGAAACTGCTGATTACACAGAAATGGCTAATTCGAAATTCCAAAAGTAATACAGTGTTGAATAGACAATTGAATCAATTTGAAATTCCAAAAATGATACAGCGTTGAATAGACAATTGAATCAAATTTTAAAAACCACCTTTCCGTTTGGAAAAAGTTGGTAAAGCCCTCTCTTTCAAAGATCCACAAAGTAATGAATGTTCCATCGGTGTGAGCCCACCAAGTTAGTGGTGTGACGTCACAGCAGCAACTGTTTAACGATAGGAGAACGTGACGTTTCCTCCACGGTGTGTGGCTGAGTAATGCGTATTCATCGGTGTGTACTTCTGTTAGCGCGTCCAGCTAAGAGCTAGGCTTGGCTGTGACGTCAGGCACGCCAGGCATATATGTTTATGATTTATTATGTGTATATGGTCTCCCAAGAGTATTTCAATAGATTCTCAAAATATAAGAGGACAAGCATTAGCTGGAAATATAGTTGTGCCATCTATGAACTGAGGTTGAAGACCGTGATCGCCAAAGTGTGTAAAAGCATTGGTGTTCACTTTCGTACGGTTGTGAAGGTCTTGAAGTAATTTGAAAATAATATGCTTCTTTATTTGAACAAAATAACTGAATAAAAACTAGTCACTGTATTTAGAAGTTGAAGAGCTTGAAATATGGAAATAACGTTACAATGGATCAAGTGTCAGTTTGAATAGTAGAAACTGCAAGTAGTTTTTTTTTCATAGTTAGAAACCAATAATGATTATGACCACTTTAAAAATATATCTAGTATGAACACGTCAGAGAAAAGTATAGTATATAGTACACAGTTATACAAAAGCTTCGGTTTTGCAGAATATTCAGTGAAAATCCCATAAAAAGGGTTACTTGAAATATTCAATTCAATTGCTCGATTTTTCTAGAATTTCGCAATTTTGCAATTCCTGAACTATAATATCTACGCAAAAATTGTATTAAATTCTGTACTTGAGAGGTAAACTGTCGTAACTAAAAAATTCTCGATTTTGGGGTTATTGATGTAACTACATTATCGAGGTGTATATTCTTGAGAGGATAGTTTTGTCGTTATCTGCACAGCTAATGAATGGCGTCATAGCCAATGTGACTTTAATGTATCTGTTATGATATGATATGTGTAAACTGAAGTAACATGAGTTACAACTGCTCTCCTGTAAAATTTTCAAAATGTCAGTTACGATAGTTTACCTCTGAGGTACAGAATTTATAAAAAAATTATCGAATCGCTTCATTTCCAAAAGAGTGATAGGTGGCGCTATCTTTCCGTCGGTAAAAAACCTAATATCAAATAAATGATTTTTAACTAAAGTAGGCAACAAAAATTTCCTTATTTATGCTGTCGGTTGACTACTCACAAATTATATCAAATATTACTTGAAAATAAGCTCAACAAACGAGCTCTATGAGTGATTTGGTGTGTTTCAAACATTTTGCTCAGGTTTCAGCATTGCACTTCTCTAACGCTTCATTCTACATACTTAATACTTTTTCATCACTGTATCCATCTCTACCAATATATATGTTATAGTAGGTTTTGCAATCAGCCCAAAATAATTCAATAGCATTAAAATCTGGGTGGTAAGGTGGTAATCTTAATACTTCATGTTCACGTTCTCTTCTCGTACCAGTTTCATAGAACCAGCATGCACAACAAGAAATCGTTTACCATATCCTTCGTGTGTGAATACACTTTTTACATTATTATCCTGCCAAGAATTTCTTTCATTTCCTCTAGAATAAATCCATGTTTCATCTAAGAAAACCACTTCTCGTGGTTTTAAACTTCTTCGGTTTTCCTGGTATTTGCGTAAAAAAAATGATCATTGTGAAACGATATTAGGTCTTTCAATCAAAGATCTTCGATTATCATCTTTTTCAAATTTGAATCCCAGCTTTTTCAGTAAAACATTTAAAGACGATTTGCACATAGAAACAATTTCCTTATTTTTCAGCTCATCGTTCGAAGATCGAAGGGTAAGATGATTTTCTGGAAGAAAATATTCAAATTAATATACGTACATTTCAAAATTCATAGAATATGAGAATTGATATTATAACTGCACTTCGAATACGAGATACAAGTGAACCTTCAAATGTTAAAGAAAAATATATTTGACAATGAAGTTTGACTAGTTAACCAACTATCATACATCCAAGGCCTTTCCTGATACTGTTGTGACTGATGAAATTCAGGGGTTATATTTGCTTAGAAATTTTTCTCACTAGTCAGTGTCGCGTCTAAGTCACGTGCATCGAATGAAATCTGCTTTTTTTTGCGAGTGTGCTGCACCGATACACTTAATTTCATTGGTTAAAAATGACATTTTTCAAAATTTAAACAATGGTATAGCTAGAATTAGAAGTCCCGACGCAACACACTCAAACAGAAAACACGTGAAATAACATTTTTATCATATAGACATCTGAACAGTCAATTTGTACCGTCTTTCTTTCACCATGTACTAAGAAGATGTACTCACTGTCTTTATACATATCGCACAGAGTATATCGTACTTCCATTTTCTGCCCTTCAGGTAAATAAGATGTTTTTTTCTGGAGTTGATGGAATGGGTTTGTGTTTATTTCTTTGTTTGATGTTGAACACCGTTTTTAGATAATTTAAGTGCATCTGCAAACTCTCTAAAATACAGTTAAGAAAAGTTATGACATTTCTTTTATCATTTTAATGGTTACCTCTTGAACAGATTAAAATGGTAACAAAGGTCCTCCAAGCGCTCTCTCCCTTTCAAAATATTCGCACAAGTTCAACACAAATTGTTGTGTTTATGAATTAAGAATACTTCCAGACATAATCTAAAAAGGAGTATAAATATATTGTTCATGTTTTGGCATGACTTCATAGATTTAATTAATGTTATTTCTCTCATTATTGTTTCCACACTCCCAATTACTCTTGTATAATATCCCGGTGATGCGAAATTATAGTCACAAATGTCAATTGTGAGGTTGGAAATATTAAAGAACATTTATGAATAAAACACATTGTATTGTACTTACTTTGAAAGTAATGATGCCAAGAGACGTTTAGCTTTGAAAAAAACTATTTTTGTACTATATTTGACTGCAAAATACTGTAAAACTGACGAAAACAATAACCAATAACATAAAACAATGATACTGTCAACTGTCAATATCATACTTGTGATATACTGTTTGAAACCTTTGGTGTAGTAATGAATATTACTGGAGTTTTTTCCCAACACCAAATCGTTATTTTTACACCTCGACACGTGTTTCGATCACCAAGTGATCATCTTCAAGAGGAAGATAAAACCTTCCTCCTTCCTCCTTCCTCTTGAAGATGATCACTTGGTGATCGAAACACGTGTCGACTTGTAAAAATAACGATTTGGTGTTGGGGATAAACTCCAGTAATATTTGTCAATATCATGTCTGGCAAATGGTTAACTCTTTCCACTGTTATGAGTATTAATTGATCATCACTATAACATATATATCTTCTTCAGGAAGTGTCACGAAACAATAGTTATTTAACACCCACAACACCGTTTCCATAATTGGTGCGATGCTTGCGAGAGACCCCTAACAAACTTCACGCGAGTATCGACATGTATAATATGCAATAATAACAAATCTGTGACACAATAACCGTGGACCTACTGATCAAAAAAAAAAAACAACAACAGCTCTTTTCAGGGCTACATTATTCATACTAACAGTACTAGTAGTAGATTATGTGACAAATAACTACTTTGACTAAGGGCCAGTTGTATAGGTCTCGTTTATAGTTCAGTTTAAACTTGGGTTTAAGCTTATATTTGAACTTAGGTTTGAACCGATAAAATGCTAAAATATCTTTTGTGTATATCTTCCAGTTAAAGACTCGTAGACACAACATTGACAAGTGAATTGAAATTGACCTGCCGTCGTACATTGACGTAATTGTCGTAAATGCCATATCGTTACCTTATTTCTAATAGGGCGTATCCCCAAAAACGTAATTTTACAGTACAATGAAATAATGTTATATGTTAGATTCAAGTCATATTTTGCTGGTGGAAAATGGATATATCAAAAGTGTTATATATATTCTACATTCCTCATACTAATTTCAGCATTTGGAATCGAAAATACAGTTTGAATGTGGCATACGACTAATTAGCTGATTACCAATGTATTGTATACGACATCTTGTTGAAATAATTTGAATATTGAATCATACGAGTGTTTTCCCATTATTGATGAAGAATAACAAGACCATAGAAATAGAAACTCCATTTAATATAAAAATAATAAAAAACATTAATTTTTCAACTGACATTTTCTAACTACTTTTCAAGCTTCCTGGTTTTGCTTTGTTTATTTTTTTTACCATTATTAACTTTGTTCTTTGGTCTAGCGTTCTGTTCTCTCTTCCGTTTATTTTGTGCCTGCCTTTTTTTTGCTTTTTAAAACCTTGTAACTCATCTGCTTCAGCTGACACAGAATTTGTTTCTTCAACGGAGTCGTCTTGTTCGTATTTTATATTGTCATAAAAACAGTGGGTATCTGATGGTAGAACTGGCTTCATTTCTTGCAGATGCATCCACTTTTTCTTCTTCAGTTGAAGTCTTTCCTTGTAAAGGGGGCCAGGATTGATATTAGCATCAATTGGCATTTGCCTTTGCGGAAGGGGGGAATATACGCCTCTTCAGTTTACCTTGTAGAAAATTTCACCATTTGGAGTGTATTTCATGCATCTGATATCTGCCACTTTCAAGTCATTCTTTCGCTTTCCAGGCCTTATAGATTTATATCTCATGATGTTAGGATTATCGAAGTCCAAGAAATATTTATGACTCAGATATTCCACATCTAATGGCATCGGTTTTTGCCTAGCATTGCAAATAACAGAGACATAGTCAGTCGGTAAAAATATATCTCGTCCTTTGAGATGACTTTCTATCAGACTGTGAGAAGCGTCACACTCCATTTGAGTGTGATCCTTCTCTAAGTACTTTTGCTCTATCACTATATTATATTTTGATGCAAAAAGTGACAGGACGTTTGCCAAAATGTGGTTTTTATTTTGGTATCCACACCTATCGGAATAAATCACAATAGGTCTTTTTTCCTTCTCAACTACTGCTTGTAAGTGCTTAAATATGCATGTAGCAAACACCGATGAACAAAGTTCCCCTTCAGTTTCGTTCCAAACAAAATTCTTGCATTCGTGAGTTTCCAAATTATAAATGGTGAAGTTGTGAACTTGTAATTTTGTTTTTAATACAACGAACTTGCTTGAATTTGTGGACATAACTTCACTGCTTGAACATCCATTGTGAAGCAGTGAATTAATTTTTCTTCAGACCTTTTTTTGTCTAGACTTTTATCTTCCCTAGCTTGATCTTATGCTATGATGTGGGCGTTGTATGTTATTTCATATAAGTGCTTCATTTTGAAAGCACAGCAAAGGTCACATTGATCCTTCCGAGGTTTGAAAATACCAATATTAAGTTCGTCAAATACTTTAAGAAATGAACAAATCGACAAAGGCAGTACTTGTTTTTCTAAACAAGAAGTTTTATAAACATGGTAAACTTCAGTTTTTGTCTTGAAATCGTGCTCCAAAAAATAAAGTTTACTAGATCTGTGACGGCAATAGTGGCTTTCCATTTTAGGCATATCTGTGAAAAAGTTTTCAAGGTGCTTCCTTCTCTTTTCTTGTTCTGTAAATACTGCTGAATGACTTCGTCTTTGAACCATTTGTTTGTTTTTACTTTCCTGTCTCTTTATCATTCCAAATGTATTTCCATCATTAACCCAATGTGGCACCATCTTTTCTTTTATTCCAAGTGTACTTAGGAATATTTTTTACAGACTTGATGTTTTCCTTCTGAAGTTCGTGAAAAATAGTCGAAAGATCCAGTCCTTCTGGAAGGATTTTTTGTATAAGTCCTTTTCGGGGCATGATAGCAAGTCATGTGTAGAACATACAGTTTTTTTTGTTCCCAATTCATGGCCCAAAATGCATTGAATATATTTTTCCGAATATCTTTAGAAAACAAGTTGCAGTAGCGATTAGTAGCATTTTCACAAAACTTAGAGGTACACCTTGGACCTGTTTCTCGTGCACACCTTGTCTTATCATGTTTAACTATACCATCTTTAGTTCTGGAATATCCAGTATATTTTTGTCCTAGCATCCTTCTCCTTTTGTTCACGTTTTTTTCCCACGCTTCCGGATCGGCCACTTTTTTACGTTTTTTTCTGAGATTTTCATTATCAACTTTATTTTCATAAGTATTTTCATTCTCTTCATGTTCATTCTCACTATTTCCATTCTCTTCATTTTCATAATCTTCACTTTCATTCTCTTCATTTTCATCTTCTTCATCTTCAGTCTCTCGTTGGTGTTCAATAAGAATATAGACAGGATCCTCGTTCGAATTTTTCATAGGCATATTCTGTGTAACATCTACTTCATTGGCATCTTCGATGGATATTGTTTCTTTCTGAATACAATAAAGATCATCTTCTATGCCATCATGAATTGTTGACAAACTATCCACTTCAATCGGAAAATAGCGGGAGTTTTCCCCAATTTGCTCAAAGGCTGAATCATTAGGGACAGCCTCGGTAAGTGCGATCGATCTGTGATTGATTATACTTTTTTTCATTTTGTGTTCTTTCGGTTACTGATGAATTTCCATCAGTAAGATCTGAGTTACCGTCAGGCTTTATATAATAATTAATGTTGTCGCCAAAAACTGCTATTTCATAAGGTACATTAATTTCCATATCATTTATATTGAAACCATTATTATTTGTCGCAAGTGCAAGAGCAACCATTTTTGCTGCTCTCTCTGACGTCTGAAACAATGAAACCCGTTGAAGAATATGTCATATCCCACAATAATCAATTAACAGAATAAGACGTATCAAAGAATTCAATGAGAGGGATACAGGGAACATCTGTTAGTAGGACGTATGCCACATATCATGGCGATTTTCACAATAGGACGTATCAAACATCGTATTTTCAAACACTTTTCAAAATCAATCGACTAATATTTCCCAACATACATATCAATCACAATAAGCATTAATATATCAATAAACATTTGTCATACTTACCCTCAACTAAATTGAAGAACACAAACGAATGAAACGCAAAATCTGCACTCCGCACTCGATGCACGACATGAACTGTATCATCATCCATAGAGAAGTGACAGATACGTCGTATTAGAAATAAAAAAATCAGGTGATTTTTATACGACCTATTAGAAGGCGGCATAAAGAAGTATTTAAAGTTTCACTTGCTTTCCGACAAATTGAATTTGGATGAAGCTGACCCCTATTGTGCATTCTATACAAAAATCTCAATTCTGGATTTTTGTGGGATACGCCCTATTAGAAATAAGGTAACGATATGCAATTTTTTCATAAGTTCATAATCTGACTATGTAATGAAATGGATTGCGTGAACTACACTAACAGAAGGTCATCCAATTTTTCCAAGCAGCAAGTGGAGGAGCTATTACGGCTGGTGAAAATCCATAAGGACATCCTGGAGTCCAAGAAAAGTGACGCCATGAAATGGAGGGAAAAGGAGGAATGTTGGCAGAAATTGTGCCTGGAATTTAACACAAGCAAGAACAGAAAAGAACCCCGTAACTCCAAAGTCCTCAAGGCAAAGTGGGAAAATGTAAAAAAGAACACGAAGAAAAAATTTGCAGCAGAGAAAGAGGAAATTTACAGAACAGGGGGAGGAAAAGGGAATTTTCCCCACATTACAAAACAGGATGATGATATAAAGGAGATCATGGGCATTGCTGTTACGGGTTTGCAGGGCTACTTTGACAGTGATTATATTGATGTGTCGATTCGCGGTAGAAAAAGTCGGGATCTTCTTGGGTTTTCCACAATATTTATAACATCCATCTCATCTTCCTCTTAAAATAATATATCTTCAAATATTTCAAATATGTCCATTATGAAAACATGAAAATATCTGGACGCGTCAAATATTTATAGATTATAATACATAAAGTAACCACAAATAGTTGACACCTCAGTATTCAATCCGAACATGTGTTTAACCGACGCTTGTAGTTTAACTGCCCCTCCATCCATCAGTTGACAGTTAAACTCCGAATGGCAGTCACAAACACCTATACAACAAACTTTATTCGTTAAACCAATGTTCAACCAAGACTTGTGGTTTAAACTGAACCTATACAAGTGGGCCTAAAAAGTCGAAGTTGGGAATTTGTTAGTCATTGAATATCTGTGCATTATATGACAAATTACTACTTTCACTGAAAAGTCGAAGTTGGGAATTTGTTAGTCATTGAATATCTGTGCATATGATGAGTACTACTTTAACTGAAAGTTGAAGTTGACAATTTGTCATCATTGAATATATATATGCATATACTGGCGTCCGAAATTATTCTCAATATATTGGAACGCTATATATCAACTGCGCATGATCCTGACGTCCTGAGACCTGAATTTTGTAGAACCAGAACAAACCTGATATGATATGTGTTGAAGAATATAAAAATTAAATTGCTTTGATCTGTTATATAGCAAAAATTATAAAAACAGCTAAAAAATATTTGAACTAATTTTTTAAAAGAATGATAGGTGGCGCCATCTTTTGTCACGCCTTTTATTTCTCATTAACTGATTAAGTCGATTTGTAAACGAGTTCTCGTTGTTCCACAATTTGACGTGAGAGTGGCAACTAGGGATTAGAGAGAGCATAGCTCCCAGGGTAGGCCGCCAGCTTTTGAACAGTGGAGAAGGGCTTTATCAACCCTGGAGCTTATATAGCATACTAAAGAAAAACGGGAAATTTATTCTTAACGGTAACCAATTGAATCAAACTCAGATCCAGTTAAAATATCTATAATTCCTTTCCCTAATATCCGCACCTTTCTCGGTTGGTTCCAAACTTGTTAACAAATCCCTTGATTTATCTGTCAGTTTATAAATTGTATCAACCGTTATTATAAGGACTCCCCCTACAATACTAGCAGGAAGCCTTGAGCTCTTGAGGCCACAAAGTGTCAAATGTGAGAAGATTTTACTTTTCTAATAGACTTCCTAAGTCCTGACGTCACAACTAGGCGGAGCATAGCGAACTTTTCCAAACAAATCGATTTTACATGTTAAAACGCCATAAGAAATTATTTATATATTTATTGTAATGTGCTTGCATTGCTAATAAGGACATTCGCGTACATTTTTGATTTGGTGTCAGTTAGTTGTTACATATTTTGAAAAAAATCTCCATTGGTAGGTAACGTTTTTAATGAAAATTCAAGAGTTGTTATGTTTGTTAAGGTTATGTTATAGCTCCCAGGGTTGGCCGCCAGCTTTTAAACAGTGAAGGAGGGTGTGGGTAAGATGGAGGGTAGAGCGCCACCCGCTTCATCAACCCTGGAGCTTATATAGCATACTAAACAAAAACGGAAAATTTATTCTAAACGTTAAGCAATTGAATCAATCTCAGATCCAGTTGAAATATCTATAATTCCTTTCCCTAACATTCACACTTTTCTCAGTTGGTTCCAAACTTGTTAACAAACCCCTTGATTTATCTGTCAGGCTATAAATTGTATCAACCGTTATTATAAGGACTCCTCCTACAATACTATCAGGAAGCCTCGAGCTCCTGAGGTCACAACGTGTCAAATGTGAAAAGATTTTACTTTTCTAATAGACTTCCTAAGTCCTGACATCACAACTAGGCGGAGCTTAACGAACTTTTCCAAACAAATCGATTTTACATGTTAAAACGCCATAAGAAATTATTTATATATTTATTGTAATCTGCTTGCATTGCTAATAAGGACATTCGCGTACATTTTTGATTTGGTTTCAGTTAGTTTTTACATATTTTGAAAAAAATCTCCATTGGTAGGTAAAGTTTTTAATGAAAATTCAAGAGTTGTTATGTTTGTTGAGGTTATTTTATTTTTTCAATTGAAATATAGTTACTTAACATCTATTGTTTCAGGTATAGAATGGCTTCAAAACATGTTTTGAAGCTATCCTCTATTAATGATTTACTCGACAATGATAATAAAATTATGAAAAAGGCTGAAAATGCCTTGGAATCGAATCATGTGGAAAGTATGCAGTTTGATACTGAGTTGATGATGATAAGAGGAGAAGTTCATGCATGCATGAAAGATAAACTCTATCATGTTGAAGTGAGTCGTATGTCATGTATAAGTTTTCCATTTTTACCGAACAGTATCTTTGTTGCAGATCACACTGAATAAATCTGAAGATATCATATCTGCAAATTGTGCTTGTCCTAAGGGAATAAAATGTCATCATATCGCCACATTAGCTCTTTTTGGACACTACGATATATCTGTGACGGACAAGGAATATGATCCACTGTCGGCAGAAAACTTATCGCTGCTAGAAGATTTTTCATATAAAACAGTACCTGCCAAAACCTACACACAATCTCATATCAGCTGAAACTTGACTCAGTATATAAAATTATACCCAGATAATTATGTTGAGATAAAGTGTATTAGATATATGTAATAAATATTCAGAATGTTCAATATTTCTGTAATAGTATTGAATATAGTAAATGATGGGGACAAGCTCAAAATAATGGAAACCAAATCGATCAGTTGTAATAGATAGTATTCATTTTTTTATGGCCACTACTGTAAATAGTGAATAAAATTCAAAGAATTCAATCAGTGAAATCATATATTTAATCACCAAAGGAATCAAAAGTATCTATGTGGAAATGATATCATTTACAGATTTAAAATGGCAAGAGTATCTGTTTCAGATATTTGTGAAGGCCAATGATATAAATTATATTACACCTATAGCACAAATGTTTCAATTCTAAGGGGACTGTTATGAACCCAGGCTCCCCAAGGAAAAGAGGAGGATGTCTCTTCAATACTTGAGACGTTGCTGTTTTGAAGTTATACTTTACAATTGTGTGGTACAAATAAGCCTTTTCAGTTATAATTTCACATTGGCAGGAGCATTTTCTACCTACTTATATCAAACAGCGACCCGTAAGTAATTATTTCTCAGTTATATTACCTTCTGAAGTATTTGTTAGGTTATGCATTGAATATTTCTATCATTATTAAGTTTTCATTTTACGTTTAAGAATTTATAAAACAAGATCTTCAAAAAATTTGTGTTGAAACAGCATTTAGTATGTTATTTTCCTTTTGTTTCAGATTTCTGAACTGCAGTAAACATGGTTACGTGTTTCGTTCCTGGTTGTAAACACTACAGTGAGCAAAGGAATTGTAATTTGTTTGGATTTCCTGCAGACCCAGCTGAGAGAAAAAAGTTGATTGATCTCATAAGGTACCTGATCAGCATACTCAATACATAGATGAAGCATTTTATTGTTAAATTAATTTGCAGGAGACAAGATCGAGAGCCATCAAAGCATTCATTAGTTTGCAGTTGTCACTTTGTTAATATGGATAAAAAAAATAGAACAACTTTATTTGAATTTAATGTGAAGGGAAAGTTAGACTTTAAATCTCTAGGAAAACGGTATGTTCACATTAATGAGAAAATATATTACTATTCTTGGATTCAATAACTTTGTTTTCAGTGAACGAACTGTCAAGGCAAGAGAGGTTGAGGTGGAAGTAACCAATATAAGTTCAGAAGCAGCAGGGACTTCACAAATATCTGAAACAGAGACTCTTGCCATTTTGAATCTGTAAATGGTATCATTTCCACATAGATACTTTTGATTCCTTTGGTGAATAAATATATGATTTCACTGATTGAATTCTTTGAATTTCATTCACTATTTACGGTAGTGGCCATAAAAAAATAAATACTATCTATTATAACTGATCGATTTGGTTTCCATTATTTTGAGCTTGTCCCCAACAGTTACTATATTCAATACTATCACAGAAATATTGAACATTCTAAATATTTATTACATATATCTAATACACTTTATCTTAACATGATTATCTGCGTATAATTTTATATACTGAGTCAAGTTTCAGCTGATATAAGATTGTGTGTAAGTTTTGGCAGGTACTGTTTTATATAAAAATCTTCTAGCAGCGATAAGTTTTCTGCCCATAGTGGATCATATTCCTTGTCCGTCACAGATATATCGTAGTGTCCTAAAAGAGCTAATGTGGCGATATGATGACATTTTATTCCTCTAGGACAAGCACAATCTGCAGATATGATATCTTCAGATTTATTCAATGTGATCTGCAACAAAGATACTGTTCGGTAAAAATGGAAAACTTATACATGACATACGACTCACTTCAACATGATAGAGTTTATCTTTCATGCATGCATGAACTTCTCCTCTTATCATCAAGTCAGCATCAAACTGCATACGTTCCACATGATTCGATTCCAAGGCATTTTCAGGCTTTTTCATCATTTTATTATCATTGTCGAGTAAATCATTTATAGAGGATAGCTTTAAAACATGTTTTGAAGCCATTCTATATCTGAAACGATAGATGTTAAGTAACTATATTTCAATTGAAAAAATAAAATAACCTCAACAAACATAACAACTCTTGAATTTTCATTAAAAACGTTACCTACCAATGGAGATTCTATTCAAAATATGTAACAACTAACTGGAACCAAAACAAAAATGTACGCGAATGTCCTTATTAGCAATGCAAGCAGATTACAATAAGTATATGAATAATTTCTTATGGCGTTTTAACATGTAAAATCGATTTGTTTGAAAAAGTATGCTAAGCTCCGCCTAGTTGTGACGTCAGGACTTGGGAAGTCTATTAGAAAAGTAAAATCTTTTCACATTTGACACTTTGTGGCCTCAGGTGCTCGAGGCTTCCTGATAGTATTGTAGGGGGAGTCTTTATAATAACGCTTGATACGATTTATAGCCTGACAGATAAATCAAGGGATTTGTTAACAAGTCTGGAACCAACTGAGAAAGGTGTAGATGTTAGGGAAAGGAATTATAGATATTTCCACTGGTTCTGAGTTTGATTCAAATGCTTAACGTTTAGAATAAAATTCCTGTTTTTGTTTAGTATGCTATATCAGCTCCAGGGTTGATGAAGCGGGTGGCGCTCTACCCTCCATCTTACCCACGCCCTTCTTCACTGTTCAAAAGCTGTCGGCCAACCCTGGGAGCTATAACATAACCTCAACAAACATAACAACTCTTGAATTTTCATTGAAAACGTTACCTACCAATGGAGATTTTTTTCAAAATATGTAACAACTAACTGACACCAAATCAAAAATGTACGCGAATGTCCTTATTAGCAATGCAAGCACATCACAATAAATATATAAATAATTTCTTATGGCGTTTTAACATGTAAAATCGATTTGTTTGGAAGAGTTCGCTAAGCTCCGCCTAGTTGTGACGTCAGGACTTAGGAAGTCTATCAGAAAAGTGAAATCTTCTCACATTTGACACTTTGTGGCCTCAAGAGCTCAAGGCTTCCTGCTAGTATTGTAGGGGGAGTCCTTATAATAACGGTTGATACAATTTATAAACTGACAGATAAATCAAGGGATTTGTTAACAAGTTTGGAACCAACTGAGAAAGGTGTGGATATTAGGGAAAGGAATTATAGATATTTTAACTGGATCTGAGTTTGATTCAATTGGTTACCGTTGAGAATGAATTTCCCGTTTTTCTTTAGTTTGCTATATAAGCGCCAGGGTTGATAAAGCCCTTCTTCACTGTTCAAAAGCTGGCGGCCTACCCTGGAAGCTATGCTCTCTCTAATCCCTAGTTGCCATTCTCACGCCAAATTGTGTAACAACGAGAACTCGTTTACAAATCGACTTAATCAGTTAATGAGAAATAAAAGGCGTGACAAAAGATGGCGCCACCTATCAGTCTTGTAAAAAATCAATTCAAATATTTTTTAGCAGTTTTTATAATTTTTGCTATATAACAGATCAAAGAAATTTAATTTTTATATTCTTCAACACATATCAAATCAGGTTTGTTCTGGTTCTACAAAATTCAGGTCCCAGGACGTCAGGATCATGCGCAGTTGATATATAGCGTTCTAATATATTGAGGAAAATTTCGGACGCCAATATATGCATATATATTCAATGATGACAAATTGTCAACTTCAACTTTCAGTTAAAGTAGTACTCACCATATGCACAGATATTCAATGACCAACAAATTCCCAACTTCGACTTTTCAGTGAAAGTAGTAATTTGTCATATAATGCACAGATATGCAATGACTAACAAATTCCCAACTTCGATTTTTTAGGCCCACTTGTATAGGTTCAGTTTAAACCACAAGTATTAGTTAAACTTTGGTTTAACGAATAAAGTTCGTTGTATAGGTGTTTGTGACTGCCATTCGGAGTTTAACTGTCAACTGATGGATGGAGGGGCAGTTAAACTACAAGCGTCGGTTAAACACATGTTCGGATTGAATACTGAGGTGTCAACTATTTGTGGTTACTTTATGTATTATAATCTATAAATATTTGACGCGTCCAGATATTTTCATGTTTTCATAATGGACATATTTGAAATATTTGAAGATATATTATTTTAAGAGGAAGATGAGATGGATGTTATAAATATTGTGGAAAACCCAAGAAGATCCCGACTTTTTCTACCGCGAATCGACACATCAATATAATCACTGTCAAAGTAGCCCTGCAAACCCGTAACAGCAATGCCCATGATCTCCTTTATATCAATGTAATGTGGGGAAAATTCCCTTTTACTCCCCCTGTTCTGTAAATTTCCTCTTTCTCTGCTGCAAATTTTTTCTTCGTGTTCTTTTTTACATTTTTCCACTTTGCCTTGAGGACTTTGGAGGTACGGGGTTCTTTCGTGTTCTTGCTTGTGTTAAATTCCAGGCACAATTTCTGCCAACATACCTCCTTTTCCCTCCATGTCACGGCGTCACTTTTCTTGGACTCCAGAATGTCCTTATGGATTTTCACCAGCCGTAATAGCTCCTCCACTTGCTGCTTGGAAAAATTGGATGACCTTCTGTTAGTGTAGTTCACGCAATCCATTTTATTACAGAGCCAGATTATGAACTTATGAAAAAATTGCATATGGCATTTACGACAATTACGTCAATGTACGACGGCAGGTCAATTTCAATTCACTTGTCAATGTTGTGTCTACGAGTCCTTAACTGGAAGATATACAAAAGATATTTCAGCATTTTGTCGGTTTAAACCTAAGTTCAAATATAAGCTTAAACCCAAGTTTAAACTGAACTATAAACGAGACCTATACAACTGGCCCTTAGTCAAAGTAGTCATTTGTCACATAATCTACTACTAGTACTGTTCGTATGAATAATGTAGCCCTGAAAAGGGCTGTTGTTGTTTTTTTTTGATCAGTAGGTCCACGGTTATTGTGTCACAGATTTGTTATTATTGCATATTATACATGTCGACACTCGCGTGAAGTTTGTTAGAGGTCTCTCGCAAGCATCGCACCAATTATGGAAACGGTGTTGTGGGTGATAAGTAACTATTGTTTCGTGACACTTCCTGAAGAAGATACATATGTTATAGTGATGATCAATTAATACTCATAACAGTGGAAAGAGATAACCATTTGCCAGACATGATATTGACAGTTGACAGTATCATTGTTTTATGTTATTGGTTATTGTTTTCGTCAGTTTTACAGTATTTTGCAGTCGAATATAGTACAAAAATAGGTTTTTTCAAAGCTAAACGTCTCTTGGCATCATTACTTTCAAAGTAAGTACAATACAATGTGTTTTATTCATAAATGTTCTTTAATATTTCCAACCTCACAATTGACATTTGTGACTATAATTTCGCATTACCGGGATATTATACAAGAGTAATTGGGAGTGTGGAAACAATAATGAAAGAAATAACATTAATTAAATCTATGAAGTCATGCCAAAACATGAACAATATATTTATACTCCTTTTCAGATTATGTCTGGAAGTATTCTTAATTCATAAACACAACAATTTGTGTTGAACTTGTGCGAATATTTTGAAAGGGAGAGAGCGCTTGAAGGACCTTTGTTACCATTTTCATCTGTTCAAGAGGTAACTATTAAAATGATAACTTTTCTCAACTGTATTTTAGAGAGTTGCAAATGCACTCAAAATATCTAAAAACGGTGTTCAACATCAAACAAAGAAATGAACACAAACCCATTCCATCAACTCCAGGAAAAAGTAGACATCGTATCAAAAAGAAAACATCTGATTTACCTGAAGGGCAGAAAATGGAAGTACGATATACTCTGTGCGATATGTATAAAGACAATAGAGTACATCTTCTTAGTACATGGTTGAGGAAAGACGGTACAAATTGACTGTTCAGATGTCTATATGATAAAAATGTTATTTCACGTGTTTTCTGTTTGAGTGTGTTGCGTCGGACTTCTAATTCTAGCTATACCATTGGTTAAATTTTGAAAAATGTAATTTTTAACCAATGAAATTAAGTGTATCGGTGCAGCACACTCTCAAAAAAAAGCAGATTTCATTCGATACACGTGACTTAGACGCGACACTGACTAGTGAGAAAAATTTCTAAACATTTATAACCCCCCATTTTCATCAGTCACAACTGTATCAGGAAAGGCCTTGGATGTATGATAGTTGGTTAACCAGTCAAACTTCATTGTCAAATATATTTTTCTTCAACATTTGAAGGTTCACTTGTATCTCGTATTCGAAGTGCAGTTATAATATCAATTCTCCTATTCTATGAATTTTGAAATGTACCTATATTAATTTGAATATTTTTTTCCAGAAAAACATCTTACCCTTCGATCTTTGAACGATGAGCTGAAAAATAAGGAAATTGTTTCTATGTGCAAATCGTCTTTAAATGTTTTACTGAAAGAGCTGGGATTTAAATTTGAAAAAGATGATAATCGAAGATCTTTGATTGAAAGACCTAATATCGTTTCACAATGAGCATTTTTTTTACGCAAATACCAGGAAAACCGAAGAAGTTTGAAACCACGAGGAGTGGTTTTCTTAGATGAAACATGGATTTATTCTAGAGGAAATAAAAGAAAGTCTTGGCAGGATAATAATGTAAAAAGTGTACTCACACCCGAAGGATATAGTGAACGATTTCTTGTTGTGCATGCTGGTTCTATGAAAGGGTTTTTTCCAGAAGCCAGTTCATTGTTCTGTTCAAAATCTTTGACCTTAAAATACCATGGAGAAATGAATAGTATATAGTATCCACCAAGTAGATTACTTTACAGTTACTTCCCAATTTGGAAGAACCATCTTTAATTATAATGGACAATGCACCATACCACAGTGAAATTTTGAATAAACAGCCTACCAGTTCTTCAAGAAAATCGGAAATTGCTAGTTGGTTATACGAAAACAACATTGATTTTGATGAAAAATTAACAAAACCAGAATTATTGCAATTGGCTAAGATATATATATATATATATATATATATATATATATATATATATATATATATATATATATATACATATATTATGGATGAACTGGTACGAGAACATGGACATGAAGTATTAAGATTACCACCTTACCACCCAGATTTTAATGTTATTGAAATAATTGGGGCTGATTGCAAAATCTACTATAACAAATATATTGGTAGAGATGGATACAGTGATGGAAAAGTATCAAGTATGTAGAATGAAGCGTTATAGAAGTGCAATGCTAAAACCTGAGCAAAATGTGTGAAACACACCGAATCACTCATAGAAAAATGGTATGAACGAGAAAAGCTTCTTTGTGCTATGGATATTACACCTATTATTATAAACATTGGTGAAAGTTCTGAATCTGAAAGTGATTAATATATTTTTTTTTCATAAATGGTAGGTGCATAATTGTACGTGCTCGCAATGCATACGTATATGTATAAATAAATTTTTAGTTGATGATGTGTTGAGTATTTCCTGACCAAATATATTTCAACTTGTGTTTATTTTTACTTCTTAGACATTCATTTGTGTCTCTGCATCCATGCATGGATGATTCAATGGAAGCTCGTTTGTTGAGCTTATTTTCAAGTAATATTTGATATAATTTGTGAGTAGTCAACCAACAGCATTAATAAGGAATTTATGTTGCCTACTTTGGTTAAAAATCATTTATTTGATATTAGGTTTTCTACCGACGGAAAGATGGCGCAACCTATCACTCTTTTGGAAATGTAGCGATTCGATAATTTTTTTATAAATTCTGTACCTCAGAGGTAAACTATCGTAACTGAAATTTTTCAAATTTTACAGGAGAGCAGTTGTAACTCAAGTTACTTGAGTTTACACATATCATATCATAACATATACATTAAAGTCACATTGGCTAGCACGCCCTTCATTAGCTGTGCGGATAACGACAAAACTCTCCACTCAAGAATATACTCCACTCAAGAATATACTCCCCAAAATCGAGAATTTTTTAGTTACGACAGTTCACCTCCCAGGTACAGAATTTAATACAATTTTTACGTAGATATTATAGTTCAGGAATTGCAAAGTTGCGAAATTCTAGAAAAATCGAGCAATTGAATTGAATATTTCAAGTAACACTTTTTATGGGATTTTCACTGAATATTTTGCAAAACCGAAGCATTTGTATAACTGTTTACTGTATAGTATACTTTTCTCTGACGTGTTCATACTAGATATATTTTTAAAGTGGTCATAATCATTATTGGTTTCTAACTATGAAAAAAAACTACTTGCAGTTTCTACTATTCAAACTGACACTTGATCCATTATAACGTTATTTCCATATTTCAAGCTCTTCAACTTCTAAATACAGTGACTAGTTTTTATTCAGTTATTTTGTTCAAATGAAGAAGCATATTATTTCCAAATTACTTCAAGACCTTCACAACCGTACGGAAGTGAACACCAATGCTTTTACACACTTTAGCGATCACGGTCTTCAACCTCAGTTATTAGATGGCACAACTATATTTCCAGCTAATGCTTGTCCTCTTATATTTTGAGAATGTATTGAAATACTCTTGGGAAACCATATACACATAATAAATCATAAACATATATACCTGGCCTGCCTGATGTCACAGCCAAGCCTAGCTCTTAGCTGGACGCGCTAACAGAAGTACACACCGATGAATACGCATTACTCAGCCACACGTCGTGGAGTAAACGTCACGTTCTCCTATCGTTAAACAGTTGCTGCCGTTACGTCACACCACTAACTTGGTGGGCTCACACCGATGGAACATTCATTACTTTGTGGATCGTTGAAAGAGAGGGCGTTACCAACTTTTTCCAAACGGAAAGGGGGTTTTTAAAAATTGATTCATTTGTCTATTCTGTATTACTTTTGGGATTTCGAATTGATTCGATTGTCTATTCAACACTGTATTACTTTTGGAAACAGCAGTTTCACATACGTTTTATGACAATGCAAACAAAATTTTGGAAGAAATATACTCAAGACGAATTCATCTCAATGCGCTCTCACATACTGAATGATGGCGTTCACGATCACAACTCGTTATGCAGACGTGTGTTTATCCTGTATAAACTGGTACACGTGTGTTTATTCTGTATAAACTGGTACAGAGTACATTTGAACGATAATGTCCAATCTTAACTTTCTCGAATATGTCAAATCCAAAACACTACTTCAATGTCGCCTTGTCTGCATGTAAATACTTATGAAAAGTCACCTTGTCGATATCGTGTGACGTATGTAGAGATCATTTCAATGTTGAAAGTGTAGTATGTAGTCGTACTAACTTGGTAGGCTCACACCGATGGAACATTCATTACTTGGTGGATCTTTGAAGTATGCAGACGTATGTTTGTACATAGACAAGCACATGATCATGTGACGTATGTAGAGGTCATTTCAATGTTAATGTGACCCGAGACAGACTAAAATCTCAAGGCCAACCCCCAAGGTTATGCGACTTTGAACATTGTTCGAAATAGCTGTGAAAATATGAAGTGTGAATGAAAGTCATTCAAAGTCAAATCTAAAACACTACCTGAAAGTCGCTTTAGCCTTATTACCTGGTGATGTACGTTGAGGGTGTGACGTAGATCAAGGTCGAAGCCAACTCGATGCGTCGAACACAGTCGCTTCCCCCCACCACCACAACCAATTCCAACTCGATGTGTTGACAGAAGGCGATACAAGTAAACGGTGGTCGTTGAAACTTCACGGTTTGCAGACGAGTACGCTCTCTGTCACGATGGATACCGTCCAAACTGGTGAAGAAGGACCGCTCATCAGTCGATGGATTTTCGTGGTATTCAGACATATGTTTATTCTGTACGAACAGGTACAGAGTACACATGAAGGACAATATCAAAACCTGACTTTACAATGTATGCAATCTAGTTCCCTAATCTCAAAGTTGAATTCCATGTTCAAGGTCATGAACATAAATGAAGGATGTAAACCCTGTACCGTGCATTCCCACACACCAACCAAATGTAATTACGTCACTATGTCATACACTCACACACACACACACACACAAAATCTCATATGAAAAAAAAATTCTGAACGATCCATGCACCAAACACTTCAAGGTCACATCGCCATGATGTTACTAAACAATAAAAAAGCAATTAATACGTCATAGTGGTGGGAGAGGCCCAGAACCGGCTGTATACCTCTACTAACTAGATCTACAAACTTTCCTTTTGATGGGAGTACTATGAGATGACGTTGTTAATGTGATAAATTTAGTGCGTTTTGAACTCGGCATACCACCCTGAGAATGTCTTTCCTCAAAAACGGCTCTAGATTACATGTTAATTCCTATTTTACTGCGCAATCCTGATATTTCATCATTATTAAATTGCGTCTGGATGTTTTGAATACAAAATTTCAATGCTCTATGCAATTATTTCGTTTCTATGAATGGAACCCTCAAATTTGTGCGTGTACATGCTCTGAAAATATATGCTGTTATTCGTAGCAATTTTTTTCACGTAGAAACACAGGTAGCGAAGTGGCAACAAATACAGTGACTTTAGTTTTCATCTCTGGTATTTCTGAAGGTTCATTTTTCATGTCCAGAGGCCAATACGATTCATTTTCTGCAAGCCAGGATGGTCCATTCCGCCATGATGGACCATTCCACCATAATGAATCTGAAATAAGAACCTCGTGTGTTGTACCTCTTGACAAGATATCAGCGGGATTATTTTCTCCTAGCATATGATGTCAATGCTGCGAAGCGACAGTTTAATAAATTTGTGCTATGCGATTTCCTTCAAAGATTTTCCACCTTGAGGGATCTGAACGTATCCATTATAAAGCGATTTTGAAATCCGTGAATGCAAGTATTGATTGAAATTTATGTCTATATGATCAAATATAATCATAGTATAGTGCGTTTCGTATAGGACCAATTATTGATATCAATTGTATAGGTGAATATATCTTTGTGGGACACCAAGGACTATGAAATGTTATACTTGTTCAAAATCAAATGTTGAATGTATACGAAATTCTTCCGCAAACCTATGCATCATTATACAAGAATTGGAAGACCACTTAGAAAGTGTGAAACCTCCTGATACGAACTATGACAGACTGATTACTGACATGTGATAAAACGTCTTATAAATGTCACTAGGAGTGCCAACTGTACTCTAGTTTATGACGTAAAATTAGCCGAAGTATTTTTTTGTCTATAACTTCTTCATTCGCAGACATATTGAAAATTTTTCCACATTTTGCTATTGGTACTTGATGTGGGCTATCAGAATATGTTCATGAAACTTTTATACAGGGTGTCATCTGATTTGGGCCACCCCATCTTTGAATTTTTAAATACGGTCCTATATTTTTGTTGTAGTTTTCGTATCGTCGACGTTCACTTCATACTGAGAAATTGAATTTTATTTTATATTTCGGGATGTTTCGGTAAGGTTTCGTCCTTACTTTACTTACTTTATCTCCACAGTCCTTACTTTATCTCCACAGCCAATCATAATTAAAATTTCGATCCTAGGGTTTCTGTTACTTTCATTGCCAGATTATAAGTGATTTAAATATTTTTCTAGAAATAATGTCAACCGCTTCAATGATACTTCACTTCAATGACATTGACTAATCTCAAGTAGAGTGTAGGACTTTTATCACCATTTCTTTTTTCTAATCAACAAAAACAATAGCATTATTTGGTTCAAAGAATTACTATTATTTGTAATTCCAGTCTTCTGAATACATAATTTCGGTTGACCCTGTATTAATACATATTGAAATCATTAAACCGTTGAATAGACGACTAGTAGACCTTTTGAATGGGGTGCCATATGACCCCTGTTTGCATTTAAAAAAATTGTCGATTACGTCATCACGCCAACACTGGTGACAAACGTCTTTCATATGAATATCATGAGATGGGCCGTCAAAAATTAAAGTTGACTTGTTTTTGGATTTCTTCCGAAAGACGCTCCTTTTGTGAATATCGAATTTGCATCGTACTGTATATGTATATATATATATATATATATATATATATATATATATATATATAATATATATTATATATATATATATATATATATATTACAATGTAGGTTTTCACGGATGGTAGAATATGATGTGTTGTTTTACCGGGTGTTCATCCGTTGTGTACTATTCGATAGTTACACCTCTCGAAGCGAAGCAGTAACTCGTCTTGATAATGCCATCTGAGATGATGGCGAAACGTCGACTATATATATATATATATTAGCTGCGTTAACGCAAGCGAAACATAAGTGGAACCACCTATTGGTGTGACACCCAAGTCAACTTGCCAAGTTTTATGTCAGTGTTAGTGCTTTGACCAATCAACCGACAACTGCAGTAGCAGAAATTTGGGAAGCTAACCTGAAATGTCTTCGGAAAACGAATCCACATGTTTCTAGAAATGATATGAAATCTAGAAAGGTTAATGCACTTCAAGCTGCTGGAAAATAATTCATTTTTTGATTTTCATGGAATTATTTTCCAGCAGCTTGACTGCATTAACCTTTCATATATATATATATATATATATATATATATATATATATATATATATATATATATATATATATATATATATATATATATATATATATATATATATATATATATATATATATATATATATATATATATATATATATATATATAGACACGAAAGACGTGTCTATGGTTTGCCACTTTCATGAGTGCTATGTCCGATATTAACTTCTCTTTCCATATATAGAGACACTCAATAACTTTCCTATTTGTACTCGTGTGGAAAGTCGATCGGAGCAACGAGTCTTGATAAAAATGTAGTTCTACTCGACGACATCAAACCCGCTCGTCCACCATTATTTGAAATGAATAATTGTCAAAGCAGAAATAATAATGATAACGTTAATTCAACAACATTTATAACAGGAATAATATAAAGTATGCTAAAATGAAGTCGTAAACAAAAAGTTCTGAAGATTCGTGGTGTTTTTAAACTAACAAGCTACTCTGCTATGAAATATCGAATTCATTCCATATTTTCTATGTACATAATACGTGTGGAATAATCACGTTTCGTGTTGATCAGTTATCTGAATCTCATGAAACTCAACATTCGAATGTTTCAAATTCTTCTTCACAGCTAAACTGTTGAGGAGTTTCACTGATAATTATAATTTTATGGGAGAAATTCTTTAACACGAATCTAAATTTAGCTGAAAAAACGCACATCGGAAAAATATTTACTATACTAATAAAAAGCAAACGAATGAACTACAAAAACGGCTGCACATGATCAGGTGAAAAATATCCAGGGAATAATTATGTTCCATTTCTTTCACAGATGTTGACGAAAAAACCTTTTAGAAAGTTTTGATAAAAAATGAGAAACTGGAATGCGATTTTGTTTTGTTGAGTGGTGCGTTGTCATATGACTATCATTGTATTGTCAATATTCTATAGGATATTTTGAATTTTTTTGATATGGCCGAACAGTTTACATTCAATGAATATGCAGATATGCATGTATTTTATGGACGAGCATTTTGTAATGCTGCAGAAGCTCGTCGTCTGTATTCCGAGCATTTTCCCAATCGAACGGTACCGTCAAGAGAAACATTCGAGCGTGTCGATCGCAGCTTGAGGGAGACAGGTATGTAATAATTGATAATTAATTTGAGCACGTTGTTTTATTTCGATATTATTGTAGGTACAGTTTTGCCAAAACGAGGTGGTGAGGGCGCCCCTAGGACTGTACGTACCGTTGTATTGAAGGAAAATATTTTGGAAGCCGTCGCTGATGATTCTTCAATGAGCATCAGAAATCTATCAGAACAGTTCCATACATCCAAGTCCACTATTCATAGAATAATTAGGGAACAACTGCTCCACCCATTTCACATCCAGAAGGTACATGCCATGACACCTCAAGATTTTCCAGCACGACTGGAATATGCCAATTGGTTCATGGATAGGCAAAGAGAGGATATGACTTTTATTAATCGAGTTTTATTCACTGATGAAGCAGGTTTCAGTAGAGATGGAGTTATCAACTCTCATAATCTCCATATATGGGCCGAAGAAAATCCCCATGGGATATTGCAAACCAAACACCAACGGAAATTCAACGTGAATGTTTGGGCTGGTATCATAGGAAACCATCTTATAGGACCATTCGTTCTACAGGACCGATTGAATGGAGAACGTTATTTGGAGTTCATTCAGAACGATTTGAATGGCTTTTGGAACATGTTCGATTGCAAACCCGAAGAGATATGTGGTTTATGCATGATGGCGCTCCTCCTCATTTTAGTTTGATTGTGTTTCACGCACAATCAAACCAATTTTCCACAATAGATGGATTGGTAGAGGTGGGCCATATTCATGGCCATCGCGGTGTCCGGATTTAAATCCATTGGATTTCTTTCTGTGGGGGCATCTAAAAAGCCTTGTTTACGCTACACCTATTCACACAAGAGATGCATTGTTGAATAGAATAACATTACATTGTGAAGCCATACGAAACGACCCTGGAATGCTATTTCAAGTACAGAGAGGGTGTCTTCGCAGACTAAGAAAATGTATAGAGAGAGAAGGTGGTCATATCGAGCAGTTTCTGTAGTGGATTTTTCATTTCTGTTTGCTCTTGAGGCTCTTGAGTTTCGTTAGTTAAACGTATTTGAATTATAAAAATTCGTTATGAACATTTTACCTATCATTTCCATTTTCCTTCAAAACTAATATTTTCGAATAATGGTAGACATCTCAGGATAAATGTTGTTGAATTAACGTTATCACTATTATTTCTGCTTTGATAATTATTCATTTCAAATAATGGTGGACGAGCGGGTTTGATGTCGTCGAGTGAAACTACATTTTTATCAAGACTCGTTGCTCCGATCGACTTTCCACACGAGTACTTTTATTCATAAAATTGTCCAAGTAACCTTAATTTGTTGAAAAATATTGAAAAATATCTGTCATTTCAAAGTTTTGGGGTGTGGACCATCGGGGGTAGTCCGTTCCTGACTTTGTAGCAAAACAACTGACTCCTGCATGAAAGCTCATCGAAGGAATTCATTTGTTTAGTCAATTACCAAAATTTGGATGATTTTGAATATTCACTTGAAAAGTTATCAAAGAAAAACATTTTTCATTTTGTAACTTCGAGGGCCCGTTACTTGGTAACGAAGGATTTTAGGAAAAAAAGTTATATGAAGTACTGGTGATATTTTGACCCCATCTATACATTGCAGAGAGGAAAAGAGGAAGTCCAGGGACACTCTGTATATATATATATATATATATAAATCAATATATTAATATTGATTTATATCATACACACTCGTTAATATTTATATCTCTGTATATATATATATATATATATATATATATATATATATATATATATATATATATATATATATATATATATATATATATATATATATTGCCTATTGCCTGTTGGGCATCGTCAGTACCGGCAGTTGTTTACCGGTGGCTCTTAAATTGAAATCAATACGGGAATGATCAAAGAGTACTTATCTATTCATTTTTTGATTTTCATGGAATTATTTTCCAGCAGCTTGACTGCATTAACCTTTCTAGATTTCATATACAGTGTGACCCATTTAAAATGGAACCACCCCTGTAGAATGTGCATTTTTCAATCAATCTCAATTTTTTTTATTGAAATATTAAGCATGAAAAACTGTATCTTGACATTAACTTTCACAAATTTAGTTTCATTTCCAAGGCACTCTATGGTTTTTTTTGTTTGTCAAAAACGGCAAAAGTTTATTAGGCAATTTTTGTTTTCAAATTTGACTACACCACTGGATTCGTAGTCGTTATAAATCAAAACTGTCAAATTTTCATTGAAAAATATTTGTTAACAACGAAGTTACAACAACTTCAATTTTGGAAACAAAGTATTTGTTTGTAATTTTTATTCAGATTATAGACATATTTGAGATCTAACAACACTGTCATCACCAAGTAGAACACCAGTGAATTTGTACAGTGAAAATCCGAAGTCAACAGCTCAATGCATTCTACAGTTATAACTCCTGAAAATATGGTAATGTGAGAGATTTGTGGTGCAAGCGTTTTGTAATAAAAATCTGACTAGGCCACTGGATTTGTGAATAATATTCCCTTAAAATCATTCATTTGAGTGTAGGTTACGAGAAGTGAAAATTAAAATAAAAATTGAATAATTGAATAACAGAAAATTAAAAGTTCATTTTCAAGTTACGCAGTAGCAGACCAAGCTCAGAATCTCATGTCATGGGATCTCCCAATTGCGCTTTTACCAAATCTTGATAGAATCTTGAAGTATTAATGGTCATACTTGTAAGCTTTTTGGAAGTTTCCCAATAATAAATAATAGTACTTTTGTAACAGCGCACCTGGAAAATCACATTTTATGAGATTCTGAACTTACTCTACCTTCTTCTATAGCTGATGAAAACAAAATGTATACAAACAAGTTTCAAAGTATTTATTCAACAATTAATTGCCATTAAGAAAAAACTGATACTAAAAGAAACATTGATTTAAAACTAAACATTCAAATTTTTGTGGCTTCTACCAAACCTCCATTAAGTTCAATACATTTATCGTATCTCTTCCGAATATTGTTTACACTATTTCTTATTTGTTGAACTGTAATTTCGGCACAAGCTTGTCGTATCCTTTGCATGAGTTCAGCTCGATTCGTTGGTCTTGTTCTGTATACTTTTTGTGTCAGAATACCCCACAGAAAAAAGTCTAATATTGTTAGATCAGGCGATCTAGGTGGCCATTCAATCAAGTCACTACCTCGTCCTATCCAATGATTTGGAAACTGGTTATTTAGCCACTCTTTAACAATCCTCGAATTGTGCACGGAACAGCCGTCGAGCTGAAAATATAAATTTACTTGTTCCGCAAGAGGCATTTCATCTATTTCGTCCGATAATTGGTTATTTAGAAATTCCAAAAAATTTTGCCCGTTTATGTTTCCATCAAAAAAATATGGACCTATTATTCTATTTTGTACTATACCACACCAAACGTTAACTTTTTCGGAATATTGACTTTTACAATTTATGATCCAGTGCGGATTTTCCGTAGCCCAATACCGAGCATTTTGCGATGAAACTTGGTGCTGAAAGAAGCTTCATCACTAAACATTATGCAGTTTAAAAAATTTCTTGTATTCAAGTACTCGCCTTGTGCCCACAAACAAAATTCCATACGTTTCACTTCATCACCTGCCTTTAAAGAGTGAAGAAATTTAGGTGTAAATGCTCTCATTTTGTTTTGTTTAAGACATCGTCGAATAGTCTCTCTCGGTAAGTTTAAATCCAAACTGGCGACTCGTAAACTTCTGTTTGGGTGGTTTCTAAAATAATCTAAAACAGCACCTTCGTTTAAATTTCTTCTTCGGTGATTATTTTTTAAAATATGTTTGCTGACTGCACCGGTTTCTTTAAATGTTTTGTTAATTTTACTGACGGTGCTTCTGTCAATGGGAAGTCGATTTGGATGTCTGTTATTAAATATCCTAGCTGCTTCTCTTTCACTATGATAATTGTCCCCAGAAATTCTCACAATTTCAATTCTTTCTTCTAATGATAATTGCAAAGCCATTATTAAATGCACGTAACTAACAACTATTATTTTATTTATGATTAACTGTCAAAATCACAGCCTACTGTTGATTTATTATAAAACCTTTGCATAATGAGTTCAGCTTCCTCAAATTATTGATATCTCCTCTAAAAGATTGTTTTAGCTGAGTTATGAAGAATTTACAGGAAACAATTTTTGTCCTGCTCTCTGTTTTATTATTGAATAAATGATTTCCATGCTTTAAATCAATTTGATTTTAGCGGCTATGCGGAAGAATGTACTAAGTACTGCATAACTTGAAAATGAATTTTTAATTTTCTGTTATTCTAGAATAAACTTCTCGTAACCTACACTCAAATGAATGATTTTAAGGGAATATTATCCACAAATCCAGTGGCGTAGTCAGATTTTTATTACAAAACGCTTGCACCACAAATCTCTCACATTACCATATTTTCAGGAGTTATAACTGTAGAACGCATTGAGCTGTTGACTTCGGAGTTTCACTGTACAAATTCACTGGTGTTCTACTTGGTGATGACAGTGTTGTCAGATCTCAAATATGTCTATAATCTGAATAAAAATTACAAACAAATACTTTGTTTCCAAAATTGAAGTTGTTGTAACTTCGTTGTTAACAAATATTTTTTAATGAAAATTTGACAGTTTTGATTTATAACGACTACGAATCCAGTGGTGTAGTCAAATTTGGAAACAAAAATTGCCTAATAAACTTTTGCCGTTTTTGACAAACAAAAAAAACCATAGAGTGCCTTGGAAATGAAACTAAAATTGTGAAAGTTAGTGTCAAGATACAGTTTTTCATGCTTGATATTTCAATAAAAAAAAATTGAGATTGATTGAAAAATGCACGTTCTACAGGGGTGGTTCCATTTTAAATGGGTCACACTGTATATATACATATATATATATATATATATATATATATATATATATATATATATATATATATATATCATATATATTGTGTATATATATAATGTGTATATATATATATTGTGACATAAATTTCACTTATATATACACACAGCGATCGGCTGTTCTTCGTCTGGCGGCATTGGGCATGGGTTCAAGTCTGAACTAAATATCGTCTGATAGCACAAAAAAAATATTAGGCGCCACTAGAATTTGATTTTATGAAACCCAGAAAACAAAATATTGAGAATGACAGAGCCTTATGAAATTAAAGTCAAAATCTACAACAATATTTTATCACCACTATAATTTTTGTTTATGGCGTAGAATGATGATAAGATACAATGAGTTATATACAAAATCTGGGACACTACCCAAGATAATTATGAACGAATATGTTTTGTCCATTACATGTATGATGAATAAAACTAATAGAATTTTATACCTTTCAAAGAGCTTCAGAATCAGCTCTGCCTTAGACAGTATTTTGGTGATGGTGAACGTGTATGGTGGATGTGCCAAACAGGGTGCCTGGTGGATTTACTTCCAGAAGAAGTGAAGACTAGATTCAAACACATCAGCTGATATTGGTGAAATCAAATATGTCTTGCAATGTAACCTGCTTTCTGAACACTTCAATAGAACTATACATCGGACCTGGGATACATCTACAGAGTTTGGGTCACTGCTACGGTTGAAAGTACTGATACGGTACAATTACAACAGGAAGCTGTTGAACAGGACCTTGTGGTACCCGAGCTGAACTTCTTGAGATCAGACTCGAAAAAGGAAACTCCAGGAATGGATTATTTCTTCTCAAATTATAGTGAGTAAAGATCATCAAGCCCCAACGGAAAATCTCTGTGAAATAGGCTTAGTTACAACCAATTTCAACATATAAAAAAAGGTAAAATGGCGAAGGGAAATTACATACCTATCGGGTTCAGAAGATAAACTTGCTCTCAACAGAAACAAACTAAACACCAAAATCACAATTTGTGTGAGCATATCCTCATCGCGGAAGAAAAATTTCACAAAGGAAACCAGTGCTTATGAGTCATCACTCTGAAGTCACACCGGCCATCCAAAAAAGAGGACCTTCTTTTTTCATTTCAAAAAAACTTCTTTAAAATCAACCTACAGCGCATTCTGACTGGCACACATTCTGAGTCTGTTTTTCACGTCAAAACGGTGACGTCAGACAAAGTACCTTGAGTTTCATTATTTTCGGACAGGTTAAGATTTGAACTGGAAATAATAAAATTTATATATATACATACATATATATGGATGTTTGGATGTTTTTAAATGACGAAAACTGCAATGCCAAGAACTTCTACCTAATGTCAAAAGAACTACTAGAAGAAAAGAGTATTTATTTCGATCCGCCAGATGGCATGTCTAGAGATTCACGTTTCGTAGCGTTGAATAAACAACGAACGCACCGAGTGTGGAAGGATGATGAGAACAGAACACATTAACCGATCTGCTCTCGGAACATGATAGAAAATATCCTTCAGCTGATTGAAAGTTAAAGGTCGACATCCAATTTTTTATTTTCTGATGACAGATGAAATTATTCAAGTTCACCACCAGCGCAAATAGACGATCCAAGGCTTGAAAATACATAAATATAACGATGAAAATATATACAGATATATCAATGCATGATAACTAAAGTGATTATACTCTTCAGTAACAGGTGAGTGAATGTAACAATATATAGTACAATTTCATAATAGAATTACTTATACACATCACGTAAAATTGTCTCTTTTGATTTACAGGAATCCTACTAGTAGTGTAATCTGTAGAAGACAGCATTTATGAAACTTTTGTGTGCTCTCCCTGATAGAGTACATCTATATGACATCTTAAAGGTAGGTAAGAAACATAATAAATATTCTACAACACCACCAATTCCTTTTCAGAGATCGATGAGGCATTATTACGGTCCACATATGAAAAACATGAACACCCGGTTATCTATATGATGTGAATTTATCCTTTGAATAAAAAATATTAGTATAACTCGCTTTAGTTCATGATTAAGTACTGTAAGTTGAATATGGTTCGAATTGACGAAGTGAAACCTAAGCTACACCTTGCAAGAAATAGCATTTGATAAGGATGGCATAATGCATGGCAAAAGAAAATGCTATACACCCCCTTCCAAGAAAAATTTGTTTATCTGGATAGACCAATTTCAAATACTTGAGGGTATAATTTTTTTTGTATAGTAAAAATAAAAAACCAAAATATTCAATTCCTATCATACTACTTACTTTATAAATATATAAATATTATATATATATATATATATATATATATATATATATATATATATATATATATATATCAAAAATGAAACAATTCGTGGACACAAAACTCCAAAAAAGGGGGGCAAACCGCGGACACGAGTTTCTGGCTATTGGCCTCATCAGCGCGGTGCAGCCAAGTGTAAAGATTGGCAACACTTGTTTGCCGAAAGCAGGAAACAACACGGTTGGCTTCTGTTGTTTACTCCGTGCGAATGTGTTGTTTCCTGCTTTCGGCAAACAAGTGTTGCCAATCTTTACACTGGGCTGCACCGCGCTGATGAGGCCAATAGCCAGAAACACGTGTCCGCGGTTTGCCCCCTTTTTTGGAGTGTTGTGTCCACGAATTGTTTCATTTTTGATTTGTATCATGCACACTCGATAAAATCTCTATTTGTATATTTATATATATATATATATATATATATATATATATATATATATATATATATATATATATATATATTATATATATATATATATATATATATATATATATATATATATATATATATATATATATATATATCTATATATATATTTTACGAATGATGCAACTGATTTTCCTTCATTTTCAGTATTTTAATATGAAATTTCAAAAAAGGATTTGAAGCTTTATATCTTCTATCAGTTATGTGCGAGCGCTTTCGACAGCTGCATTGATATATCTGTATATATTTTCATCGTTATATTTATGTATTTTCAAGCCTTGGATCGTCTATTTGCGCTGGTGGTGAACTTGAATAATTTCATCTGTCATCAGAAAATAAAAAATTGGATGTCGACCTCTAACTTTCAATCAGCTGAAGGATATTTTCTATCATGTTCCGAGAGCAGATCGGTTAATGTGTTCTGTTCTTATCATCCTTTCACACTCGGTGCGTTCGTTGTTTATTCAACGCTACGAAACGTGAATCTCTAGACATGCCATCTGGCGGATCGAAAAAAATACTCTTTTCTTCTAGTAGTCCTTTTGACATTAGGTAGAAGTTCTTGGCATTGCAGTTTTCGTCATTTAAAAACATCCAAACATCCATATATATGTATATATATAAATTTTATCATTTCCAGTTCAAATCTTAACCTGTCCGAAAATAATGAAACTCAAGGTACTTTGTCTGACGTCACCGTTTTGACGTGAAAAACAGACTCAGAATGTGTGCCAGTCAGAATGCGCTGTAGGTTGATTTTTAAGAAGTTTTTTTGAAATGAAAAAAGAAGGTCCTCTTTTTTTGGATGGCCGGCGTGACTTCAGAGTGATGACTCATAAGCACTGGTTTCCTTTGAAATTTTCTTTCGCGATGAGGATATGCTTACACAAATTGTGATTTTGGTGTTTAGTTTGTTTCTGTTGAGAGCAAGTTTATCTTCTGAACCCGATATGTATGTAATTTCCCTTCGCCATTTTGCCTTTTTTTGTATGTTGAAATTGGTTGTAACTAAGCCTATTTCACAGAGATTTTCCGTTGGGGCTTGATGATCTTTACTCACTATAATTTGAGAAGAAATAATCCATTCCTGGAGTTTCCTCTTTCGAGTCTGATCTCAAGAAGTTCAGCTCGGGTACCACAAGGTCCTGTTCAACAGCTTCCTGTTGTAATTGTACCGTATCAGTACTTTCAACCGTAGCAGTGACCCAAACTCTGTAGATGTATCCCAGGTCCGATGTATATTTCTATTGAAGTGTTCAAAAAGCAGGTTGCATTGCAAGACATATTTGATTTCACCAATATTAGCTGATGTGTTTGAATCTAGTCTTCACTTCTTCTGGAAGTAAATCCACCAGGCACCCTGTTTGGCACATCCACCATACACGTTCACCATCACCAAAATACCGTCTAAGGCAGAGCTGATTCTGAAGCTCTTTGAAAGGTATAAAATTCTATTATTTTTATTCATCATACATGTAATGGACAAAACATATTCGTTCATAATTATCTTGGGTAGTGTCCCAGATTTTGTATATAACTCATTGTATCTTATCATCATTCTACGCCATAAACAAAAATTATAGTGGTGATAAATTATTGTTGTAGATTTTGACTTTAATTTCATAAGGCTCTGTCATTCTCAATATTTTGTTTTCTGGGTTTCATGAAATCAAATTCTAGTGGCGCCTAATATTTTTTTTGTGCTATCAGACGATATTTAGTTCAGACTTGAACCCATGCCCAATGCCGCCAGACGAAGAACAGCCGATCGCTGTGTGTATATATAAGTAAAATTTATGTCACAATATATATATATATATGTATATATATATATATATATATATATATATATATATATATATATATATATATATATATATATATATATATATATATATATATATATATATGAAATCTAGAAAGGTTAATGCAGTCGAGCTGCTGGAAAATTATTCCATGAAAATCAAAAAATGAATAGATAAGTACTCTTTGATCATTCCCGTATTGATTTCAATTTAAGAGCCACCGGTAAACAACTGCCGGTACTGACGATGCCCAACAGGCAATATATATATATATATATATATATATATATAATATAATATATATATATATATATATATATATATATATATAAATATATATATATATATATATATATATATATTATATATGTATATATATATATATATATATACAGAAATATAAATATTAACGAGTGTGTATGATATAAATCAATATTAATATATTGATTTATATCATATATCATTGAGTCAAATATCATTGAGTGTCCCTGGACTTCTTCTTTTTTCTCTCTGCAATGTATAGATGGGGTCAAAATATCACCAGTACTTCATATACCTTTTTTCCTAAAATCCTTCGTTACCAAGTAACGGGCCCTCGAAGTTACAAAATGAAAAATGTTTTTCTTTGATAACTTTTCAAGTGAATATTCAAAATCATCCAAATTTTGGTAATTGACTAAACAAATGAATTCCTTCGATGAGCTTTCATGCAGGAGTCAGTTGTTTTGCTACAAAGTCAGGAACGGACTACCCCCGATGGTCCACACCCCAAAACTTTGAAATGACAGATATTTTTCAATATTTTTCAACAAATTGAGGTTACTTGGACAATTTTATGAATAAAAGTACTCGTGTGGAAAGTCGATCGGAGCAACGAGTCTTGATAAAAATGTAGTTTCACTCGAAGACATCAAACCCGCTCGTCCACCATTATTTGAAATGAATAATTATCAAAGCAGAAATAATAGTGATAACGTTAATTCAACAACATTTATCCTGAGATGTCTACCATTATTCGAAAATATTAGTTTTGAAGGAAAATGGAAATGATAGGTAAAATGTTCATAACGAATTTTTATAATGCAAACACGTTTAACTAACGAAACTCAAGAGCCTCAAGAGCAAACAGAAATGAAAAATCCGCTACAGAAACTGCTCGATATGACCACCTTCTCTCTCTATACATTTTCTTAGTCTGCGAAGACACCCTCTCTGTACTTGAAATAGCATTCCAGGGTCGTTTCGTATGGCTTCACAATGTAATGTTATTCTATTCAACAATGCATCTCTTGTGTGAATAGGTGTAGCGTAAACAAGGCTTTTTAGATGCCCCCACAGAAAGAAATCCAATGGATTTAAATCCGGAGACCGCGATGGCCATGAATATGGCCCACCTCTACCAATCCATCTATTGTGGAAAATGGTTTGATTGTGCGTGAAACACAATCAAACTAAAATGAGGAGGAGCGCCATCATGCATAAACCACATATCTCTTCGGGTTTGCAATCGAACATGTTCCAAAAGCTATTCAAATCGTTCTGGATGAACTCCAAATAACGTTCTCCATTCAATCGGTCCTGTAGAACGAATGGTCCTATAAGATGGTTTCCTATGATACCAGCCCAAACATTCACGTTGAATTTCCGTTGGTGTTTGGTTTGCAATATCCCATGGGGATTTTCTTCGGCCCATATATGGAGATTATGAGAGTTGATAACTCCATCTCTACTGAAACCTGCTTCATCAGTGAATAAAACTCGATTAATAAAAGTCATATCCTCTCTTTGCCTATCCATGAACCAATTGGCATATTCCAGTCGTGCTGGAAAATCTTGAGGTGTCATGGCATGTACCTTCTGGATGTGAAATGGGTGGAGCAGTTGTTCCCTAATTATTCTATGAATAGTGGACTTGGATGTATGGAACTGTTCTGATAGATTTCTGATGCTCATTGAAGAATCATCAGCGACGGCTTCCAAAATATTTTCCTCCAATACAACGGTACGTACAGTCCTAGGGGCGCCCTCACCACCTCGTTTTGGCAAAACTGTACCTACAATAATATCGAAATAAAACAACGTGCTCAAATTAATTATCAATTATTCCATACCTGTCTCCTCAAGCTGCGATCGACACGCTCGAATGTTTCTCTTGACGGTACCGTTCGATTGGGAAAATGCTCGGAATACAGACGACGAGCTTCTGCAGCATTACAAAATGCTCATCCATAAAATACAAGCATATCTGCATATTCATTGAACGTAAACTGTTCGGCCATATCAAAAAATTCAAAATATCCTATAGAATATTGACAATACAATGATAGTCATATGACAACGCACCACTCAACAAAACAAAATCGCATTCCAGTTTCTCATTTTTTATCAAAACTTTCTAAAAGGTTTTTTTGTCAACATCTGTGAAAGAAATGGAACATAATTATTCCCCGGATATTTTTCACCTGATCATGTGCAGCCGTTTTTGTAGTTCATTCGTTTGCTTTTTATTAGTATAGTAAATATTTTTTCCGATGTGCGTTTTTTCAGCTAAATTTAGATTCGCGTTAAAAAATTTCTCCCATAAAATTATAATTATCAGTGAAACTTCTCAACAGTTTAGCTGTGAAGAAGAATGAAACATTCGAATGTTGAGTTTCATGAGATTCAGATAACTGATCAACACGAAACGTGATTTATCCACACGTATTATGTACATAGAAAATATGGAATGAATTCGATATTTCATAGTAGAGTAGCTGTTAGTTTAAAAACACACACGAATCTACAGAACTTTTTGTTTACGACTTCATTTTAGCATACTTTATATTATTCCTGTTATAAATGTTGTTGAATTAACGTTATCATTATTATTTCTGCTTTGATAATTATTCATTTCAAATAATGGTGGACGAGCGGGTTTGATGTCGTCGAGTAGAACTACATTTTATCAAGACTCGTTGCTCCGATCGACTTTCCACACGAGTACTTTTATTCATATAATTGTCCAAGTAACCCTATTTTGTTGAAAAATATTGAAAAATATCTGTCATTTCAAAGTTTTGGGGTGTGGACCATCGGGGTAGTCCGTTCCTGACTTTTGTAGCAAAACAACTGATTATATATATATATATATATATATATATATATATATATATATATATATATATATATATATATATATAATAATATATAAATATATTATATATATATATATATATATATATATATATATATATATATATATATAGGTATATATATATATAATATATATATATATATATATATATATTATATTATATGCTGCCAGACGAAGCCCGACAAATGTCAGCCCGAACACTAAACTGTTCTCGTTCGACATAAAAAACATGTACTTCAACATACCAGCAAACATCATATCGACAAAACCTACATTAACCAAATGGAACACAGTCTAAAGACAATATATAATCAAAATTATTTCGAATGTGAAGGGAAAATTTATAAACGAACAAATAGACTAGCGATGGGATCCCCACTAGCATTATATCCGAAATATACCTGCAAACCATAGATGAGAAAATCTTAACAATGATAAAAACACACGATGAAAAAGGAGAATGGTTCAGATATGTTGACGATGGATTGTACATATCACAAAACAATGATATAAGAATAGAACAAATAACAAAAGAAATTAACGAAATAGATCAAAAACTATGTTTCAGCATTGAGGAAGAACACAACTCAAAACTAAAACTACTTGGACATAACCTTAGGATATAACCACAACAAAACACAATTTCAATGGCACTATACAGGAACCCTACACAAACAAGCTCCACCATACCCGCAAGTTCAAACCACCCCACCATCACACAAAATGGCTGCCTATAACGCATTCATATATAGAATGTTAAGGATACCACTCAGCAATGAAGCCCGAAACAAAGAACGGAAGTCATATACCAAATAGCGAACGAAAACGGATACACCCAAAAGACAATAGATAAACTAGAAAAAAGAATCAAACAAAAAATACAGAACAAGATGAAGCCACCCCAACAGACAAAACAACACAATGATGGACAGCATTCACGTACGTAGGACACCAAACCAAAAAGCTAACAAACGTCTTCAAGCTACTGAACATCAACATCACATACAAGCCGAACACGAAGATAACACAAAAAATAAACAACTATGAAAAAGAAGATGACAAAGACCAAAACGGGATATACAGTATACCATGCTCGGACTGCAACTAATTCTATACCGGCCAAACCAAGAAAAAACTAATCCAAAGGTACAATGAGCACAAAAAGGCATACATAAATCTAATAGTATATAAATGAAACCTCGCAACACACGCCATACAAAACAAACATAATTTCCCCCCACCAGAGAACATAAAACTCAATAAACAAGTCAACAAGGAAACCGCATGGACATTTGGGAAAACTTGAACATCCATAAGGTAAAACATATTACGGCACAAAATAGTTCGCTTCCAATACCTGAACCCCTTCATTCTATCTGGAGAGTACTCTCAGGTATGAAAGATACAGATGCTGTGAGATGCTATCATCCATTTTGAGAGCCTATCTGAGGAAATGTCACAGCACCACATTCTCAGATTATCGGGATAGTGTGAAGCAGTGTATGAAAATTATCGATGGCGGCATCTATTATAACTGAAGAAGATTAATCGTGAAACTAATTCTGGTTGCTAAACATCCAAATTCTATCCCAGCCAGAAGTGAGAGCTCATGATTGATGAGCAAAACTGCAAAAAATGGAAAAAATATATATTCAAAAGTTCACATTTCCAAAACTGTACAATTCTGAGCTTTGGCTGTGGACACTTTCAATCAGCGCATCAAGAACTACAATATATCAAAATTTCGGCAAAATTCAAGGCAAGCCATTTCTCATAAGAAATGTGCGGGGTCCTTTATCAAAATATTGAGGAAATATTTTACCATCCGAAACAAAATTAATCTTCATACTCATTGCAACACCGAAACAACTGTTGATTTTTAAGAAAAAATCGCACTCTGTGAACAGGTAGAATTTAGATTATTTTACCTACTTGCTGAATTGTTGTCTGAAATCATTTGAAGGGATTGAATTACATCAGTTTCATTGAATCATGCGGGCCCTGAAATCGCCATGGAAAACAGTTGCTCATTGATATTTACTGTCAACCTGACAATATTGTTGAAAGATCTTGTTGTATCAACCCCAAGACCAGTTTTCATTGCATTTGTTGTTTCTAGTATTGTTGTTCTTTGAATCACCGTTGTTCCTGTAGTTTCAGCCGTGTTTTGTTCCCATTGTGTTCATTGTTCCCATATTTGTGTTGGATATTGTTTCTGTGTTCCAGTTGTTTTTGTTCGTGAGTTCGTGTTCATATTTTAATATTTCTGAAGTTCCCATTTTAACTGATATCAGCTCATTTTGATTGACAAAGTTCAACATGGCACGTCTGTCACTTCAAGCAAAATTGAAATTGTTTCAATTGTTGGTGAAGGGGTGAGGTCTTATCGTGAAGCGGCCGCTGAATTAATAGAAGACACCCGCTAGAGTAGCTGTACATCCTGGAACTGTACATAAAATATATAATCTATTCGTGAGCACCGGCCAAGCAACGAAGGACAGAAAAATTGTAAAACATCATATTGATGATAATACGATATTGGCAGCTCATCAAGTTGATCCTAGAATTAGTTTGAGAAACTTATCGCTTCAACTCAATATGAGCCGCAGTTTAATATGGAGGTTTTTAAAGAGGCATGTAATGCATGCGTTCAAACCCAAATTTTTACATGCTTTGCACGAAGGAGATGAAATCCGCCGTATGGAGTATTGTTTATGGATGCAGGGAAATTATCTCAATGACAGGAATTTTTTAAAGTATATCTTATACAGTGATGAGGCTACCTTAACCACGAATGGTGTTGTATCTTCCCAGAACATGAGGTTTTGGGCTCAACAAAATCCAAATTGGTGGTGAATTGTAGAGACCAAATATCTCAGTAAGTTAATGTGTGATGTGGTATCCTGAACGAAAATATTATCGGGCCATTTTTTTATATCAAAATTTAAACGGACGACTATTCGTTGATTTTCTCGAAAATGCATTTTCCGATGTATTGGGAGAACTACCTTTGGATGTGAGACACAGCATGATTTTTCAGTTAGATGGTCATAAGTTCACAAAAGTGGCATACCAAGGGTTGTTTTGAATAGGAATCTACCTATGAAATGGATAGGACCCAATAGCCCTCTCGTAGTATGGTCACCACGATCCCCAGATTTAACTCCACTGGATTTTCAAGCATGGAGAACTTGAAAATAAAGAGTATAAGGATAGGCCAACAAATAAGGAAGATCTCCGTGCAAATTTATACAAGCGTGTAGAGAAATCACACCTAGAGAACTGAGAAGAGTTGGAGGAAATAATAGAAACCGCATAGAAAAATGTGTTCGATTGGAGAGAAATTTCATAGAAGGCACGAAAATATTTAATTGTTAACAGTTAAATCATTTGAAATGATTGTTTTTTTTTAATTGAAAATGTGATTTTGAAAGTAGTACTTCGAAAGAATTTTGAACTACATAACATTTTTCGCCATAAAATATCCTTTTTTTTCATTTTAATAATGGTAAAATGAGAATATGAACTAACATTAATCATCCTAAAACCTAACTGACTACATGTTTCCTTACTCTTACAAAATACCATTTTCCTGACAACAAAATAAATATAAATTATTTCTGTGAAAACCAAAGTCGAGTTTCTCTTAAAAATTTCGTTCATGTTTTGATGTCAGAACCAAAAAAAATCTAATTCAATTATTACGGAAGATACGGGGTGTTTCCATGAGAAGTGAGACACACTAATATTTTATATATATATATATTATATATATATATATATATATATATATATATATATATATATATAGTATATATATATATATATATATATATATATATATATATATATATATATATAAATATTGGGTAGAGTATCGTCTTGGGTGAACGCAATGGACATGTCATGTCAACGCTAATTGTCATCTCAGAATTAATTGATTATGAAAATTTTCATCACCTCCGTATCCTATTTCACACCTTCTTCAATCAATAATCCACATTTTTCTATGGAAAACTATTATTGGACGGAGCATTTTTTGCAGCTTTTTTCTTAAATGTCGCTGGTTTATAACCTTACAACGTTATCAGAATACAATCCATTGCTGAATCAAGTTTTTTATAAGAAATTGTCGATCAATAAAACTGAGAAGTGCCAAAGAAGGTGGAATACGGTGTGAAGGTGATGTGGTGGCTGTAGCTCCAGAAATGAGGGTTAGACTACCCGCGTGCGGGGGAGGACGAACTTTCGACTAGAACCTATGTTGATGTTAAGGATTTTTAAATACATCGTGGCACTGTAACGCTCAATAAAAATCTTTCATCAGAGTCTTACCTTCTTGTGACATTCGAACTTGAAGATTTCGAGAATTTTTTTTGCCATAGCCACGCTACTTAAAAGTCGGAAACAGGGTATGGGTTTCTAGATAGTGTGATGCTTTTTTTCAATTTGTCAGAAAGGGGCGCCAGTCATCAAATCATTTAAATCGTAATTAAAATAATCTTCAAGCAACGATAAACTCCAGATGATCCGGGTTTTCTTTTAGGTCCTCAAAAAGTTGTGCAATGTACTTACAGTATGCCAATGGAAGAAAGGAAAAATTAATTTTCATTCGGAGTCTCCAAAGTCTGAACTATGAAACGTGAAAAACATTTCCATTGTCATCAGTAGAAATCTAAAGAGTGCTTGAAATAATTCCTAAAAGTACGAGATAATTAACCTCTGGTGTAAGTGAATCGCTTTACCTCGCTACACACACTACCACCCGAGTCCCTCACGTAATGTCACACTACTATTGTGACTGAATAATATTCTTGAAACAAAGATATCAATTTCTGATAGTATGCAAAACAGTCTATCTTGCCATTCAATAGCTCAAATGAAAAATACCTGATTTCAGCGTTTCTTCAGTAACACAAATTTGAATCTACATAGCAGATTGCAGTAATTACAATTTTTTGGGGGATAAGTAACGGTGATTCTAAAACTGAGGAACTTTAAGAATTCATTTCGGACTATATCAATCGCTTATATGTATTGATTGTATATTAAATTCATATCAAGGATCTATATTCTTGTTTTGGCCCCATAAAACTGATAAACGGACAAGTCAGCCTGATCATGATAGCGAAATTCTTGTAGATCTTCATGATGAAACCATATGTGCGGCTAGCTGAGTTTATAATGAATAATGTGGTATTTGAAAGTAAGTTGATGATTAAAGTAGGCTACTGAATCACTAATATTATCAATTCTCTGAAATAAATTGTTATCAATATCATAAAGTGAATTGTTTTGTCAACTGAATGTCACAATTTTGCATTTAGATAAAATAAACAATCTGTTTTCGCAGAATAGTACATCTGTCTGTCATCTGAACTGTCAAAGATTTGTATAGTTTCAATCATCAGTAAAAGTTATCTATTGCTAGTCGAAGAGTACCATAAATTGATAATGAATGATAAAAACAGTAAAGAACCAAGATAAATCCTTGCAGGACTTCGCTAGTGGCGAAATACACATGATAGTACATATTGCACGCGTTCACTCTTAAAAATTGCGTAATTTATGGTTTTCTATCAAATGGGAAAAGTATGTATACACCACATCGACTAACTGTCTAACAAATATTAATCGAAAGCAGCTAGATTAATGATATTCGATCTAGAATTCATGAAATTTCGAGGACTGAAACACAAAACTATACAAGATGTTTCTAGAAACTTGGAATTCTTGTTGGGTATTGAGATAGGTCTGTACTCATTACTTGATCCGTTTCATTGAGCTTTTAGAATTGACAAACTTTCCGAACTTGTGGAAAAACTGAAGTTCCTAAGAATAGTTTGAAATGATTTTGTGGGAGTGATTTGATACTCTCAGAAAACCTTCAATATAAATTAATTTTGTCTGGACATGAGGTCATCATCTTGCTTTTTTGAATTTTCTTACAGATTTTAATATTTTCATCATATTGTTTCCACACACCATCGAACTATTTGATTTGAAACTGAAAACAACACTTTCTTCTTGCGTCTCATGAAGAGCATTTACAATCAGTTGTGGATTATTATATTATAGAATTCACCCTCTTAAAACATTCTAATCGGAGTATTATTCAATTTTCAATATACAGTATATATACGATGTATTTCCTTCTTCAACTCTATCCCTTGATAATTTCCTTGGGAAAAGAAATATTTTTTGTTGTATTGTATTTACTGTACAATTTGTTTTTTTCTTCAAGTTTTTAAAATCTTTTGTGTACGAAACTGGATAAAGTGGAACGAAAGAATTTAGGATTTCATAATTTTTTTTTATGCGGAGCTTTTTGGCTTTCAGTCCTCCATCTTCATATAAAAAATTGGGAAAAACTATAAATAAGCATATGAATTTCTTTAGGCAAAATTCGGTCTGGTGAAAGACCAACAGTAAAAAAAAGTTGAGTTGAAAAAGAACTGACAATACACAAAATTAAGATTGGGGAGCATCGTTTTCGAAAAGGTGGCAGAAAGAAGAAGACTGTGAAAAATAATAAGACCAATATGAGTTGATTTTGAATGAATACAAAAGAAGAATAAACAGGGACATTTGGAAAATATAGCTGCTGTCGCGCCAGCTGTCGCACCCCTATGAACGACAACTCTCAGAATTGAACCTTGTGCGAGCTGAGGACTAACGAGGTCTTACGTTTTAATGTGTGATTCCTAACACGGGTTGGACGATAGCAAGTGAAATCAATCGTTCAGCCTGGGGGCTTGAACCAACCACCAACACGGCGGTCGATTTGGGTGAGTGAATAATGCAATCCGTCGAACCGACCAGCTACCATCCATTTTATAGTTTCAGAAA